>NW_027069549.1:727044-816412 GCF_002906115.3 Quercus suber
TATATTACCTATACTATAAGATTTATTGTGAAAATATTGTGATAAAAATTGATACAGATTTTAATTTTAACATACTATTAAAATTATTTTTTTCTCTTTCTAAAAAAATTATTTTTTCTCACCAATATTAGCTAATAATAACTACCACTTAAGATTTATTGTGAAAATATTGTGATAAGAATTGATACAGATTTTAATTTTAACGTACTATTAAATTTTTTTTCTCTTTCTGAAAAATTATTTTTTTTTCACCAATATTAGCTAATAATAACCTACCCTTTAAAATTTATTGTGAAAATATTGTGATAAATATTGTGGTAGTATTTTTAAACTGTGATTTCTAATTCTTTAACTTTCTTTCATCCATACGTTTCCTCTTTTCTTTTTTTTTTCTTCTCTTGCATTTTGTCTACCACACACGTATACCCATAGGATTCCTTCATCTCTTTTTTTCCTTTATATTCCACTTGATTCCAGAACCTTCTTTTCTCCTTATTTCCCCAGCTCTCTCATTCTCTGCTTTTTTTTTTTTTTTTTTTACTTGGTTCTCTAGCTCTCTCTGTGATACTTGATTCCATAATCTTGCTTGCCTTTTTGTGTCATTATCTTCAAACACACACAGACACGCATGGAGAGAAAGGAGAAATCGTCTTTGCTCCACCACACCGCCACCGTTGCTCCTCCTCACAGTGGAGTGCATGCGACCAGGGGTCAGATCGGCTTCTATTTTTTTTGATCATTTATTGTTCTAATTTTTTTTTCCTGTTCTTGATCTGCTGTTGTTGTTGTTTTGATTTTAGATTTGTTGTTTAAATTATGTCAGTTTTATGAGAGCAGGAATTTTTTTGCTTTTATTGTTGTGGTTTGAGTAATTTTAAGATTATGTTTTTGAGTTTATATTTTGATTATGCTTGAGATGAGAGGTGTGAGAGTGAGCTCGGACAGGCATGAGAACTGAGGGCTTTTTATCAAGGGTAATTTGGTAATTGAATGAATTAGCAACGGATACTTCTGGAACGCGCATTGGACTTTTTGGTTATGGACCAAAGCAGACCCATAACGCAAACGCGCATTTCTTCAGAAAAATAAAACGCAACTTTTTCAGGAAAGTTGCATTTTATACTTACCAAACGCGCGTTTTGGTCTGTCTTTTTTGAAAAGCCAACTTTTGAGTTTCAAACGCGCAAACAAACAGGCACTAAGACTGTTATAAAATATATCTATATATATATTATTAAGACCAATTTTCTTTTACGTTCTTCTCTTTTTATCTAGTTTCCTAGCAACTTCACACAACTATCAAATCCGTCATAGATTAGACCATTTACAGCCACCATCAACACCCAAACCCTTAAAGGTTGAACCACCAAGACCGAAACCCCTCAACCACCAGAAATCAATTTTGCTATTTCTAATCCAATAACACATTCAAATCTGCTAGGCCTAGATCCATATCACTACTGCTGATATTGAATCCCAATCACCTATCGTGGAGTGACTGGAGGTAGATCTGTTCTAGTGGTTTATTGGAATGTACGAGACCCACTTCTCCTCCTCATGTCGCCCACGGCGGTGTCCTCCACGTCCACGGTTCTGCTTAGGCATCTGCTGCCGAAGCCTTGCATAAAGCCACTGATGTCTCCTCTTGCTCCGCCATGCTCAACCATGGTTATTGGATATAAAGATTTGGATTTCTGCCTGTGTGTGAGAGAGAGAGGCGAGGAAGGAAGCTTATGTTATTGGAAATAGATTTGGATTTCTGTGTGTGTGTGTGTGAGAGAGAGAGAATGAGAGAGCGAGGCAGAGAAGATTATATCATTTGGTTTCAGATTATGGTGTTGTTGGATATTGTATCGTATCTAAGAAAGTGCAAGGATGGGAAAGAAAATAAAAGAAATTCAAGACTAAAAAAAAAAAAAAAAATCATTTTCTTTATTTTTGTTCTTTCAATTAATATTTTCAGTTTTTTTTTTTTTTTTGTAATTTTGTTTTAAATTAAAATGCTTAGGTGGCTTTTTAAATATTTAAATATTTAGTTTTATATTGTTATATTAGCTACACGTGCACCAACAATGCAAATCATTTGCCATGTAATGTAGACATTTATTGTTAATAAGTTAACGATAAAGACTAAATTGACTGCAACTTGAAAATAACAGAGACCAAATTAACAAAAAATATTTTATATCAAACGATACTACGTTATCCATATCAAAATCTAAAAAATGAGAGACATGTGTACAAAAATAACTATGTACTAACACGTCTTTCAATTGTTAGTAGGTTAGTTATTTTTTACTGATATATCTTACACTTATTGGATTTTGATACCGCTAACATGGTATCATTTGATACTAAATACCTTCTCTCAAATTGACTGTGACCCTAAAATGTAAGGACCCAAATGGTGTTTTTGCCTTTTTTGTTTTGTTTCTGTTTTTTTTTTTTTGTTTTTTCCTTATGGATTTTGGTGTAATATTGTCATATACAAAGCAGATTATTGGTTGTAGCGTTCATACTCAAGAAATTATGTTGATAAAATTCACATTCAATAAAGAACAATATTGGGTTAATATGTATTATAATTTTCATTTTGGGGTTAATAAAGAACAATGTTGTAAGGGAGAAGATGGCAAGTTTGGTCAAATCCATTGTCCTACAGCCAAAGAATTATCTTTAAGGTTGAGCTTGGACTTAAAATTGAGGCTCGATGAACCAGCTAGGTTGAACTGGGATTGCATGTCTTTCTTTATTTGTTGCATTTACAAAGTGTTACTGGATCCAATAACCATCTTACGCATATTGTTTGAGTTTAGGGATGAATGTATCATGAGCAAAAAGGCATATCATAGCATGTAGATTTTCATACGAGATGTTTAAGGGTCATTAGAAAGAAATTTTTGCACCAATTTTTTAGGAACTTATTTTAATATATTCATGAACAAGAATCAAGAATGGAAAGAAAAAGGTGAAGAAGTTGAATTTGTTTATTTTATTTTTTGATATATATTTTATTTTGAGATGGGTTTAAATTACATCTGGTGTAACTCTACAAAAATTTTACCTTTTTTAAACCATAAATTTCTATGAAATCTAATGGTTAAAAAATCACTATAATTAATGTCTTCTTTAAAATTAATTGCTTTCCATATTAGCTAACCTAATTAATTTGAGAGAATATTATATATATATATATATATATATATATATATATATTAAATTTTCTTTCTCTCTCCTAATCAATTCATTCCTAACCTTACACAAAAGCATATCTCAACTTTCTTGGGCATGGAGGCCGTTGTGCTAGACTTTCAATTGTTAAAGAAGCCATTGATCAGGGATTGTGTAATGAACAAGTTTGCATAATCAAACAAAACCCTTGTATTATTGCTTGCTTGATTTATCAAAATTAACAAATACTTTTGCTGGGAATCTTCTCAACATACCCATTATAGCTTTCGAATGTCACATTGCTAAATCCACTAGAGAGCAAGGGCACTGAGGATTTTTCACCAAATTTATATTGAATGACATCATCAATTGCAAAAAAATTAAACCTTTATCTTTCACAATTACCTAGGGCTGCATCACTAATAGCTCCAATGCTAGGCTTAAATTATAGAAAATCCTGCAATAATGCAATGGTTAGAACCTAGAAAGCAAGCACCGACACAGTTCCAAGGTCGTCGCATCGGAGTCTCATGCAGCCTGATGTGGTGTCCGACTCGCTGACTCTTTTTTTTTTTTTTTTTTTTATTCGCACCGACTTGGCCAGATTCGTGTTGATTCGGGCCAAAACGGGCCGATTCCGGCAAAAACGGGAACCGATACGGCCATCGAAACATGCTGATACAGCCAATTTCAGTCAAAACGGCCACCGAAACAGGCTGATACAGCCAATTCCGGCCGAAACAGCTGCCAAAACAGGTTGAAATGGGTTCCGGCTGCCATTCTTCTGCTTCATGTGGCCTTGTGAGAGGGAAAAAAAAGAGAAGGAAGAAGAAGATGAGAAGACACCAAAAAAAAAAAAAAAAGGATGGAAGAAGAATAAATGTACGTAACAGAAGAATATAATATAAAGAGGTGGAAAAGTCAATTATTTAATGTGGGTGGGCTTGGCAATTGAAAAATGAGTAAAGGAACCTTCTTGAAATGTGGTTTTTTGCTTGCAATTACCAAAAATATTGATTTTATTTAAAACAAATCATAATTATTTATTTTTTAATAATAAATTCTACCATTTATTTGAATTTTTTTATATAAAAATATTAAATTCACTATATAAAAATATTTTTAATAATTTTTTAATCGTCGAGTCCCACTGCACTCGCACCCACCTTTTTCAAAAATTGCCGAGTTCCGCACCCGCACTTGAGTCTCGAAACGCACCTATACTTCATAAGTCAAAACTACAGCTAAGCACCACCAGTGTGATATCTATGGCATTGTTGATTAAAATTCTCCACAAATTTCTAACGACAACCAGGCAGATTGATAGTATAAAATTTAGTTAAATCTCATATTCTCAAGAAACAAGAATTAAAAATAAAAGCCAATTCATCCCAAAGTATACTTTCTTCTAAAAAACTTCTTCATACCAATGATTGTGCATGTTTCACAATCAGAAGATAGTTTTTAGAAAGTATTTACAAGAACACGAGTATGCAGAAGCCATTTGGCTTAACCTTGCATGTTTAGACCCCTAAGGCTAATCAAGTAAAAAACTGCTCATGCATGAATCTTCTGGCTACTAAATTTTGAACCTAGCTTGATCTCATCTCAGTTGTACAGCAGGCAAGCTTGGACAAAGAATTAATTGGCTAAGTTTAGGCAACCATTTCAATCCAGTGCATATTTCCATGCCCAAGAATGTTGAAAATATGCTTTTGTGTAAGGTTAGGGATGAATTGATTAGGAGAGAGAAACAAAGTTAAAATGAAAATTGATGATGCCAAAAAATCAACAGTAAGCCATATAATCTTTACGTGCTCGAAACGACATCTGCACAATTCAAAAAAGAGAAGACCTCACAGAGAGCACTAGTGTGGTGACGGCCAAATACCCTCCGAAGGTCAAGTTAGAACTTTTCACAACTCTAGAGTGCTAGAGCTGGGGTGAATTATATGTACCTTGGTTTAGAAGTCTTTTCCTTATAGGAATCCTTATAAGTGTATATTGCGGAATCCTTTCTTTATTGGAGACTAACACCAAGCGTGGGATACAAGACATTTCCTTATATACTCATGCTTGGTGGCCAAGTCAAAATTATGTCAGAACTGTCGGCTTTAGTGGCGTTAGCTTTCCATCCTCCATTCATTGACCTCGTCAGCTTAAAGCCGTAGACTTCCTACTACCTTTACTTGTTGATGGACAAGTAAATTCGACGGGCTTGTTTGGAACGTCGTTCTATGCCTTTCCTTTGGTGAGCATATACTTACAATTTTATCCTCATCAGCTGCCCCTTAATCCATATTCTCGTCAGCTTCAACTGACGCGTTATGGAGTTAGAATTTCACTGCTAATTTTCTACTTGGCTAGGAGAGAGGGAAAATCATTTATGGGTGACTCCTCAAGCAGCCATCATCAAATGCTTGGACACGTGGCGCATTCTGGTTAGCTCTGCTTCTAGATGAGGGCGTCGCTTCTTCTTCCGTGCATTTTTCCCCTTATATATAACCCGCCTCTCCCCTTCATTTCTCCTATTTCAGCCTTGCTGATTTCTTGAGAGAAATCTCGTTGCCTTTACTCCATCAATTTGTTGACCCCGTCACTTGTGTTGTTACCGTCTCTTTCGAAATCGTCACTCGCTCAAAAGACTTACTTGTAAGTTCTCTCTCCTTTTCCTTATACGTATGTATTTTAAGCTCATTGATTAACTCCATAGTGGGGCTGTCATCTTAGGTTCTTAGAATGAATCTGTCACTTGTAGGTAGTTAGATGTCAAGTGACGCATTTAGTGATCAGTCGTTAGTCCTCGATGGAGCAGGCTATGACGAGGTATTTGGTTCAGGTCATGAGTCAGAGGGCCTTTCCTGGTTGTCAGAGAAGGAAACGTCAACCTAATCTCCTGATGAGGAAGTTGGAAGTTATAGAGAGGAAGGTGAGGAAGAAATAGTAAGTGAGGAGGGTGAAGTTTAGGAGGGTGAAGAGGAGAGGGATAGTGATGGAGACGAAGATGAAGGTGATGAGGAGTCCTGTGAGGGAACTTCAGGAAGTCCTAGATGCAACCATCCCTTCATCCGTCCCGAGGACTGAGCCGTCAATAAATTTCTACCAAAGATGAGTGATAGGGTTTTTAAGGAGTTGCGTACCCGTTACCAAATCCCAAACCACATCCCCATCCATCGCCCTAGGAAAAACGAAAGGTGCTATACGGGGAGGACCGTAGACGTCGGCATGTACAACGCCATGTTTGCTGTGGGTCTTAGACTACCACTGACAGCTTTTCATCGTCAACTAGCTGATTTCATAGGGTTGTCCATCAACTAGATCGCTCCGAATGCTTGGAGGATCTCGGGGTCGTTTGAGCGGAGGAAACCGTCAGCTTTCATTGGACAAGTTCTTCTATTGTTACAGACCCCAGCACATTGTTTCTTCTAAGGGGACATATCATTTTGTCAACCGGGAGGACTTAAGACTAGTGTCTGATATGCCAGATTCTAACAGAAATTGGAAAAGTAGATACTTTTTTGTTAAGGGGACATATTAGGTGTGTCGTCAGGAGGAATGGGAGACGATGGCCCGTGGTTACTTTGACAACACTTGGTCTTTTATCAGGGATTCAGGTTGATTTCGTTTGCTCTTTTTCCCTTGTTTGTTTGTTCCAAGCTTCTAACACCATCTATTCTTCTTGTTTTCAGCTAGCATTCGCCCTTATATTATAGAGGAGTAGGAAAAATTTATTCGCCGAGCAACAGAAATCCCGTTGGGAGAACGGAAGTGTTGGGATCTCATCACACTCGACACTTTGCATGCTTATTAAAGGGGCCTTAAGCCAACACTAGAAGCTCGTAGATTAGACGAATACTTTCGTCGCCATGAGTAGATTTTCTACCATTCCCGTCATTTTCGTTCTTACCGTTGGCTTTTCTAATGCACGCCTATTGTCTTTGCAGAAATTGAGTCAGCTGAGCAAAGGGTGAGGGCGGCAGCTGTTCGTAAGAAAGAGGAAGAGAAGAAAGCCAAGGCAGGGGAGTCCTTGTTAGCCTTTAAGACTATTGGTAAGGGGACAGCTAAGAGGAAAAATGACGGGAAAGACGACCGTCTATCAAAGAAGGCGTTCGTCACTCCTGGAGGAAAATCTCCAAAGTACCCTGCTCAAATCAGCTTGTGTGCCAATGATCGTGACCCTGAGTGTTTTCTGCAGATCCCTTTGTGGACTTCTCTCTTAATGTAGTCCGCTTCCTTAAGACCCAAACATCTTAGGTACCGGCGGGAGAAGCCTCTCTTATATAAGACGTTCTTCATCAAGATGAATCGCACTACTTGGACCTTCAGCTTTCTTGCGGCCTCCCTTCCATTTGGTAAGATGCCATTTTTCAAGTAAGAGACTAACGGCGTGGTCTAATTGCTTTCGAAACCTATCTCCTGCATATCGACGAAATCTATTAGTGGAGAAAGCTGAATAAAAGAGAGTACATTATCAAGGGTAGTCATATGTTTAGCTGAAGCGGCTTTGGCTAGGAGGTCGGCTTGCTCGTTCTCTCTTCTGGGGATCTAGATAACTTTGGCCTTCCGTTCGTCTACCCTTCTCCTTATTTGGTCCATATATCTCTTCATTCTTTCGCCTTTTCACTCATAATTCCCATTTACTTGGTTAGTGACGACCTGAGAGTCACAGTAAAGGACCATGCTTATGGCTCTTGTTGCTTTGGCGAGATTAAGCCCCGCCACTAAAGCTTTGTACTCCGCTTCATTGTTGGTGGTAGGGAAGTCAAGGCAGATCATACATTCGATCTAGTCTCCTTCAGGAGAGAGAAGAACGACACCTACACCTCCAGCTTGCCTATTGGATGACCCATCTGTATGTATACTCCATTGCGGACATTCATCTGCCCCCTTGTCTTCCCTGTTGGTGAACTCTGCTATGAAGTCAGCGA
Organism: Quercus suber; assembly: GCF_002906115.3. Lineage (NCBI taxonomy): Eukaryota > Viridiplantae > Streptophyta > Magnoliopsida > Fagales > Fagaceae > Quercus > Quercus suber. The sequence goes on from NW_027069549.1 coordinate 735,144, forward strand.
CGACCTGCCCCTTAATGGCGGTGTGTGGGTGGTACTGAATGTCAAACTCACACAACTCTATCGCCCATAGCACTAATCGACTAGCAGCTTCGAGGTTACTTATTGCCTGCCGTAATGGCTTGTCGATTAGGATGATTACCGTGTGGGCTTGGAAGTATGGCTTGAGTTTGCAGGCCGCCGTAACTAAAGCGAAGGCGAGATTTTCCATGGGTGGATACCTTTCCTTTGCACCACAAAACACCCAGCTAGCATAGTATACGGGCTTTTGAACTTTGTCTTCTTTTCTGAGCAGGGCCGTGCTGACAGCTGCCGGGGAGACAGCTAAATACAGGAAGAGCTCTTTCCCCGGTTGCGAAGGACTTAATAGCAGTGGGGAAGAGAGGTAGGCCTTTAGCTTCTCGAATGCTTGCTGACACTCGATAGTCCACTCGAAAGATTTCTTCAGCGTGCTAAAGAAGGGCAAACATTTATCTGTCACCCTTGATACGAACTTGTTTAGGGCAGCTACTTTACCATTTAAACTCTGCAATTCGTTCACGTTCTTCATGGGGGCCATCTCTACTATGACTCTGATCTTGTCTGGGTTGGCCTCGATACCTCTTTGAGACATCATAAAGCCTAGGAATTTTCCTGCTATCATCCTAAATGCACACTTAGTCGGATTAAGCTTCATGTTGTAGGAGTGAAGGTGTCAAATGTTTCCTTGAGGTCTTCCAGATGGTCATCCTCCCTTTGGCTTTTTACTAGAGTGTCGTTGACGTAGATTTGGACATTCCTCCTTATTTGGTTTATGAACATCTTGTTCATGAGCCTTTGATACATTGCGCTTGCATTCTTGAGGCCGAATGACATTACTTTATAGTAGAAGAGACCTTGGCTGGTAACAAATGAAGTCTTCTCCTAATCTGTTTCATCCATTCGGATTTGATTATACCCTGAACCATAAAGCTCAGTAGCTGGTGCTGGGCTGTAGAGTATACCAGTATGTCGACTCGAGGAAGAGGGTAGCTATCCTTGGGGCATACTTTGTTCAGACCCGTAAAGTCTACACACATCCTCCATTTCCCATTGGCTTTCTTAACCATCACCACGTTTGCTAGTCAATCGGGATAGTATAATTCCCTGATAAAGCCTGCCTTTTGTAATTTGCCAACTTCTTCTGCTATTACTCGGTCTTGTTCTTGGGTGAACACTTGCTTCTTTTGTCTAACCGGTGGAAAATAAGGCGACACATTCAGCCTGTGTACCATGACTAACGGGTTGATTCCTGGCATGTCTTTGTGACTCTAGGAAAATACATCCTAATTCTCCTTGAGGAAGGCTAAGAGTGCTAGGCGAACTGTTGGGCTGGCGAGAGTGCCGATCCTTGTTTGTTTTGTCTAATCAAGAGCTATCAAGGGGTATCTCCTCGAGCCTCTCTACAGGTTCTGCTCCCGTTCACTGTTCCTTTATGCTTATGGTTTATAGATGGTCGTCCAATTTCAGCATTGCAATATAGCGTTCGCATGCGACTACTTGATCTCCTTGCAATTCCCCTACTCCCTACTCGGTGGGAAATTTGATCATCAGGTGGTAGGTTGATGTTACGGCCTTTCATGAGTTAAGGGTTGGTCGTCCTATGATGGCATTGTAGGTGGAGGAGCAATCGACAACAAGGAATGTAACATTCCTAGTGATTTGTTGAGGATAATTCCCAATTGTTATAGGCAATGTGACCGTGCCAAGGGGATATACTTTTGTTCCTCCAAACCTGACGAGTGAAGCATTGGTTGGAACTAGACGTTCTCTGTTAACCTGTATTTATTGGAACGCTGGGTAGTAAACAATTTCTGCAGAACTTCTGTTGTCAACCAAAACACGATATGTGTTATAGTTTCCTACTCAAATGTTAACGACGAGTGCATCGTCATGTGAGTGGCGAAGATGTTGAGCATCTTCTTTTGAGAAACCAAAAATGGGGTTATCGACCTATGGCGTCTTTAGGATGATGCCTGCTAGCTGAACGTTTTGAACCATTTTGAGTTAAGTCTTTTGGGCCTTTTTAGATGAGCCGGTGGTTGTGCCTCCCACAATTATCCTTATGTCTCCTAGAGGTGGTTTGGGACACTCGTAGTCCCATCGGGGGGCTTGTTCTTGAGGAGGTGGATCTGTTCTCTCCCTGCTGATGAACTTCTATAATTTCCCTTGCCTGATAAGGGCTTCGATCTGCTGTTTAAGTCATAGCAATCGGTCGTATCATGACCGTGATCACGATGGAAACGGCAATATTTATCTTTAGACCGTTTGTTAGGATCTCCCTTTAGCTTTCCGGGGAAGGTTAAGGCTCCTTCGTCCTTGATTTGCATTAGGACTTGGTCGATTGGGGTAGTCAGTGGAGTGAAGTTCGTGAACCTCCCCGCAGGGGGCTTAGAGCACTTGTCATCCCTTCGTTCTCCAGTTCTTGCCATCTTCTGCCCTCTGTCTTGTCGCGTATCTTCCTATCTTTCTCTCTTCTTAGGATTTTCCTCGCGAGCCAACAGCGTATCTTTGGCATTCATGTACTTGGTGGCCCTGTAAAGTACATCCGACATGATTTTCGGGTAGTTCTTATATAAAGAAAACAAAAACTTATCATTCCGCAACCCGTTTGTGAAGGCTGCTACAAGTATTTTGTCGTCAGCTTCATCGATCGGGAGCGCTTTCTTGTTAAAGCGGGCTATGTAAGATCTCAACGTCTTGTCCTCTCGCTGCCTGATACTTATTAAGCATACATTATACTTCTTATACCTATGCCTCCCGATAAAATGCGAGGTGAACTGGGCGCTTAGCTCCTTGAAAGTACTAATGGAGTTAGGTGTCAATCGGCTGAACAAAATTCTCGCAAGACCCCTCAGCATTGTAGGGAAGGCCCTTCACATGATTTTGTCTGCTACTCCTTGAAGGTGCATCAATGTCTTGAAAGTCTCTAGGTGATCAAGGGGGTCCTTGGCTCCGTCATAGCTTTCTATCTGTGGCATGAGAAACTTCTGCAGTAGGGGGAAGGAGTTGACGGATGTGGTGAAAGGCGAATCAGTTCGGTGGACCAGATCATCGAGGTCGTTGGACACCCGTCCTTTGAGGGCATTCATCATAAGGTCCATCTGTTCCTTCATCATCTGCATCTTCGCGACAATGTGGGGTGAAGCCGTATCAATGATGGATGGACGGCTCATGTCTTGTCGCTCTAGTCTGCTTGGGGCGTTACTACCTTCCGGCCCCTTTCGGTCTATTCGCTCGGCATTGGTACCTTCTTGGCCCTCCTCCTGAGTGTCATGCCCTACATTCTTTTGACTCAGCTGCACTTCCAAATCGTTATTATGCTTAGTGAGTCATTCAACGACTACAATGAGAGTCTACACCTGTCTCTCGAGTGCAGTTGGGTGTGGTTCGTCTCCCTGAACTTTGTTGATGGTCGCCATCAAGCGAGTAAGTACCATGCAACTCTTTGTCTAGGAAGTGATAGTATGGCTTACAATTCACGAAGCGTTTCCCATAGACGGTACCAATTGATAATGCCGAAAAATCAACAGTAAGCCACACAATCCTCACGTGCTCGAAACGACACTTGCACAATGCAAAAAAGAGAAAACCTTATGGAGAGCACTGGTGTGGTACCGGCCAAATACCCTCCAAAGGTCAAGTTAGAATTTTTTCACAACTCTAGAGTGCCAGAGCTAGGGTGAATTATACGTACTTTGGTTTGTAAGGGTATTGGAGCTTTTATAGTAGTAGATGGTTGACCTCTCTTCCTTGGTTTAGAAGTGTTTTCCTTATAGGAATTCTTGTAAGCGTATATTGCGGAATCTTTTTCTTGTAGGAGACTAACACTAAGCGTGGGATACAAGACATTTCCTTTTATACTTATGCTTGGTGGCCAAGTCAAAATTATGTCAAAACCGTTGGCTTTAGTGGTGTCAACTTTCTCCATACATTGACCTCGTCAGCTTAAAGCCATTGACTTCCTACTACCTTTACTTGTTGATGGACATAAGTAAAGCCGACGGGCTTGTTTGGAATGTCGTCCTATGCCTTTCCTTTGGTGAGCGTACACTTACAATTTTATCCTTATAAAAGATAATATAATATTCTTTCAAATTAATTAGGTTAGCTAATATGGAAAGCAATTTGAAGATGACATTGATTATAGTAATTTTCTAATCATTAGATTTCTTGGAAATTTATGATTTAAAAAAGGTGTAATTTTTATAGAGTTACACCGGTATAATTTGAACTCATCTCTTTTTTATTTTTTTTATTTTTATATATATAAGCAGACATGATAGCTTTTATAACGCACCACCAACAAAATATTGGGCGAGTCAACATTATTACAAAACTTGTGTAAATTTGTTGAATTTTATTATTCAATACGAATTACATAAGTATAATAACTCGAAATTTTTGATGTACAACAAGCCTACTTAGAGCATCTGTATCAGGTGTGGTAAATGTGCCAAATGCCAAATATTTGGCACATTTACCACACCAAACAAAAAAAAGAAGCTTTATCAGATGAGGCAAATCTTAAAACTTATACCACATTGCTACAGTACCGTTGCAAATTTGCAACGGTACGGACAGATGTGGCAAAATTTTTAATCCTTTTATATTCTCTTTTCTCTCTCCTCTCTCTTCATTTTTTTCTTTTCTCTTCTCTCTCACACACCGGCTCCCTCTCTCACATCAGACCCAGCTCTTCCCTTCTCTCTCACTCACCGGCTCGCCATCGTCACTCCGATTCGATCGCCACTTCGATCGGATCATCGGTCTCGTCGTCACTCCGATTCGATCGCCACTTCGATCGGATCATCGGTCTCGCCATCGTCACTCCGATTCGATCGCCACTTCGATCGGATCATCGGTTTCGCCATCGTCACTCCGATCGGCGAATCATCGGTCTTCTTTCATTGCCATCGTCATTCCGATCGGATCGCCACTCCGATCGGATCATCGCCGTTGGAGGCTCAAGCGGCATGGGGCCACTCCGATCATCGCCATCGTCATCGCCGCTCCGATCTCACCGATCGCTCTCTCTCTCTTTTTGTCTGTTGGTTGTTTTGATTGTTGGTGGTTGGCTGAATCTGAAGTTTGATGGTGGTAGGCTGATCGGATTGTGGGTGTGAGATTTGGGATGGGTATGAGATTTTGGTTGATGGTGGTTTTTTCTGGTGTAGGGGCTGATATTGGTTGTAGTGTTTGTTTGAGTTTTTTTTTAAAAAACCATCGTTCACCGACTATAACCACCAGCCACCAACTAGAGTGGGTTTGGCCGGTGGTTGTGGGCTGTGGTAGTTGAGCTGCGGTGTGGGTTGTAGGTGCTGTTGTTGATAATAATGAATTAGGGGATAATATATTATTTTAATATGTAGGAAATATAATTTTAATTTATATGATTGAATTATAAAACATCTGATAAATGAGATGTTGTAAAATGATGTGGTAAAATAATAAAGTAGGTGTTTGATGTGGTAAAATGGCAAAAATTTTGCAACATCTGATAAAGATGCTCTTAGTTGAATGAATTTGTAAAATTCACTATTCACTAGAGGGGATAGTAAGATAACCACCTATCAATCATGGCAAGAGATTCTTTAGGCTTGTACTCTGGAGCTGTGTGACCCGCTCCCTACAAAAAAGTAAATGCTAGAGTTATGTTATGGCTATTATTTGTAATATATATATATATATGGGTTGGGTTCAAGTTACACCCGGTATAACTCTAAGTAATATTACACTATCCAATAACTTGTTATAGAATTCATATTTTGAAAATCCCACCGTTAAATTACATGGTCTATATGTTTTTAACAATCATGTCAATTTTCATGTCAATTGGATGTTATTTACCATTTGATCTATAAACTCATCTTTTATGCATTATTTTAAACTCTAAAAACTTGAATTTAAAAAATTGATCGATGGCATGGCTATTAATCTTTGATCACTTTGAAATTTTGCAAGTATAGAGAATATACGAAGATAATATAATCTAACGGTAGATTTGTCAACCCCATATATATATACACATAGAGAGAGAGAGAGAGAGAGAGAGATGGGTTCAAGTTACACATTTTTTAAACCATTGGATTTAAGTAGATTCAATAGTAAAAAAAAGACCCTCATTAATACTAATATTCTAATTCATCTCATTTATTATCTCTTATTTAATACATTCCATATTTATTTCTAAACCCAAAAAAATTTACAACACAAATATTGCTTTTAGTTTTTCTCTATCTCTATGTTTCTCTCTCTAGAACACTCTTCTCTGGATTTTTTTTTTTTTTTTAATTCTTTAAGAAAGTGTTTCTCCTTCTCTTTTGTTTTTGTTGTAGATTTAAGTTCCTTACGTTATTATGTTTGTGTAAATTAATTTGTAAACTATGTGCTAATGATGACAAACAATTGGACATGATCCACTACAACAACATTAGATGTTATAGCTATGAAGATCAACTAATTTACCCTTTTGTTTCTGAGGAAGAAAGTTCAAAATAAGCCATTGGTCATTGTAATGGCCCCTTAAAAAAAAATCAAATTTATGCTCAAAATCAGAGTGTTTTATATTTGTTTTTAACTTTTGTTTTTGTTGGTAGAGTGTCCCTATGTTTATCTATTTTTTAACTTTCGTAACAATCTGCTAATGATGATAAACATTTGGGCATGAGATGCAACAAGAGAGTGTTCAAGAGAGAGAAGCGTAGAGATAGAGAACAACTAAAAGCAATAGTTGTGTTATAAATTTTTTTGGGTTTAAAAATAAGTATGAAATGTATTAAATAAGGGATAATAAATAAGATGAATTAGAATATTAGCATTAATAAGGTTATTTTTTTACTGTTAGATATACTTAAATCTAATGGTTTAAAAAATGTGTAACCCTTTAGAGTTACACCAAGTGTAACTTGAACTCATCTCATATATATATATATATATATATATGAGAAGTGCTAACAAATGCGGCAATGATTAACAATCTATTTAAAAAAAGTTTTTATGGGAAAAGGAAAAAAAAAAAAACAATTAATGTTTTGATAGCTTTTTTCATTTCTCATAAAATTAGGGTCAAAACTTTTCTAAAATTGATTGTTAATCATTGTCCTAAGGACACTCATTAGTATAACCCTATATATATATATATATATATATATAACAATCAACTAGTTACTTATTCTTGCCTTTACTGTTGCAAATGTCAAGCAGTACTTTTTAGATGTATATTGCATTGTGAATCTGCAGAATACAATTAAGAGTAATTTGTGAGACAATTATAAGCTTTTGAATTGAATATAACTTGTATTTAAACTTTAAAAGGATAGAGGGGATGGTGGAGGGGAGAAGAGGATTGCTGAAATATGAAATTAGAAACCTACCCTGCGACTTGCCCATCAACAAACCAAGGCCTCCAATCATGGGCAATAGTAAGGTTTAGTGATTCTATCCATGCGTGCGTAGCTATGTATGGAATAACCATGTCATGATCGCCACTGTGTTATTTGGAACAAAACAAGAAAACCTTTCTTTTATAAGAAATTTGATAAAACATGAGATAATAAACTAAATAGATTATATCAAATTTTTAACTCCCAGAGTTGAAAATGGAATCTAGTGAAGGTGCTAAAAGTTATGTGCTATAAAACATATTGAAGCACCTTGTTATTGTTTACAGAATTGTATGCCTAAACTTGGTTAGTTTTTACTAAAGATTATAGTAAACCTTGGTTAGTGTTAAGTGAATTGAATGGCCAATTACTTATCTATTTATATGGTCTAACATGGTCGTAATTTAAAGTATATAAAGTTGATGCAGTATTGATACTCTAGATAGAAAAAAAAAAAAAAATTATAAAAAAATTGTCCTTTCCGTCACTTCCCTGCTCTTTTTTGTTTCTGTCTTTTATGCAGAAAATGAACATTTTTTATTTTATTTTTTACTCTTCAAGTTGATTTGGGTTGTTTTGCCAGAAAAAAGGCTGAAATAATAGCCAACAGATATGATATTAGAGCTAAATCCAGAGAAGCAAGTGTTTAGGATATAATGTAAAGGAAAATAAGGAATTTGATGGAGAAACTCCTTCATCAGCACAAGCAGCTCAAGCATAGGTATTCAACAAGTCTATGTACTTAATTTTAAGGGAGAAAATTATAATTTTGGTATGAGAAGATGAAGACCATCTTTTGTCTCCTGATTTGTGGGTGTTGGTTGAAATGGGTACACTGGACCATAAACAGAATCAACAGATGCAAACTTGATTGAAGTTCAACAAAGAAGATTAAGGAGAAGAAGGAAAAGCATATATGTTAGAGCTTCTTGCAAATTCCTACAAGGAGTTTAAAATGCTTTCTGAAGAATCATGTGAACAACACAAGCAAGCAAGCAAGCATGAGACATTCTCCCACTAGAATATCAAGGCTAAAAGGGAAGGGGCCATTAAAGTTCAGAATCTTAGAAGAGTTTATAAAACATAGAAATGAAAGAGAATGCCACCATAAATGAGTTTTCTAGTTGATTTTCAAAAGTTGTGAAGCAAAAAAAAACTATGGTGAGGATTTAGTGATAAGATATTTGTGGAGAAAATATTGACTAGGCTTAAAATAAATAAATAAATAAACAAATAAAATTGATCCCATGGTTGATATTAGTGAAGAAGAAATTTAGAGGCGATAGGCAAGGAAGAAGAAAATGTAGGTGTTCATAGAGCAGGGAAAGGAGAGCAAATAATGAACGGTTTTTCAAGTAACCATGTAAAGGATTGTTAGTTCAAGAGAAAACTGAGCTCAATTATTTAATTGCAATAAAATTGGGTATTTCTAGAAGGATTGTAGGTTCAAAACAAATTAGTAAACAACTGGTTTTGAGAAAAAGGAAAATGAAAATAACTTTATTTTACTTATCAAAATGTATACTTGTTGATTGTTTTGATGTAAAATATTTATAAGAATTTTATTTTCACATTTTATACTATTTGTTTTGCCATAAAACATTTAGTCAAAGATAAAATATTTTCCGTTGAGCAAAGCAAATAAAATAGTACAAAATGTTTTACACTTGAAATAGTGGTTAAATATTTTACATTTGCCTCTCTCTAAGTCCTGATTAGCCTCAATATCACTCTCATGCTCTCTTAGTTTCTCTCCACAACCCACCCACTTCAATCTTTCTCTCCCACCTATCACCAGCTCCACCTTCTCCGGTAGTCCCTTGGGACTTTGACTCTCGGCATCAATGTTTCCGATGTGGATGTCGAGCATAAGGACGGTGCAAATCAGTGATAAGGTCAATATTGGGGTGGGTCGTTGGTGTTGGCTTTTGGTGGGCATGGTTTGGTGTTTTCAGGTTTTGTTTTGAGTTTGGCGGTTGGGTTTTGGTGGCAGGCATGACTATAGTTGTGGTGGTTCATGTGTTTCGATTGTGGCGGTGGGCTCCAATGTCAATGGTGGCTGAATAAGGGTGGGTTTCATTGATCTTTGATTTTGGATTTTTTTTTGGGGGGGGAGGGGGGGAGGGGGAGGGAGGGAGGGGTGTTGCTTCCTGTTGATGGTGGTATGGGTGGTGGTGTTTAGTCACTATATTTTGGTGGCTGCAGGGCAGTGGTGGCTATTTTTTTTGCCCGTTCCAATTTGGATTTTGGGCGGTTGGTGGTGGTTTGTGCTTGTATTTGGTGGTGGTTTGTGCTTACATTTTCAAGTGTCTAAATCTTGCCAAACACTTGAAAATGTTTTCATGAAAATATTTTACACTAAAATTTTTTACATTTGAAAATATTTTACACCGAAACAAACGGAGAGAGACAAAGAATGATGTTTGGTTCTTAGACACCAACTAGAAAAATCACATTGGAGTAGATGAAGGATTCTTTCTTGATTTGGATGCTACTATCAATTCGCAAGTGAATCTGGAAAATGGTGATGTTGATCAAGTAAAGGGGAATGGCCCAATTGGATTTCATAAGGAAGTGATCAAGCTGACTCAAGATGTCCAGTTAGTTCCAGTGTTGGAGCAATATTTGCTTAGTGTTGGTGAACTTTTACGGTATGGCTACTCTATTCTCTTTGAAGGAGATGGATGCACTGTTTGTGACAAGGGGGAGGAAAGGCATGTAATAACAACGTTGAGAATGGGAGGGAACTAAATTTTTCCAGTAGGTTTCAAATTTGCAAGTGATGTTGCTTTGAAGAAGGGGGCCATTGATGAATATTGGCTGTGGCATAGAAGACTTGGGCACTTTAATTTTTACAAGAAGTTACCATACTATAAAATTATGTTGCAAGACCTCCCTACAATTGAAGAAAATAATGAGGTTACCATTATGTTACCATTTCTACAGTAATTGCTACTTTCCAATCACATTCTCATGTCATGGGATTCAAAGAGGATACTAGTAGATATTGGTGATAAAACAAGAAGAAGCTTGCCATATTTATCATGACAATATATCAGCAATAGCAATCGCAAAGAAACTAGTTAATCATAGTCAAACAAGACATATAGCAATCAAACATCACTTTATTAGAGAAGCAATTGAATATGGACAAAAGTTGTGTGGAGGTGCACGACACCTAGAAGTCCAGCCCACATGGAATCCTATTTCATATAGAAATAGGTGTACTAATTGCACAAGAAGTCAAAGACTTCTATTCCTAATTAAATTAGGAATGTCAAGCGACAGAAGCTCTTATAAAAAGCTTGGTGCATGTGGTTTCAAGATAGAGAGAGATTCAGAGAAACTAAAGAGTGTAACACAGTTTTGAAGCTGACTAAAGGAAAAAGAATAGTGCTTTGTGTGGCACTAAGGGAAAAAAGAAAAGGTGATTTTTTTCTTTTACTCAAGACACACAAGGAAGATAAATTGAGAGTTTTCTCTAGGACGATCATTTGGATGTTACAACCATAGAGAGTTGAAGTATTCAGAGTGGAAGATCTTGCTACCAGCTTTTGTGGTGAGATTGTATTTATTCCTAGAAGTATTATTGTATTTTTTTTCAATTTATTGTGAACTCAAGTTTTGGGTATAACTTGAGTATTGTAATCTCTATTTTATTATAGTGGATTGATCGGATTTGTCTCATGGTTTTTTCCTCTACATTGGAGGGTTTTCCACGTAATTTCTTGGTGTTCTTGTTGGTTGATTTTTTTATTGCTTTCGTAGATTTCTATTTTCTCTGTTGCTTGGGTTGTATTTAATTTAATTCACACATAGACGGAGATTTATCCCAACAAGTGGTATCAAAGCTTTGGTTGTTGGACGTGATTGTCTTGGTTGAATTAAATGGAGAATATGAATATGAATATGAGCACCATGATTAAATTTACTGTGTCAAATTATTCGATTTGGAAGCCAATGATAGAGGATGTCCTTTACTGTAAGGATTTGCATGACCCTATTGAGGGTGGTAGCGCTAAGCCAAGCGAGATGTCTGATAAAGACTGGGAGAAGTTAAATAGAAAAACCATTGGATGTATTAGACAATGCATCGATGTGAGTGTGTTTCATAATGTATCTTAAGAGACTAATGCAAAAGCTCTTTGGGAAAAATTGAAGGGTTTCTATGAAAGAAAGACAACTCAAAATAAAGCTTTTGTGGCTAGAAAGCTTGTGAATTTGAAGCTTAAGGAAGGGAGATTTGTTGCTGAGCATTTGAGTGAGTTCCAAGACTTGTTGAATCAAATGGTTACAATGAAGTTGATAATTAATGATGAGCTTCAAGTTTTATTACTTTTGAGTTCCTTACTTGACAATTGGGAGACTTTAGTGGTGTCACTTAGTAACTCTGCTCCAAATGGTGCGCTACAACTTGCAATGGTCAAGGATAGCTTGTTCATTCAATAAACAAGAAGAAAAGACATGGGCAAGGATAATGCACATGCTCTTATCATAGAGAACTAAGGGAGGAGTGAGACTAGAAATTCTAAGGGGCGTGGTAAATTCAGAAGTCAATCAGAATCGAAAGGAAAATTCAAGATTTTCTATTGTGACAACGAATGACACATAAGAAGAAACTGCAAGGTTTGGAAGCATAAACAGAAAGATAAGAAAAATCAAAATAAGGCGGAGGAACAAAATACCACTGCTATCTCGACAATTGAAGATGTGCTCTTTATAGGAGATGATGAATGTTGCAATGTATCATATCCTTATGTTGAATAGGTAATTGACTTAGCCTCTTCCTGCCATGTCACTCCAAGAAAGGAGCTCTTTACTTCATACAAAGCAGGAGACTTTGGGAGAGTGAAGATGGGCAATAACAATTATGCTGACATTGTGGGAATTGGAGATGTTTGTGTTAAGACTAACACTTGATACACCTTGGCATTGAAGGATGTGCGACATGTGCCTGATATGTGTTTGAATCTGATTTCTACTCATATTCTGGATAAATAAGGCTATGGCAACTATTTTGGAGATGGTAGATGGAGACTCTCTAGAGAATCATTGGTGCTAGTTGGAGGGAAGATTTGTTGTACACTTTACAAGACACGAGTAAAGGCGTGCAAAGATGTTGTTAGTGCAACTCAAGAAGATTCTATGCCGAACTTGTGGCATAGACAGCTGGCTCACATGAATGAAAAGGAGTTGCGGATTTTGGCAAAGAATTCTCTCATTCATTTTGCCAAAGGTATGTCACTTAAACCTTGTGATTATAGTTTATTTGGAAAACAACATAGAGTGTCTTTTCGCATTCCCTCTACTAGAAAGCCCTATGTGTTAGATCTTGTTTATTCTGATGTATGTGGTCCCATTGATGTGGAGTCCTTAAGTGGCAATAAGTATTTTGTTACTTTTATTGATGATGCTTCACGAAAGGTGTGGGTATATTTTTTGAAAACTAAAGACCAGATATTTGAGTATTTCAAGAAATTTCATGCCATGGTGGAAAGAGAGAAAGGGAAGCCTTTGAAGTGTCTCCGTATTGACACCAGAGGTGAATATAAGTCTAATGAGTTTAAGAGTTACTGTTCCGATAAAGGCATTAGACATAAGGAGACAGTTCCTGGTACCTCACAACAAAATAGTGTGGCAAAGAGGATGAACCGTACTATTGTTGAGAAGGTCAGATGTATGTTGAGAATGTCTAATCTACCTAAGTCATTTTGGTGTGAAACTGTTCAGACTACGTGCTACCTAATTAATCGGTCTCTATCAATTCCATTGAAGTTTGATATTCCAGAAAGAGTATGGACTGAAAAAGATGTTTCCTACTCTCACTTAAAGGTATTTGGGTGCAAGACATTTGCACATGTGCCTAAGGAATAAAGATGAAAGCTTAATAGCAAAGTCACTCCTTGTATATTTGTTGGATATGGAGATGTGGAATTTGGCTACAAGTTATGGGATCCTGAGAAAAAGAAGATGATCAGAAGTTGAGATGTGGTTTTTCATGAGAATGAAAATTTGGCAAACCTTGAGAAAACTAAAAATACAAAGGATGCTATTGTAGGTGTTTGCAACCTTACACCTACCTTTTCTTCCTCCAATCATGCCACAAATAGGGAAGAGGTGCAAGATGAGAATCTTGGTGATGAACCAATAGCAGTTGATGGTGATGAGCCAGTAGGAGTTGATGGTGATGATGCTCAACATATTGAAGATGTTGAACAGGGGGAGCAGCATGTTCCACTAGAGATGGAAGAATCTCAAGTGAGGAGGTCTACTAGGGAGCGTCGTCCATTGACTAGATATCTTTCTTCTGAATATATTTTGCTTACTGATGAGAGGGAGCCAAAATGCTTTCAAGAAGTAGTCTCATAAGGACAAGCAAAACTGGATGAAGGCTATGCAAGAAGAGATGAATTCTTTGCACAAGAATAAGACTTATAAGTTGGTTGAACTTCCTAAAGGTAAGAAGGTATTGAGAAACAAATGGGTGCTCAAGCTAAAGAAAGATAGTGAAAAGTTAGTGAAGTACAAAGCTCGATTGGTGGTCAAGGGTTTTAGTTAGAAACATGGGGTTGATTTTGATGAAATATTTTCTCCAGTAGTAAAGATGAGCTCCATTTGAGTAGTTCTGGGATTAAGAGCTAGCTTGGATCTTGAGCTTGAGCAATTAGATGTGAAGACTACTTTCCTCCATGGTGATTTGGAGGAAGAGATCTACATGATATAGCCAGAGGGATTTGAAGTGAAAGGAAAAGAACAAATGGTATGCAGATTGAAGAAGAGTTTGTATGACTTGAAGCAAGCTCCAAAACAGTGGTACAAGAAGTTTGACTCATTCATGGTAGGTCACGGGTACACAAAGACAAATGCAGGTCATTGTGTGTATGTAAAAAAGTTTCCTGATGGTAAATTTCTTATTCTTCTGTTATATGTAGATGATATGTTAACAATAGGGCAAGATGCTAGTATGATTGGTGATTTGAAGAAGGATTTGTTCAAGGCCTTTGATATGAAAGACTTAGGTCCAGCACGACAAATTCTAGGCATGGAAGTTACATGTAATAGAAAAGCCAAGAAGTTATGGTTGTCACAAGAAAAATATTTTGAGCAGATACTTGAAAGGTTCAACATGAAGCATGCGAAACCAGTCGGTACATCTTTTGGTGGTTATTTCAAGATAAGTAAGAAATCTTGTCCGTCATCCATGAAAGAGAAAGATAACATGACATTAGTTCCTTATTCCTTTACAGTCAAGAGTTGGATGTATGCTATGGTTTGCACACAACCAAATATTGCTCATGCAGTCGGTGTTGTTAGCAGGTTTATGGTTAATCTTGATAAAGATCACTAGGAAGCAGTGAAGTGGATCTTAAGATATTCGAGAGGTAGCTCTAAGTCTTGCTTGAGTTTTGGTAGCTCTAAACCAGTTTTGGAGGGTTATACAGATGCAAATATGGCTAGTAACCTTGATGGTAGAAAATCTACTTCGGGTATTTATTTACTTTTGCAGGGGGAGCTGTATCATGGCAATCAAAATTGCAGAAGTGTGTTGTCTTATCTACAATTGAGGCTGAGTATATTGCAGTGAATGAAGCAGGTAAAAAAATGGTTTGGATGAAACGATTTCTCCAAGAATTTGGTTTGATGCAAGACAAGTATGTAATTCATTGTGATGGTCAAAGTGCAATAGACTTGAGCAAGAATGCTACGTTTCATTCTCGCTCAAAACACATTGAAGTGAGATTCCATTGGATAAGACTAGTTATTGAAAAACGATTGATGCAACTGAGAAAGATTCATATTGAGACGAATTCAGCTGACATGTTGACTAAGGTTGTGACCAAAGAGAAGCTTGAGCTTTGTGCCGGAATGGTCAACATGAATTCTAACTGAAGAGTTAGGATGAAGATCTCTTTCCTCGATGGGCTGGAGGAGGAGATTGTTGAGGTGCACGGCACCTAGAAGTCCAGCTCACATGAAATCCTATTTCATATAGAAATAGGTGTACCAATTGCACAAGAAGTCAAAGACTTCCATTCCTAATTATATTAGGAATGTCAGGCAGCAGAAGCTCTTATAAAAAGCTTGGTGATTGTGGTTTCAAGATAGAGAGAGATTTAGAGAGACTGAAGAGTGAAACACAGTTTTGAAGCCGATTGAAGGAAAGAGAATAGTGCTTTGTGTGGCACTAAGGGAAAAAAGAAAATGTGATTTTTTTTTTTTTTTTTTGCTCAAGACACACAAGGAAGATATATTGAGAGTTTTCTCTAGGACGATAATTTAGGTGCTACAACCACAGAGAGTTGAAGTATTCAGAGTGGAAGATCTTGCTATTGGCTTTTTTGGTAAAGTTGTATTTGTTCCTAGAGGTATTATTGTATTTTCCCAATTTATTGTGAACTCAAGTTTTGGGTATAACTTGAGTATTGTAATCTCTATTTTATTATAATGGATTGATCGGATTTGCCCCGTGGTTTTTCTCTCTACACTAAGGGTTTTCCACATAATTTCTGGCGTTTCTTATTGGTTATTTTTTTATCGCTTCCATAGATTTCTATTTTCTTTGTTGCCTAGGTTGTATTCAATTTAATTCACACATAGACGGGGATTTATCCCAACAAGTTGACCTGAAGTTTTGCAATACAGAGGAGTAATTGGATTACATATTTACAAAACACTTCTGGGGGAGAAATTTCTACAACTTAGATAAACCTTAGGAGTTTTAGGATAGCACATTATAGGAGAGAATGTTATGAATAATTTGTTGTAAAACATATCACAGCAATATGTTACATTTCATAGCACTATAAGTTTGGTTAGATTTTAACTACAGTAATATCTTGAAAATCTGGGCTCGTGTTAAGTGAATTGTATGGCCAAGAACTTATCCATTTGTATGGTCTAAAATAGTTGCAATTGAAGAATAACAAGCTGATGTAATTGTGAACTGTAGATAGGAAACATTGAATCTGAAAATTCTCTTCCTCCTCTTCTTTGCTCTGTCCTGCTTCTCTGTTTTTTTTCCCCCTCTTATATTTATTTATTTATTTCTGTAGAGAGTGAACTTTAATTTTTTACTCTTTAGGCTGATTTGAGTAATTATTATTTGCTAAGCACAGAGAAGGAGATGGAGAGGTGTGGATAAAAAGCCTTGTAGGTGTAAGCCCCAAGCCCACCTTGAAAGGAGTACATTAACTCCCAAAGTAGGTTAGGCACTTATAAATCCAACATCCAACTCCCTCATGATTTGAATAAGTTGTTTCACTAGACAGAAGGCTGAAACAACAGCCATCAGAAAAAGAAGGTTATAGTGTCTTTAAACTCTCTGCCCTTTCATTTGTCAAGAACATGGATATGCAACAATAGCTAATTCTAGAACTGAAGCATCATAACAACTTGGTTATATTACCTGTAAATGAGAACCTCGTAACCTTTCTGGATAAGGTTCTGGTGATAACTTAGACTACTTTTGATGTCATATGTGTATACTAAGCTCTCATTGCATCTCACCCACTCGTTGATGCTTCCCTGATGGTCATTTTGAATCCACTTAACAAAGTACAAAACTACTTTCGAATTCGAGATATCAATGTTAACATTCTAAGGATCAACATACCTCCCGAATGTGAAGAGCCTTTTGAACGGTTTTATCATTTGCCCAAATGTATGAATACAGATAGTTATAAGCCTACAAAAGGAGTAACCTTGTTAGCATATATTTAGTAAAATTTTAATAGAGGGCGGCCTAAATTAAATCAAACAACTATATGACCAGAAGGGGTTGGACCAGCCTGGCTCATGACACTGTGCGCGAAAGAGAACGGAAAGTTTTTACCCGACACCATCTTCCAGGTTCAGGAAGATGAGTAATCGATCGGAGGAGGTCTACAGAATCTTCTATAAGAGTATCTGGATCCCACTTTGATACCCTAGGCCTAGGTTTTGGGGATAATAACTGACATGTAGGCTCCAATACATGTGAGCTCCTTATTTGCTCAGTACACTGCAAATTCAAGAGGCAAATCAATCTGCATGCCATATGACATATAAAAGTTAAAATAGACATCTCTTAGTGCTTTATATGCTTTACTGGGTTGTGTTTACTCTACTTTACTCCTGTTGGGATGGAAATAAAATCATCTTTAGAAATAAAATGACGTCTTATAAGAACCTCAAGTGGTTTTTTTACTCACCTCAGTGTAGACTTTAAGATCATCCACACATGCTGCATTGCTTGGATCTACAGCAATATACTCGCCATTGCAGTCCTTTTTAGTTGACTAGAAAAATAAAGAATCTCATGTATTAAGTAATATTTTTTTGAAAAAGATGGTTGAACGTGTAAGAAGATAACAGTTACTTTCCAGGCAAAACCATTCTCAAAAAGTAAATCATGGACACTGATGACTAGACTTAAGTCGTTTGCTACATTATTCCAAACTGCAAAAGAATACCAATGTCCTGCAATCTAAGCCACAATATCTAACCTCGGTCTCAAAGTAATTAACATGAGAAATTGTTTTTTATTATAATTAATTAAAATCTCTAGGCGGGTTAAAAAGATTATGAGGAACAACTAAACAAGAAAGTCTTCCATGGAAATAGCATAAATGTCTATAAAGAAGACTTTCGTGTAGCAGATCAACTTCATATCAAATGGAAGTGAAAAAGGAATAAATTGAAGTTTTTTAGATAATTTGTAAATTTGTGATCAACTTCTTACCAAATACATTGAAAAAGGAATAATAATAATAATAATAATAATAATACAGAAAAAGAAAAAAAGAAGCAGAACTTTCAAGATTCAAATAAAAGCAGAATGAAAAATTACCTCATATAGTTCATCTGATATAAGCGTCTTTAGGTGAGCAAATGGAATTCTTGCATTGAAATCAGCATGTGCACTTGTCAATGGATTTCCTAACACATATCCCTGGCCAAAATTAAAGGCGAATTGATTTCAATACCAGCTAAGAAGTCCAAAACTAAAAGGCTTTGATGAACAAGAGCCAACTAAAGTAATCAAATTTATTCAAATTTTAATGCTTGAGCATATACCTTGATATTCATTCGCGGCTCCCAACTGGCTTCATTACCTGCAAGAAAATGAAAGGTTGCAATTATTATGTACACTGAAATTAATCCATCATTATATGATTCTTCTGTCTCGCTTGTTTTGTCATGTTTTGCAACAAAATGAAGTATGAATTAAATAAGAAGCTTTTCGTTTATGTAAGTTATAATTACCATCAGATATTTCTTGAACAACCATTGGGACAGTTATGCCTGAATAAGAATCTCCCATGACATACAATGTGTTTGAGAGGAACTTGGGGTGAACCAGAAGCCACTGTGTCACAAATAAAAAATTCAATGAATTGTCATTTAGCTTTCAAAGGCCACTTGAGCAGAATCATACTTTGTCCCGATTGAATGGGGATTAAGCATATTAATTTTGTATTTGTATCACATTACAATTCCAATTTTACCAAATTAAGTAATGTTACTAGTATATAATTTTGGATCACCTTCCGTAGAAATTCATAGATTTCTGCTACGGATGATGTGTCACTGATATTGTATCCTTCCCAATTTTTTGCATAAGAGAATCCAGAGCCAACAGGTGCATCCAAAAATATCATATTAGCAACCTGAAAAATTGAAGGTCACTTCTTTCCATTTATATAAACACCAACCCCAACCATCAAATTAACCTCGTAATCTAGAAGCGGCTACAGTTTCGTACCTTTGTCCATGAGTATGGGTTCAACTTCAATTTGGGTGAGTAAGTTTTGGAATTTGCATAGTCAAATGACAATGGACCTGCAAGAAAGCATCAAATAAGATGCAGGAGGGGCAAAAAAAAAAAAAAAATAAGCCAAGTTCGGCAAAGTCAAATAGTAAAATAAGAGTTCCAAAAAATGAGAAAAAAAAAAAAAAATGATCATTGGAATTTTCTGTCAATTTTGCACATAAGAAGACCTTTTCTATTTTGCACTATCATTTTATAAAACATCTACATCAAACCATCTATTATACACACTATTTGGACGAAATGGGTAAATAGTCATAAAATTCAAACTATGTAGTTAGTTGTCATTAGTTTTAAACTATATTTTTTACTAACATCTCGAGTCTAAGAGACTCGATTTAGGGGCTATAAATCGAGTGTTTGAAAGTCGATTAATCGAGTGTTTGAAAGTCGATTTTCATATTTTAATCGGGTCTGAGTTGGCACTTTTTCTACGTGGCGTCCACATAGAAATCGAGTTTCTTATACTCGATTTATAAGCCCATATATAAAAGAAAGCAGCTCAGCAAAAAAGAAATCAGAGCAGAAGAGAAAAAAAATGGGTCGCGCCAGCCAGGCGAGCCCAGGCCGCGCGACCCTGGGCTCGCGCGGCCTGGGTCCGCGCGGCCTAGGTCGCGCGACCCAGGCCGTGATCTGACTCTTTCTCTCTCTCTGATCTCTGATCTCTGATCTGGCCTTTCTCTCTCTCTCTGATCTGATCTGATCCGGTCAGCCTCGCGAGCCCAGGCCGCTGTTTCTGGATTTTTTTTTTTCTTCACTGATGAACATATTTGAGCTCTGATCTGATCTTTTTCTGGATTCTTTCACTCTCTCTGATTGTATTTTTTTTTTTTTTTTTGGTATTTTGGCTTGTACGAGAGACTTGGAGGCTGAAAATTTTTTCAAATTTTTTTGAATTGTAAATCGAGTCTTTGAGTCTCGATTTTTAGGTGGTCTACACGTGAGTAAAAGATGCCACATCAGACCATAAAAATTGAGTCTTTAAAACTCGATTTATAAGCCAAAATCGAGTCTTTTAGACTTGAAATGCTAGTAAGTAATATAGTTTAGAAACCGAAACAACTAACTAAATAGTTAGAAAAAAAAAATTAGTTAACTATTTTCCCCCACACTATTTTATTTAAATAATATCTTTTATTCTTTTATTTATTATTATTTTATTAACATTACCCCATCTCTCTTTCTTTCATGTCTCTCCATCTCCTTCCTCAACTCTCTACCTCTCTCGTATCCCAAACCCACACACTCACACATGCAGGCGAGGAGATTCGACGAAAATGACAGCAAATATTACGGCGGTGGATCCGACAATAATGACGGCAACTTTGATGATCCCGTTGGGTTTTTGTAATGGGTTTTTATTGGGTTTGATTTTGATTTGTTTTTGGTTTGGATTGATTTTGGTTTGGATTAATTTTGAGTTGAGTTTGAGATTGATTTCCGATAGTTGGGTTGATTTTGGGTCGATTTTGTGTTTGGATTTTCAACCGTTGAAGTGGGTTGTGGTGGTTGAGGTTGGTAGTGCTGTATTGCGGTGGTGCTGGTGGTTGTTGGTGATTGGCCCAACTCAACTGGTCGGACCCAAATTTGACTAATGTGCTGGCTCGCCTGTTCCAAGCAAAGAGTTGAGTCGTTGGGCGAAGGGAAACGCGTGGGTCTTCATCTTCTTCTTCACGTTGAAGAGACTGGGAAAAGGGAGAGAGAGACTGATGAGAGCATAGGTGAGAGAAATAATTAATAAAATAGGAATATACACAACTACAGTAACCGTGTATATTTACACAATTTCTGTAGCAAATGCGTATATTTACACAACAATAGAAGGACTGACTCACTGACGCGGAGCAAATTTAAGAGATATTTAACCGTGTTTTGCCCAAATGGTCTCTAGTTCGAGAATTGACTTTACTTATAATTTATTTAAGACTACTGCACATCCTTGGTGTAATGATCACTCCACAAGTATAAATGCTTGTGGGGTGTGGGGGCAAGGGCCGAGGTTTAAGTCTCCAAGAGAGAGTTTCACACGCATACACTTATATTAGGTTAGAGTAGAATTTTATCTTGTATCAAAAAAAAAAAAAAAAAGATATTGGGTAAATTTTGCATCTTTTTCCATTTTACACAATTTTACACCACTAATGTGAATACTCTTAAAGCCTTTTTTACTTGGTACTTGTTTGACTATAAAGCAATTCATAAAAAGCAGTAAGTTGTTACCTGTGCGACTATAAGTAATTCATAAAAAGTGGTAAGTAAGCTCGTCATTCATCATTAAACAAAATTACATGTTCAAGTTTTTTTTTTTTTTTTTTTGAACAAGGTCTAGTTTGAGACCTACTTGATTAATTTACTCTTTTTTCATATATAGTAAAGCCATAATTAAAAATTCTTACCCCTTCACAATTTATAAATTTTTACTACAAATAGATTGTTTATATTATTAATAAACTACCAATAATAATTTATGTCTATTTAGCAACAACTTATTTTCAGTAGCTTATTGTCATAATGTTTATCATAAAATATAGTTTTTGGTATCTTTTATATTAAATGTGTGACAAAAAGTTAAAAACTAACTTATTTTTAAAAATGGTAAATTGCAAATTACACCCTTAAAGTTTGAGGGTGTTTGTATTTTACTCTCTAAAGTTTTGGGTTGTTTGGATTTTATACCCTAAAGTTTTAGAATTTGGGGGTGTAAAATCTAAATAACCCTAAACTTTAGGGGGTAAAATCCAAGTTCTAAAACATTGGAGTGTAAAATCCAAACACTCCAAACTTTAGGAGGTAAAATCTAAATTTTGAAATTTCAGAGTGTAAAATCCAATCATTCCTAAACTTTAGGAGTGTAATTTGCAATTTACCCTTTTAAAAAATTTAAAAGTTAGATTATTTGCAAAAAGAAAAAAGTTGAGACAAAATGCAAAAATCTTTTAGCAAATAAAGAAAAACCCAAAGCATATAAGACAAGTATAGATGTAAAAATATAATATTATATATATATAGTTAAATCAGTTTCTCAAAAAAAAAAAAAAATATATATATATATATATATATAGTAAATCAAATCTCGTGCATGTTCATGAGTTTATTCACAAACATATTATTACCATGTTTGGCTTTGGCTTTTTAATAACCGAGAGATTGGCTTATTTGTTAAACAAATGAACATAAAATTTTTTATTATCAAGCTGAGCTTGAGTTATTCATAAATAATTTAGTTTATTTACAACCCTACTAGTAGGTCCATATATTCAGTGTTGGGCAAAAAAGTATCCACCATACCCAATTGTACAAATCAGCAAATTATTGAAATTTAATATGTCACTAAAGTTAAATGTTTTTTTATTCAAATATACGATAATGGCTAGAGTCTACAGACTCTCTATACTTTATCTATTATTTTAAACTAAAAGTATTAACTAGTTTTCTATGTTTTGTATTATAGTGGAAGCCTTTTTAATATACAATGCATTCTATTAACTAATAAAATGAGCCTTAATTTTTTTTTAATCTGAGTAAAAAGGCAAATAAGTCTTATTTAAAATATATATTATATTATATTTGTTAAAAGAATAGGATCTTTTTTTATTTGGGGGCCTTATAGGACTACCTTATTCGCCTATATGCTGGAGCTCGCCTTGGGTGACCGACCCGTTATTACATCTTCCAAAGCCTAATCAATTTGTTTTTCAACTTATTACTAACTTACTACACGTTCAATTTGTTTTCAACTGTTCTTATACAAAATTGTTTTTTATCAGATGCTAAAAAAAAAAAGAATTCAATTTAGCTTTCAAAACTATTCCCTTGAGAAACTGATAAAAATAATAATAATAATAATTAAGGGCAAAATACAACTTACCCACTTGTAGTTTAGCTAAAATTTATGTTGCCTACCTATGATTTGAAATTTGACACTTTACCCACATGAGATTAGCTTAATTAGATTTCCGTAACCCATCTTGGTTAAAAACATGACTAAATATGTAATTTTCCTCCACTTTTATGTCTCTCTCCTCTGAAAACACAAAAAATATAAAAATATATGATCAAATAAGATAAAAAAGAGTTTAGCAAAACACTTGCATAATAGGACTTCAAATTACAGGTATGTAACTTAAATTTAGGTCAAACCTCAGGTAGGTAGAGTATCAAATTTTAAACTACAAATAGAAAACTTAAATTTTTGCTAAACTATAGGTCCACAGGTGGGGGTAAGTTGTAATTTAGCCTATAATTAACTACACAAATGATTAATTTTTTTTTTTTAAAAGATTGTATAAATGTTCTATCAGACTTAGTATCTCGATATGATCTTATCATCATTTCATCACACGAATGTTTTTTTTTTATCGTGTCTAATGTCTGCTAATGGAGCCCACTACTTTGTATCTAGTGAAGGTAGAAAAGGAGGGTTGGCCTTGCTATGGAATGCTGAGGTGGTTGTTGACACACAAACTTACTCCCCGAACCATATAGATGCCAATATCCACACACAAGACTCACCTTCATGGAGATTAACTGGGATATACAGGCATTCAGCGGAGGAGAGGAAGGTAGAAACTTGGAGACTCATGCGGCATCTCCATTCACGTGGGGCACTTCCATGGGTATGCCTAGGAAATTTTAATGAAATTTTTTCATCGGATGAGAAAAATGGAGGTAGCCCTAGACAGGTAACACCTATGCTTGCATTTAGACACACTCTTCTTCAATGTGGGCTAGTTGATCTTGGTTTCAGGGGCTACCGGTTCACGTGGAGAAACGGCCGGTTAGGGGCGGCATTTGTGGAAGAGAGATTAGATAGGTGTGTTGCAACAATGGAATGGAGAGACAGGTTTCTGAGAGCTATGGTGCACCATCTTGCCGTGCCCTACTCCTACCATGATCCAGTTTTGTTGGACATGGCACCTTCCAACCACCCTCAATGCCGACGACGCCGAATCAAACGTTTTGAAGAGAAGTGGGTAACACATACTAATTGCGAAAATGTAATTTAAGAATCATGGAGTCAAGCACAACCACGAGGCAGCCCTATGTATCGCCTTTTTGAGAAAATAAAAAAATGCTAGTAAGATCTAATAGCATGGAGTAGGTAGACTTTTGGTAATACTAGAACCAAGTTAGACGCCAAACAGGGTGAGTTAGCTGCCTTAGTGTAAGAAGGATATGGACAGAATGTGGAAAGAATAAATGGGGTGAGAAAGGAGATAAGGGAACTCTTACACCATGAAGAAGTTTTCTGGAGACAACAATCAAGGTCTATTTGGCTATCGGGAGGGGATAAAAACATAAAATTTTTCCACCAATGGGCGAGCCAAAGAAGAAGGAAGAATAATATAGAGGGGTTGCAAAATAGGGATGGAGTATGGCAAACATGAGTGGATAGAGTACCTAACATTGCAGAGGAGTACTATAAAAATTTGTTCACTTCTTCTGTTAGGACATATGTGGATCATGTTAAGAATATGTCAATATTTTATGTAGTTGGCTAATCTTTTGAAAAAACGCATTTTACTTGTATATGGGTAGATCTAGAATGTGTTTAGTACTTCAAGAAACATGTTGTTCAAGTCTAGTATAAAGCCATAAAGATTGGACCAAGAAACAAGTGAAGAAAAGCTGTTCAATAAAGTTGGACAGATAGCTTGGTACCTGCAGACAGATAGCTCGATAGCTGCTCAACACCTCTCGACAGCTAGGCTATCTATCGAGATTTTCAACTTTTTCTTATCGCAATCTCGATAGCTTTTTGATAGCTAGGTGGATCGATTATGAAAGCTCTTATCTCTTCGATAGTTCCTTGATAGCTTCTCAATAGCTGTATCTGTCGAAATTTAAAACTAGACACCTCCCGATCAATCGAGGTTACGAAAATTCAGATTTTCAGATCTGATTTTCGGCCCATGATGACATGTCTGTATAGGGGTTCTTTTCTCACAACCCTAGACTTATATAAGGCTTATTTTAGAGGTCGTCACATGAGAGAATACAAGTAGAACATATGCAAAAGGTGACCGATGCCTTATTCTCTCTAAAAGAAGCTACTGCGTCTATGTGTCTTAGGGTTTTGTAACCAAGTGCTTCTTGATCTTTATTGTTGATGAAGTGAAAAACTTTGCAGCCAACATCTTCTTCTAGTTGGTAATTGAAGTTGCGTACTAGAATTCACGCAATTGGTTAGTCACGTACTGGGATTTGTGCATCAAAGGGTGGCGTTCATATATTGAACAGTTCAAAATTTTGAAGCGGTAGAAGATTTCTACTGTGAGTTCATCTACGGAGATTGTAGAGTCTAGGGACAAAGATTTTGTACTAGATCTGAAACTTCTCTTTACTATAGTGGATTCCTTTTCGGAAATGTTTTCCCCCAGATTTTTTACTATGAAACTAGTTTGTTTTATTAGTTTTCCTGGGTCATCATATCTTGTCTTATTTATATTTTTCGCTGCATGATTTTGACATGATATTGATGTTTGTTTGTTTAACAAGTTTTATTCATAATAAATCTAATTAACAACTTAGGTTTTAAGCTTGATAATTCTATCAACTAGGGTCTAAATTTTCCAACAAGTGGTATTAGAGTGAGTTCACTCTGATTGGATTAATTTCCTAAGTGTGATCCTTGACCCTCGTTGTCATGGATCATGGACAATCTCTTTTGATTCCTCATTTATTTGATGGAACTAATTATGCGTATTGGAAAGTTTGTATGAATTTTTTTTTACAGGCTCTAGGTGAACAGGTATGGCAAGCTGTTGAAGTTGGTTGAATTAAGCCAAAGGAAGCGTCGGTGGATTGGGATGATGCAATAATTATAGTGGCAAATTTCAACAGTAGGGCCTTAAATACTTTGTTCTGTAGGGTGACCAATGAGGAATTCAAGAAAATATCATCCACAGAAGTTGCCAAGGAAGCATGGACTATTCTTGAGACCATCTATGAAGGTACCAAGGCAGTAAAGACTGTGAAACTTCAAAGACTCACTAGTAGTCTTGAAGAAATAAAGATGGAGGAGGATGAGACCTTTGATGAGTTCTATGCCAAACTCAAGGATATTGTGAATTCTGCCTTCAACCTTGGAGAATGTATTGTAGAATCCAAAATTGTTAGGAAAATTCTTAGGTCCTTACTTGAAAGATTCCATACCAAGATCACTGCCATTGAAGAAGCAAAGAACATTGATCAAATTCCTTTGACTGAGCTTGTAGGGAACTTTCAAACCTATGAGATGGGATTAGGTTTAATGGGAAAATGTGGAAAGAGTAGAAACTTGGCTCTCAAGGGTATAGAGGAAGAGATTAAGGACTCTGAAGATGAAGATGAAAGTGAAGATGAGGATAAGGATCTAACCTTCACAACTGATGAGATTATCAAGCTTCTTCAATTTAGGAAAAAGGATAAGGGCAAACGTCCTAGGAAACCTAAATCCTCAAGGAAGGGCAAGAATAAGAAACCCCTTATCCAATGCCATGAGTACAAAGGTTTTAATCATATAAGGATAGAGTGTCCAAACTACCTCAAGAAGGAAAAGACCAAGGAGTCAAAAGATAAAGGGTTGGTTGCTACTTGGAGGTATACTGAGAATGACTCTTCTGATGAGCATGTGGGTGAATGTAGTCACGTTATGGCCTTTGTTGCCACAACCGATAAGGTGATTGTGGAGAGTGCTAGTGACAGTGAGGATTCTTCTAATGATGAAGTACCCAAGAAGATAACCCTTCAAGAAACCTATGATAAGCTATGCACTGAATTCATAAAATCTGAAAAGACTTCTCATCTTTGTAGAAAAGAGCTTAATGAGGTAAAAACTAAAAAAGCTGATCTGTTAATCAAACTAGATGAGACTACAAGGTTAGTTGAGACTCTTGTTATGGAGAACACCTCATTAGAAGAGAAAGTAAAGAATCTTGAGGTTGAGCTTAGTCAAGGTCTGTCTTTGTGCCTTAATTTAAGAAAGGTATGAAATCCAAAACCGATCTGGCTAATTCTAAATCCTTTGTTAGACCTCATGTTTGTCACCATTTGGTGTTTTTAGACACATTTGTCCTAATTGCTTTAAGTTGTATCCTCAAAAGCAATTGTCTAAATGGTCACAGGTTTCCTCTCAAGGACCTACACTTGTGTTTGGAAAGTTATTTAAAGTCTTGAGCTTTTTAACTCAATTTCAGGAGAACTTTAATTCTTCTATGCCCTTTAGTAGACATACTAGGACACGTACCTTTTCATCTTCACAGCCAAAGACTCATGCTGTGTGGGTGAAAAAGGAGCCTAAGACTAAATTGTGTTTTCTGTTTGTCATCTGCTTTAATTCTTTCTATCTAAAGTAGGACTCTCTTTGCTTGATTTTTTATCTGCTTTTTGAATCATGCTTTCATGCATCTGCATCTTTCTATCATGCCTTCACGCATATGCATCCTTCTTTCTGCTTTCATGTTGTTTGTCTGTATTTGTTTGGTTGTTTAGTTTTTATTTTTCAAAATAAAAATAAAAAGAGAAAAATCAGAAAAATACAAAAACAGTATGTATTTTGTGTACATTGGTACTTGTATACCTTGGATGACCATTGAAATAAAGTTTTTTAAACTTTTTATCTCTTGTAACTTAGATGAGCATCTCTATGCACAACTAAGCAAGTAAGCTTTGTGGCTCTTGTTTGTGATGAGTAAGATTAAGTTAGCTATTGTATTTAATACTCATATCACTCTTTTTGATAGGTAGGACTTGAAAATTCTAAAAGAAAGGCATAAATATCCATCTCACCATTGTTGCCGCCAATCATGAAAGACATCTATATGCTTCGGCATAGCAAAAGTGTGATGTCAATAACATTTGTGTGCTTCGGCATAGCAAAATTGAAATGTCAATTATCATTAGGTATTTCTTTTCTTGCTCTTATATGCCCATGCATAATATATATATGCAAAGGAAATAAAAAGCAAAAAGGTCAAAAATGCTTTTAAATATGATTGCAAGCTTGTATTCTAAGAGATGTGGGAGTTATAAGATGTACCTCGAAGGTGATACTCCTCATTAAACAGTTATAATTATGTGTGAGTTAAAGTGATTTTCTCATATCTCAAATCGTCATAACATGTATACACTTATGCAATCTTGCGATGTTTTTCACACACAACATGCAATATTTTTTGCCACTCTTGATACATGTGCAGGTACAATGTGATTTGGCCATTACCAGGTTTACATGTGCTAATGTATGTTCATTAAATTGTTTTGACTTATTTTTGAAATATAAAATTGGTTAGACTTGTTAAGTGTGTGTGTGTGTGTGTGTGTGTGTTTTAGGATCTATGTGCTTCACATTTTTTTTTTTTTTTGTTGAAAGATTTGTTTTTCACATGTTTTGCATCATTCAATTATCTTGTAATCCATAGCATCTTATTTCATTACATTCATGCATTTATATGGATTCTTTGCACCCTCATGATCATCCTTGATCATCTTTATGTTTCTCGAGTGAAGCTCTATAGCTTCTTGTACCCTTTGTCAATCATGACAAAAAGGGAGAGAAATTGTGGAGAATATGTGATTCTTTTTTGAAGATTCTACATGTTAGGGAGAGAAATACATTCCTCTATAAGGGGGAGATGTGTTTCATCTTGTTGTACACCAGTCGTGTGACCATGTTTACATACATTGTGCTTATCTTTGATATAGTTATATAATGATGTATGTCTTCACCTACCTTTACATGTGTTGTTTCTTTTCTATCTTTATACATATGTTTCTTTACTTGTATGCAATCTATTATTTCTATTTCACACAAAGATGCCTTGATGAGTTTTATTTAAAGTGTTTCAGAAATACAGGTTGTCAAAGTCTACTTGTCATAAACTTTCTTCTTGCAAAATTTTTCAAGAGTTTGTGTTAGGATATATTTTATTGTATTCAACAAGTGAATATGAGTTGAGTGGTTTATGACTTCTCTTATATGTTCATTTGTTTGTTGTGGTTTTGGCATGGATTACCAAAGGGGGAGATTGTTAGGACATATGTGGATCATGTTAGGAACATATGATAATATTTTATATAGTTGGCTAATCTTTTGACAAAACGCACTTTACTTGTATTTTGGTAGATCTAGGATGTGTTTAATACTTCAAGAAACATGTTGTTCAAGTCTAGTATTAAAGTCATGAACATTGGACCAAGAAATAAGTGAAGAAAAGCTATTCAATAAAGCTGAATAGATAGCTCGACACCTACGGACAAATAACTCAATAGTTGCTCGACACCTCTCGACAGTTAGGATATCTATCGAGATTTTCAACGTCTTCTTATCGCAATCTCGATGGCTAGATGGATCGATCGATAAAGCTCCTGTCTCCTCAATAGTTCCTCGATAGCTGTATCTGTCGATGTTTAAAACTCGACACCTCTTCGACACCTCCCAATCAATCGAGGTTACAGGAATTCAGATTTTCAGATACGATTTTCAGCCTATAATGACATGTATATGTAGAGTTTCTTTTCTCACAACCTTAGACCTATGTAAGGCTTATTTTAGAGGCCATCACATGAGAGAATACAAGGAGAACATATGCAAAAGGTGACCGATGTCTTATTCCCTCTGAAAAAAGCTACTGCGTCTTTACGCCTTAGGGTTTTGTAACCAAGTGCTTCTTAATCTTCATTGTTGATGAAGTGAAGAACTTTGTAGCCAACATCTTCTTCTAGTTGGTGATTGAAGTCGCATACTGGGATCCGCGCAATTGGTTAGTCACGTACTGAGATTCGTTCATCCAAGGGTGGCATTCATATATTGAAGAGTTTAGAGGTTCTGAAGCGGTAGAAGGTTTCTGCTGTGAGTTTATCTATGGGGATTGTAGAGTCTAGGGACAAAGGTTTTGTACTAGATCTAAAACTTCTTTTTACTATAGTGGATTGCTTTTCAGGAAGGTTTCCCTCCAAGTTTTTTACTGTGAAACTAGTTTGTTTCATTAGTTTTCTTAGGTCATCATATCTTGTCTTATTTATATTTTCCATTGCATAATTTTGACATGATATTGATGTTTGTTTGTTTTAACAAGTTTTATTCATTATAAATCTAATTAACAACTTGAGTTTAAAATTTGTTAATTCTATCAACTGGGGTCTAAATTTTCGAACATCTTCCAATCGATTGGACATGGAAATGGTGATTGAATTAGTGGACCATGTGGTGATGGAGGAGATGGCACAATCCTTGGTATGCCCTTATACAGAAGAAGAAGTAAGGACTGCTCTCTTTCAGATGCACCCATCCAAATCACCAGTACCTCATGGTATGTCGCCATTTTTCTTTCAAAATTTTTGTCACATTGTTGGCAATGATGTCACTACTGCTACTTTATCTTTCTTACAATGAGGAAGATACTTACAGAAAATGAATTTTACACATATTGTATTCATTCCCAAAAAAAAAATTATCCAAAATATATTACGGAGTTTCGCCCCATTAGCTTGGGTAATATTGTTTCAAGGATCATATCTAAGGTCCTTGCAAACCGTATAAAAGTTATTTTACCCAATGTAATATTTGACTCTCAAAGTGCTTTTGTGCCTGATAGAAATATAACAGATAATACCACAGTTGCTTTTGAAATTCTGCACTGTATGAGGAACAGGAGGAAAGGGAAAATAGGTCACGTGGCAGTAAAACTCGACATTAGCAAGGCATATGACAGAGTGGAGTGGGAGTTCCTCAGTCATATAATGCTCAAAATTGGCCTTCCAAACCACTGGGTCCAATTAGCCATGGAAACGGTGTGCACAGCTTGCTATTCCATTCTTCTCAATGTTGAACACATAGGTTTCATCACCCCTTCCCGTGGCATTAAGCAAGGAGACCCACTATCTCCCTACCTATTCCTAATGTGTGTAGAAGGTCTCTCCTCCCTTATCCGAAAGGCCATAGATAATCAGCACTTGAAGGGCGTGGAATCTTGCCAGGGAGGTGTCAAGCTCTCACATTTACTCTTTGCAGATGACAGCCTACTATTTTGTGAAGCAACAACTAGGGAATGTCGAAACCTACTGGACATACTAGTATTGTATGAAGGTGCCTCGAGACAAGCTATCAATAGGCAAGAAACTACACTTTTCTTTAGCCCTAATACCAATCATGGTGTAAAGCAAGCAATTTAGAACATGTTGGGGGTACAAATTATGACCAATTGTGAAAAATACCTTGGATTACCAATGGTGGGAGGCAAATCAAAAGTGAGCACCTTTAGGGAGGTCCAAGAGCGGGTAACCAAAAGGGTATGGGGATGGAAGAAGAAGCACATCTCAAAGGCTAGTAGAGAAGTGTTGATCAAAACTGTAGCACAAGCAATACCGATCTACTCTATGAGCATGTTCAAGTTCCCAAAGAAATTTTTTGATGATATTAACTTAGCCCTAGCAAAGTATTGGTGGGGGCAGACTCAAAATGAAAGAAAGATCCATTGGATCAATTGGGGTAAATTGTGTAAACCTAAAGATAAAGGGGGAATGGGTTTTAGGGATATCCATGCCTTTAACATAGCCATGTTAGCCAAGCAAGCATGGAGGCTGATCCAAGGAGTGCATTCTCCTTTTGTTAGGGTGTATAAAGCTCGCTATTTCCCCAATTGCTCTTTTATGGAGGCTGAACTAGAGTGTAACCCTTCCTTTGTGTGGAGAAGTTTGTTGGAGGCTAGTGAACTGAGCAGGGCAGGAACGGCATGGCATGTGAGAGACGGGCAGAGTATTGAAGTAAGTGATCATAGGTGGCTAAACCACCTACCTCAGTTTAGACCTGGGACTGACACAAACTTGAAGGTGGCTGACCTTATTGACCAGCGAACATGACAATGAAACAGACCGTTACTACAAGCCATGTTCCTACAGTCCATTGTGGAAGATATTCTACGTATCAAACTTGGTGAGGAGCAAGACCGAGACAAGCTCCGATGGAAGGAAACAAAGAATGGGTGTTTCTCAGTGAAGACAGCTTATCGGGTTACACTCTGCCTTAATCAGCCAGAAAATTCGCTGAACACTCCACTGCAAGTGAAGATAAGAAATTCTGGAAAAAGATGTGGAAGCTCCTTATTCCACGAGTACCTGACAGTGCGTCAACACCTTTTAGGGATATAGGGTCGTTTTATTAATGCATACTCGATCTAGATAGTATAAGCTGAGTTGACTGCTACACGGCATCTTGCTTTGTGTATCTGTAACCTTTATTCCTTTTTGCAATACATATTTTCTTCCGCTTCGCTCAAAAAAAAAGACAAAAAAAAAAATTTAGATAGTAACCAAAATTCCCAACTACTATTATTCTATTTCCAGTTAGGTATGCTTCGTGAGAGATAACCAAGCTAATGTCTTCCCATCTACTATTCTATTTCCGGTTAGGTATGCTTCGTGACTGATAACAAAACTAATGTCTTTTTCGAAAAAAAAAAAGAAAAAAGAAAAAGAAAAAAGAAGCTAATGGCTGCCTCATGTCATTTTTTAAGAATAATATTGTTTCTCTTAATCTTTGAGAAGTAAATGATATAGTCTAATATGATAATTTCACTTTTACTTAAGTCTATTAACATTATTTTTATTATACATCAATTTCAACAAGTCATTGTAATCATGAAAAATTAATGGATACTTTCAAATTTCAATCAGATGTCATATGTATGACTTGCATAAATAATTTAATGGATTATAAACAAAATTTTGACTTTCTTGAGTTTTTTTTTTTCCTCGTAAGTTTCTTTTTTGTTTTTATTTTTTTGGTTGAAGGAATAAATTTCTGGATACTTTCATTAAAAAAAAAAAGTTTGGTTAATAATAACAGTGACTTGTTTTGATTTAAATTGGTTTTTACAATATGTACACAATAGTGATGATGCAGAGGCATTAGCATGTCAAAAAGCCTTGGAATTTGCTTTGGAGGCCGGATTCTCAAGTCTGATAATTGAGGGTGATAACTCAAATGTGATGAGAGCAATATCATGTACTGAAACAAATAATTCTTTCTTTGGTCATATTGTGGATGATATTAGACATTTAATTATGGGTAGGCAATCTGTTGGCTTTAGTTGTGTAAAAAGGGAAGGAAACATGGTGGCTCATTCTTTAGCTAGATTTGCTAGGAACATTGTGGAGGATCTGTATTGGATGGAGGATTAGCCACCACCTGCTGTAGATGCTTTACATCATGACCGTTTAAATATTAATGAATGAGTGATAGATTTGTTCTAAAAAAAAAATTGGTTTTTACTCATGGCTAATTTGACCTGACCCAAGAAGGAAAAATCTAGATCCAACCTAATATGACCTGTTTACCACTTTACTCTAAAGTTTAAAAATTAATTTTATATTAATCAATTTCCAATATATATTTATATACTAAATTTCTCTAAATAATATATTTTGTAGATGAAAAAACTAATGATGTTACTCATCATTTTGACGTGCAATTCTTATAAATAAATATTTTTAATGTCTAATATACTCTAGAAGTTCATTATAGATTTTATTAGTAATTTTACCTAACATTTTATATTCTATATTCTTAAAACTCCAAATACTTAGTTAATTTTATAGGTGGTAACTTTATTTTATGTTTTGCGTACAATAGTTGTATGCAATTTCTTTTATCTTATTTTACTTTTATGGAATTACTGGAATAGCATATTGATATAATTTATTATCGGACTACAAATTTAAGATTTAAGTATTTTTAAACTTTTATTTTCAAATCCTTTCTTTATTATTTTATTTTAAAAAAAATCATAAAAAATGGGTAAAATGACAAAATTTAGCTATAAATTTGGTTATAGTCAAATGTTACATTCTTACTCAATATATTTTTATTAGAGATGAATATTGACATATGTATTAAAAAAGTAAAGAATGTGGTTAGATTTTTAAAATATTTAGTAATGTTAATATTTTTAAAGAAAATTATAGTCTTAAATTACAACAAATTTTATAACTAAACTTTATCCTTAGTAAAATAAATGTTTAAGTTTCACTAAAGTTCCTCAAGGAAAAATAAAATGTTCAAGAATTATCATTTTTTAAAAACAAATAAACAAACAAACGTAAATAGTGACTAGTTTCTCCGTAAAGTTACAGAAACAGGCGGTAATGTGAGAATCAAGTCATTCTTCATAGTCATATATATGGTAATGGAAGTGAGACACTGACTACACTAGTTTCTCATTATAGCTAGAAAGGATTTCATCTAATGGTGAGAGATGGCATTATATGAGGAGTTACATACCCACTTCGTATACGAGGCCAGAAAAGGCAGAACAACCAGGACCACCGGTGAGCCAAAGCACAAGAGGGTCGTCTTCTGGGCTCCTCTCGGATTCAATGAAGTAGTAGAATAGTTGCACTTCATCCAAGTCACCTACACCTACGTACCTAAAATACCAAAACCCTTAACAAGTTAGTATTCTTGATAATAAGATTGAATGAAACTGTGATCACACAACTAACAAGTAAGAAAACTAAAGCTCACACCCAGTTTCAAGTTTGAAAGGAAGGTCGCCGGAAAAGCCCGGGAGGTTATTGATGATCTACTGTGATGCAACCAAGTTGGCAACAGCCAAGAAAGAAACTATGTACAACCACATTGTGCTAATGTTGCTACTGGAAATGGTTAACTGGGTTTCTTTGTGGTTTGTGATTAGCGGTGGTTGTGGTGGCTGGTTTTTGTTAACCTAGCAGAAGGTACCATACCAATAAGTCAAAGGGCCAGTGGCAATTATACAACTTGAGTGCTTACTTTACTTTATAGCCAGACTACTTCCTCAAGAACAAAAATTAAACAATTAAAAAAAAAAATTTACTTTACAGTACCTACTTTACTTTATTAGTAGTTACACTTTTAAGGGAGATTGGTTAGTAGGATAAAAAAGTGAGGGGATATAAAATATTTTATTTTCTCTCATTTGTGTTTGGTTGGGAGGGTGAAAAAGTGGAATAATTGAAATTTTTTTGTTTTGTTGAGAAAAAAAGTGAGAAGATAGAAAATGTAATTGTGGGGAGAAAAAGGCCCAATCTAACATAGTGAGCCTAGAGTCCCATGTGAGGATTACTATACGTCCGAAGAGAAGGAGATGATAAAGGCAAGGCCCATCCGGAAGCAGGATACCTGGAAAGAAGGATGATTGCCGTTCGAGAAGACCGCCTTCCGTCCGAGGAGATTTTATTCCTCGGACGCGAATAGTACTGATTGATCAAGCGTGTGGAAGGTCCGAAGGATTTTCCTAGCAACCCCAACGATCAAGATAAGCTCGGGGTATATCTGAAGAAGATAAGAACGAGAAAATATCTAAAGGAAAAGCTGCTACCACCGCATTTAAGGCTTTGTAGCAACTTCTCTAGCCGCATTTATGTGGAGAAGACCCCTGAACAGTGTAACCTCACCTACCGCCACTCACAGAGAGCCAGAGGAAATACTTGACGTGGCATATACTCAAGTAGAGTCACAGATGAAGAACAAGTGGACGATGGGGATGATGGGGAAGGAGGTTATATAAAGGAAAGAAGCTCCTGGAAAACGGGAGGAGAAAAAACAAAAAAGCTCTATTGTAACCCTAAGACTTGTATTCACCATATAATCAATAATATGTCCTCTTCGGACACCAACTCTTTACGTGTAAGTTCATGTTGGTTTATACTTGAGGGTTGTGATTAGTTGTTGTCGATTCCATAATCCACCCAGCTCTTTCACTTATTCTCTACAAATTCATTGTTTTGGGCTTGGGCCACAAATCTTAACCCTACAATTGGCGCCGTCTGTGGGAAGAGCTTGAGTGTAAGGGGAAGCAGCAGCAGTTGGTGATGGCTGAACTAGGGCAACAACCGGCAGAATCTGGGACGTCCCAGCATATAGACCCTTTTCTCAATTTGGAGCGGAGACAAGATCGTGAAGGCAGTGTACATACTACACACACTGAGCGAACTCAACCTCGTGGCGGAAGTTATGTGTCTCATGTAGAGAAGAATAGCATGCAAATAGAGATTGAAAGGTTAAAAAGGGAGTTGTGCCATGCGAAAAGAAAACGTACTGCCTCGCATTCTGATGAAGACTTGGGTGACGAACAAGACATCACTTTTGAACAAAGGTCTCGAACTCCAATCAGTGAATCTTTTTCATATGAAGATGAACACCCTCACAAGAAGTAACCTCAAAGGCAATCACATGGAGGGGTGGGAAATGATGCCATGAGTAAGGCGTTGAATCAAATTTCTAGGTCACCTTTCATGCGCAGGATTGAAGGAGCAAAGCTTCCTCGGCGCTTTAACCAGCCAACCTTCACTATTTACAACGGTAAAACGGACCCTGTGGAGCATGTGAGCCATTTTAATCAAAGGATGGCTATCTACTCCAGAGATGAAGCTTTGATGTGTAAGGTATTCCCTTCTAGTCTTGGACCCGTGGCAATGAGGTGGTTCGACAACCTGAAAGCAGACTCCATCAATTCTTACCAAGAGCTAACTCAAGCTTTTGGTTCACGTTTCGTCACATGCCGAAGGGTGGCTAGGCCCTTGTCTTCTCTGCTATCCTTGAGCATGCGTGAAGGTGAAACCCTTAAGGCGTATTCAGATAGATATTGGGAGATGTTTAATGGTATGAAGGGCAATTTTGATGCAATGGCCCTAGACACGTTGAAACTGGGTCTCCCCACTGATCATGGTTTAAGGACATCCTTGTTCGGCAAACCTGTCACTAACATGCGTCAACTTATGGACCGTATTGAAAAATATAAAAAGGTCGAAGAAGATCAGCAGCAAGGGAAGGGTAAGGATAAGGTTATCCCCCAGGACAGGAAGGACTTCAGGTCGGATTGTTACAACAACAATAAGCCGCGGAGAGATTTCGCTGGGCAGTCGGGATCAACAAATGCTCAAGCAGTCAATACAGTATTCAAGGAGCCAATTCATCAAGTTCTGGAAAAGATCAAGAATGAATCATTCTTTAAGTGGCCGAGTAAAATGGTAGGGAACCCTGAGAGACACAATCACAATCTCTATTGTCAATACCACCAAGACCATGGGCATGCAACTGAAGACTGCAGAAGTTTGTGGGATCATTTGGACCAGCTGATCCATGAAGGCAGGTTGAGGCATCTTTTGCACCACTCCAGTGGCTGAGGAGTTCAAGTGAATTTTGAGTCCGAGAAAAGAGATTCTACAAAACCTCCATTAGGTACTATTAACGTCATTTTTGCAGCACCAGGAAGAATAAGGTCCTGGCCGTCCAAAGTTATGTCAGTGGCTCGGCTACCAGCAGAGGATATTGGTCGAGATTCGAAGAGCTCTAGACCGGCTGTCCCGCCTATTTTAGGCTTTTCGGGTGAGGATAAAGTTGGAACCATTCAACTTCATGATGATGCTTTGGTAGTCACCTTCAGAATTGGGGGATATGATGTGAAGAGGGTGATGGTGGATCAGGGTAGCGTAGTGGAGATTATGTATCCTGACCTCTACAAGGGGCTGAACCTCAAGTTTGATGACTTAACTCCATACTGTTCTCCCTTGGTTAGCTTCGAGGAAAGGGTGGTCACCCCGAGAGGACAGATACGGCTGCCCGCACAGACTGGCTCAGAAGTAGTGGAAGTGTACTTCATTGTTGTAGATGTTTATTCCCCTTATACGGCAATTGTAGCCAGACCTTGGTTACACACGCTAGGGGCTGTTTCCTCCACTCTGCATCAAAAGGTTAAATATCCATCCGAAGGGCGCGTTTGTGAAATCCGCGGAGATCAATCCTCGGCTAGGCAATGTTTGGTGGCTGCCATATGGCACGAGCCTGAGACTGAATCCTCAGTCAGGGCGAAAGGAGACTTATAGCAGTTAAGAGGTCGGTTGTCACCCGTCGAAGATCCTGATGAAGGCGCTAAATGCGCGGACTTAGTGCAAGTTTTAATTGGGGGCAATCCTAAAAGATACTTTCAAATCGGGTCTTGGATACCTCAACCAGAAAAGGAAGAGCTAATTGATTTCCTTAAAAGAAATATTGACGTGTTCGCCTGGAGTACTTACGAAGCCCCAGGAGTGGATTTAGAGTTCATTTGCCATCATTTGAGAGTCAACCCACTGAGTGTACCCAAGAAGTAGCCTCCTCGGCAGCCATCCAAAGAGCATGCGGATGCAGTCAAAGAAGAGGTGATGAAGCTCAAACAAGCTGGGGCTATTAAAGAAGTTTTTTACCCCAAATGGTTGGCAAATACTGTGGTGGTAAAGAAGAAGAGCGAAAAATGGCGAGTTTGTGTGGACTTCACAGACTTGAATAAGGCTTGTCCTAAGGATCCTTTTCTTATGCCGAAAATTGATCAATTAGTAGATGCTACTGTCGGCCATCCTCGGATGA
The DNA here is from genome assembly GCF_002906115.3 of Quercus suber. Classification (NCBI taxonomy): domain Eukaryota; kingdom Viridiplantae; phylum Streptophyta; class Magnoliopsida; order Fagales; family Fagaceae; genus Quercus; species Quercus suber. The sequence goes on from NW_027069549.1 coordinate 773,716, forward strand.
GTATCTTGGATGCTTTCCAAGGTTACCATCAGATACCGTTAGCCCCAGATGACCAAGAGAAAACCGTTTTTGTTACCCCCATTGGTAATTACTATTATAAAGTGATGCCATTCGGTCTGAAAAACGCAGGTTCTACTTATCAGCGGATGATGATCAAGATGTTTGAATCACAATTGGGCAAAAGCGTTGAGGTCTATATAGACGATATGGTGGTAAAAAGTAAGGTTATTTCTGAGCATGTGAAGGACCTTGATAACGTTTTTGAAACCCTGAGGAGACATAAGTTGCGCTTGAACGCCTCGAAGTGCTCATTTGGTGTGGAATCAGGCAAATTTTTGGGTTACATGGTAACGCACAGGGGAATTGAGGTCAATCCCGATCAGATAAAGGCTATTCAAAATCTGCAGCCTCCTCAGAATCTGAAAGAGGTTCAGAAGTTAACAGGGATGGCAGCTGCTTTGAACCGATTCATCTCCAGGTCCGCGAATAGGTGTAAACCCTTCTTCTCGTTGATCAACAAGTGGAAGGGATTTGAATAGACTGATGAATGTGCCTTAGCTTTCCAACAACTTAAAGACTACTTGGCTCGGCCATCGATTATGTCTAGCCCTGAACCAGATGAGGTCTTATTTGCTTATATCGCAGTGGTTCCCCATGCTGTAAGTCTAGTGCTGATAAGAGTGGATCAAGGTATACAAAGGCCAGTTTACTGTGTGAGTAAGTCTCTACATGAGGTTGAGATCAGATACTTGCCATTGGAAAAAGCTATTTTGGCAGTAGTACTTGGAACACGAAAATTGCCCCACTACTTCCAAGCACATGCTGTCGTTGTGCTCTCGCAACTTCCACTTAAGACAGTACTCCGAAGTGCCGACTATACGGGGAGGATAGCCAAGTGGGGCACTATTTTAGGAGTTTTTGATATCAAGTATATGCCTCGCACTTCAGTCAAAGGGCAGACCCTTGCGGATTTAGTGGCCGAGTTCACGGAACCCAGCTTAGAAGAAATAACGACAAAGAGAGACATGGATGGAAAATCGGTTGGCATGATTTCTCAACAAGATCCTGCCCACTGGAAAGTATATGTAGACGGCGCTGCGAACCAAAAAGGTTCTGGAGTAGGGCTAGTCTTGATATCTCCAGAGAGAATCGTCATTGAAAAGTCATTAAGGCTAAATTTCGGTGCAACCAATAATGAGGCAGAGTATGAAGCCCTATTGATGGGAATGTCTATGGTCCGAAGAATGGGAGGAAAGGCAGTGGAGTTGTTCTCGGACTCAAGATTAGTTGTGGGCCAAGTACAGGGGGAGTTTGAAGCGAAGGATGAAAGAATGCAAGGATACTTGAATCGAGTCAAATGTCTGTAGTCGGAATTCAAATTTTTTAGCTTGCTACATGCTTCTAGAAGCAGTAACGCACATGCAGATTCTTTGGCCACACTAGCCACCTCTTTGGAGCAAGACTTGCCGAGAGTTATCCTCGTCGAGGATTTCCATGAGCCCACCGGGACAGGAGGGGACGCAGTCCGAGTCCACCAGATCAGAGATAGTCTCTGCTGGATGGACCCTATAATCAAACTCTTGAAAGATGACATTTTGCCGGAAGAGCGAGGAGAGGTTGACAAAATTCGAAGGAAGGCTACCAGATTTTGGCTGTCTGAAGGCCAAAAATTATACAAATGATCCTATTCAGGACCATACCTGTTATGTATTCATCCAGAGATGGCTGAGTCGCTACTAAAAGAGTTGCATGAAGGAATTTGTGGGAGTCACACTGGAGGTAGGTCTTTGGTTCACTGAGCCATTACTCAAGGGTATTGGTAGCCGAACATGCAAAAAGAAGCCCATAATTATGTAAAGAAGTGCGATCAATATCAGCGATTTGCGCCGAACATACACCAACCAGGTGGAGTCCTTAACCCACTATCTAGTCCGTGGCCGTTTGCATAGTGGGGTTTGGATATAGTGGGTCTATTCCCAAAAGCCGCAGGAAACAGAAAGTAACTTCTGGTCAGCACAGACTATTTCACCAAATAGGTCGAAGCTGAGCCTCTGGCCAATATCCGAGTCGTAGATGTGCAAAGATTTGTATGGAAGAATATCATTACTCGTTTCGGAGTTCCTCATACTCTCATCTCGGACAACGGCTTACAGTTCGACAGTAATGCGTTTCAGAGTTGTTGTAGTGAACTAGGAATCACGAATAGATACTCTACTCCTACCTATCCTCAGGAGAATGGGCAAGCTGAAGCAGTTAACAAAGTCATAGTTAATGGATTGAAGAAGAGATTGGACGATGCAAAGGGCAAGTGGGTTGAGGAGTTGTCACACGTGCTTTGGGCTTACAGAACTACGCCTCGCAGATCTACTGGAGAAACCCCTTTTTCGATGACTTATGGTGCTGAAGTTGTCATTCCTTTGGAGACAGGATTCCCAACTCTAAAAACTAGCTCGTTTTGTCCGACCAGTAATGATAAACTCCTAGAAGCAGGCTTGGATTTGATCGAAGAAATGAGAGAAAATGCAATGGTTCGGCTGGCGCATTACCAGCAGAAACTCAGGCAGGGCTATGATGCCAACGTAAGGCTAAGGCCCCTAGAACCCGGTGATTTGGTACTCAGGAAAGTCATTGGCACTGCGAAAAACCCAACTTGGGGGAAATTAGGACCAAACTGGGAAGGGCCATATCGTATTACTTTAGGGACTGGCATTGGGGCATATTTTCTAGAGGACTTGGATAGTCATGTAATACCACGCCCCTGGAATGTAAATAACCTCAAAAGGTACTATTATTAATCGAATCATTTCTTTGCTCACTGTGATGACTTGTCATTCTTAAGTGTTCTCTAAGTGTTTAAATTTAAATCCAATCATGCCTGTAGTCCTCGGACTAGATGATTTGGGTTAGTTAACACTCCTTATCGGTTCTCTAAGTGTTTAAACTTAAATCCAATCATGCCTGTAGTCCTTGGACCAGATGATTTGGGTTAGTTAACACTCCTTATCGGTTCTCTAAGTGTTTAAACTTAAATCCAATCATGCCTGTAGTCCTCGGACTAGATGATTTGGGTTAGTTAACACCCCTTGGTTATTCTCCCTAAGTATTTAAACTTCAACCCAATCATGCCTGTGACCCTCGGACCAGGTGATTTTTAGTTAGTTAATACTTTTGTGCTGTTATTAATACTGAAGGTTAATTTTAGAATGAATCTTGCCTGACATGCTTAATTGTGTTTAATATCAACTCTAACCTATGCTAACATTCCTAGTGTACGTGCGAAAAGATCTATCCAACTTTTATAATACTTATGTTCATTAATGAACAGTAACTTTTATGTACTGTCCTCTTTGGAATCAATTTTAGTTATATATATTATTTGCCAGATCTGATGATTATGTTTGCCTACGTTACCATAATTACAAAGTAAAGTTACTTGTAGCAAAAGTAAGTCATATGGTATGCAACAAATACACCAAAAGTAAAAGAGAAATTGTTTCATTGATCAAGAGAGGATAGTTTACAATCCCTTACATAGAAGGAAAACAAGAGAAAGAAGATAGTAAAAAAAAAAAAAAACAAACAAACAACTAGAATCTAAGTATCTAAGTTTCTGGGGCCTGGTCCTTGAGCTCTGAGGATGCTTTCTTTTTTTCCAAGCCCTTGCCCATATCCTGGGGTGGCTCAACTGGGGTGCTCTGATCACCTGGCTGGCCAGAACCCTTGGGAGGCTCAAGGGTGGTGGGAGGCGCTTGGCTGACCAAGGGTGGTGGGAGAAGCCAGATTGTTCTGAGTATCATTTAGCAGCTTGCATTGGGCTTCGGCCTGGGTCTTAGCATTTTTGAGACCAGCATTGAGGCTATCCCTCTCCTGGGTCACCCCTTTTAGCTGGTCGAAGATCTAAGAGACCTCTTCCTTTAAGCTGCCCAAAGCTTTTTCTGCCTTGGACCTAGAGTGGGCCTCCGCTTGGGCTTCAACGTAGGCTTTCCGGTTCCACTCTTCGACCACGAAGACTTGCTGGGTAATCTGAACAGTAAAGTAAAAGAGTTAGCATAAAATATAGAAAATTAATATGCCAACCGAAGAGCTGGATAAGCACGCTTATCATGGCTAGGTCCCTCTTCAGGGACATGAAAAGTTCATACTAGCTGAAGCGATTGTATGACTCCATGTCTCGGGGGAGGAGCAGTGGTTGCTCCAAGGCTTCAGCTATCAGCCCCACTCTTCCCCCATCGTAGTTTCTAACAAAGGTCTCCCAGGAGAAAAGAACACCATCTAGTTCCAATTTGGGAGACCACATGCGTTGCCCTCGGCGCACATCAGCCACAGGAGGCTCCTCCCTACTCTCCACGGAAGAGGCCCTCTTACTCCAGTGGTCCCTTACCACCTTTTGTTGTTTTGTTGTCTTAGGTGGTATCACCACCTCCCGCTCCTCAAGCTCGAGAGGCCTATTTTTCTTTAGGTCCGGTATTGGTTTTAAGCCCGGATCAGGAACCTGAGGTAGAGGTGGTGGTGGAGGTAAATTCACCACTGCTCGAGAAGTCCCAGTCACTTTGGGCTCAGCCTTCTTGCCCCTATTCTTCATCAAAAGCTTTAAGTTGAACATTTCTTCTTCTTTCGAAGAGTCCTCTGGGATAGTGGTTATCAGAATTGGGGGATGAACGCTGGACTGCCTGTCGATTTCCTCATCGGAATCTGAGGAAGGTATTACCTGTACTCCCCCTGAAGCTTCTCCTTCAAACTTGAATTTGTCTATCTATTCCTCTAGTGAAGAGGATGAAGAACTGACCCTCTCGCCTACGACCACCTATCCGATGGGGATTTGTTGGACTGGTTAGATTAATAATGGGACACCCTGTGGATTTGGGTGTGGAACGGGCTCAAGATCGTATGGCGCTAGAAAATGGGGCTGAGCGACGTCGATTCGCCAAAGCCAGTAATCACCTTGTGTAATGGCGTTGCCGACTGGCTGAAGATCTATTTTCTTTGTCGTGTAGCCGAGTATAAGGGGGACGGACTGGAGCTGTCCGTCTTCGCTCACAAAGATCTCCGAGTGTAGTAGATAATTAAGGGCGGGGGCGTTGATAAAGCTAAGCCGAGGAGTAGTATGTGCTTTATTTGTGAATAATAAAAAAAAAAAAAAAACAAGCAAACTTGGTCAGAAAATCGAAATATGACGGCGTAATAAAAAAAAAACGTGGGTTATGAAGAGTGAAAATCCTAAGCCTACTGTTAGAAATCCTAAGTCTAGGAAGTCACACCTGGCTCTCCTGGCTCAGTCGGACAGTGTATACCATCATGCCATGCGCCCGAGATGATTAGATAGTCGTCTTTCATCCCTTTATTTGATTTGGGAAGGTAGGAGAACAGTCTAACGATGTCGGAGCGGGATTTAAGGTAATATCCCGCCCTTTTTTGGCTATAACACTCATACGTATGTACTAGGTCATGCCAGGTCAACCCTAATCCTAATTGTAGGTTCAAGGCATCGATAGCTCCTAGGATCCTAAGGGTATTTGGCGCGCACTGCTCAGGAGAGAGTCTATGGTTGCGAAGGTAGTTCAGGGTGATGGAACCCATTGAGAGGGTCATTCCCCCTTCGATGAAGGCTATCATTGGGATAATGACCTCCCCCTCTCTTCGGTTCGTTAGTATTCGCTCCGGGGAGCAATATCTCAGATTGACCCCCCGTGGTATGCCGTAAGTCCGCTTAAATTCCTCTATCAGCGCCGGACTATTGACAAGGTATTGGAATCTACCCATTGTTGAGGAGCAGTGGGAGTAGTAACCAAGAAACGGGGGTTTCGAAGGTTGAGAATACGAGCCGAGAAGAAGATAAGGGGCAAAAGATGCCAAAACTTACACAAACGGGAGTGGGGAATGATCTCTGAACTCAAAGTGGACTTTTGTTAGATTTTGGGGAGGAAGAAGATGGAAAATCGAAGAAGCTCGAATGGATTTTTTGATGAGTGAGTTTGCTGAGTATTCTGAAGATGCGTGAAGTAAAGAAAAATAACCTCCTCTGAGGTCTTATATACGGAGGCAAGTGAAAGGATGTGGTTCCTCCCATCCAAATCCCGAAGAACGACCCTGTCCGTTGGATTAACCATCCACCGTTGGATGCCAAAGACAAAACGCCGCCTGGAGCAGTTAATACAACGCTTTGGAAACATGGAACTGACAGCGGTAATAATGAAGCGCCAGTATTTATGCCTACGCACGTGCAAACTTGGGTATTTATGAGCCCTTTTTATACTTCTTTCTTTTTCTTTGTGTGGCAGGTCAAAATTTCACTTTTTCTCTTCGGATGCGAGGGAAAAATTAAAATTTTGAGGGGCTATTGTGGGGTAAAAAGGCCCAATCTAACATAGTGGGCCTAGAGCCCCAAGTGAGGATTACTGTACATTTGAAGAGAAGGAGATGGTAAGGGCAAGGCCCATCCGGAAGCAGGATACCCGGAAAGAAGGATGATTGCCGTCCGAGGGGACCGCCTTCCGTCCGAGGAGATTTTATTCCTTGGATGCGAATAGTACTGATTGATCAAGCGTGTGGAAGGTCCGAAGGATTTTCCTAGCAACCCCAACGATCAAGATAAGCTCGGGGTATATCTGGAGAAGATAAGAACGAGGAAATATCTAAAGGAAAAGCTGCTACCACTGCATTTAAGGCTCTGCAGCAACTTCTCTGGCCACATTTATGTGGAGAAGACCCCTGAACAATGTAACCTCACCTACCGCCACTCACAGAGAGCCAGAGGAAATACTTGACGTGGCATATACTCAAGTAGAGTCACAGATGAAGAACAAGTGGACGATGAGGATGATGGAGAAGGAGGTTATATAAAGGAAAGAAGCTCCTGGAAAACGGGAGGAGAAAAAACAAAAGAACTCTATTGTAACCCTAAAACTTGTATTCACCATATAATCAATAATATGTCCTCTTCGGACACCAACTCTTTACGTGTAAGTTCATGTTGGTTTATGCTTGAGGGTTGTGATTAGTTGTTGTCGATTCCATAATCCACCCAGCTCTTTCACTCATTCTATACAAATTCATTGTTTTGGGCTTGGGCCACAAATCCTGACCCTACAGTAATTTATATAAATTGACTCATATGTCCTTATTAAAAAATTATCTAGTTAAAAAAAACAATAAAAAAAATCACAACAAGTTTATTAAAACAAAGATCATGCTATAAAAAAAAAAAAAAAAAAACCACTCAACCAACCTAAAAAAACCAAAAAAAAAAAAAAAAAAAAAAAAAAGGAATAGGAAACAAAGAATGGGCATTTTTGTCCAAAAAGTTTTGTACAATTTTCTCTCCCTTTTTCTCCCGAATTTGGAAGGGTTTGGCTTACTTCCACTAATTTTTTAACTGGACAAATATTTTTGTTTTAAATATACAATGGCAAATGGTAGTGAATTTTAATATCTACATTTTATTTAGTTAGCTGGTAACGTGGCAAGCTCTCATTAAAATAAAAGAAAATTCCAGTTAAAAATGTACTGAAGGTAAACCAAACTCAATTTGAAAAGATTGTGTTTTGGTGAATCAGGAGAGAAAATTCCTAGGTCTCACCAAAATTCCCACCCCCTCCCCCTTTCAACCAAACACCTTTCCTAATAATTCTATCCATTTTTTTTTTCTTTCTATCTTCTCTATTTCACCACCAGCCAAACACGCCTTAAGGTAAATTTTGAGATAGCTCAATCTATATGTTATTAGAATACAAATCCTATATCCTGCATATTCGGCGGCGTAGTCTTATAACTTCGTTTGTATTAGTTTTTACTGTTTAGTGTCATATTGTTTGCTTTTAATTAGTCTTAAATGGGGCCCACATTTCAATAGATTGATGTTCAGGGTAAAATTTAATAGTATTTTTATGAATAGATCATATATAAATTCCCTTGATTAGTTTATTGAAAATTTATGAAGACCTCAAATTTGAGAATTAAGACTGTGCTGATGTTATTTTTTGTAACACAGTCTCGTAAATTATTATTATTATTGTTATTTTTTGCTCAGAAGCAAAAATAATCTCAATCCTACGAGAAGGGGGTGGAACTGATAACAGTTTTTTAACTTTCATTTTTTATCTTGATTGGTATCAAGATTTACAAGTAGACCAAGAAATGTAATAAAATAGATTAATGTTAACTGTACTTCTTTCTTTAGCTACCATTTGTTTGTTTGACCTTGGTGGCAGCAACACTTGCTACGCAACCATCATACCTGAAAGTTTTGTCAAGGTTCTTGCTTTTTTCTGCTTTTAAAAGAACGGAAAGGTTTGCTATAGGTTAATGTTACAGCCAAATCAACAAAAGAAAAGAGACAATATTTTATATTGTATATGAAGTGAGCCAAATAATAATAATAATAATAATAATAATAATAATATATAAAACACAATCCAGAACAAAGATTATAACGAAAAACTAATCCCGTGGTTCGCCTACTTCAAAAGGCTATGATATTGTACGTTTTTAGACTTCTTAACACAAGTTGTGTAACCTAATTATTTAGCTAAGTAATTACTTAGATAAAATATTCAGTTCTAGGTTAACACAATAATATTATATCATGCAAATAATGCGGAAATATAAAGAACACTGCGATATGATGACTCAGGAATACCTAATCGGTAAATAACCTGGAGAGGATTTAACCTAGCCATCCTCAAGGTAAAAACAGATCCACTGTGAAAGAATTGAAATTTTTATAACAGAATTTAGACCACTAATATCTTATTGCTACATCGAGTAGAAAACTTACTATCATGACCACATGACAGCTCCGAGTCCATGGACTACTTTTTTTTATCTGCAACAACCACAAGTTCTCCTACTTGTGACTTTGAGACTCTATTCAAAGGTTTCAGATCTTCTTTAAAGTTCTTTATACAACAACTAAAGAGATCATCAAGTTCTTGACACGAATCTTGATCTTGACAACTCTATGTGTGTGCATGAAGGTAAACACTTCTCAGATCTCACTGAAGATTTAACACATAACTTTTCAAAAGACATCTAAAATGTAGCTAGGGTTTTTCCTTTTATATGTGGAGTAAAACACAAAAACCCTACACGTCATACGGGCTTGGGCTGAATTAGAATTTCCGTAGAAAATTAAATTTGCATGAGTTTCAATCGATCGAGTCTAATTTTCGATCAATTGAGCATTGCAGATTTTGTTCAATAAATCCTGCAATCAGTCGATTCTAATTTTACAATAAATCACACTTTGAGCAAGCCTAAACCTAGACCCTATGTTTTGATCGTGGTTTGCCAACAAAATACACATATTGAAGTTCTAATACATTAGTTCCTAAAGTCTTAGAACCTAACAAACTCCCCCTTTGGCAATCTGTGACAAAACACATTTCAAAAACGTAAAATGCTTAAAGTAAAACAGCCCAATCAATTAAAAAAGCCCTAATTACAATTCTACCTAACCACTATCTATTAGTTGCCAAAGTAGACAGCAGCCACGACTGAATTAACCTGTAAATTCCTGAAATACTCAACAAACACATAAACGCATGTGTGGAAAATACAAGTAAACCATAATAAACTTCTTGATTTCACAAAACATAAAATAAAAGAATAACCTCATAGTATAAATCAAAATCAATGTACCATATGTGAAACAAGAAACATAAAAGCATAAAAACAATAAACACATAATGTCTCCCCCTAACATATACAACCCATAAGAAAAGTAAATACATCAAAACCAAAAAATACATATCATGTATCTCCTAGATACAATCTCTCCCTATCTCCATGCTATCTCCATGTACTCCCATTTTTATGATGTATTACCAAAGGGAAATCATGACTCATCAGAAGGTGAAGCCAGTGGAGCAGAACCTCTAGAAACCGCCAAATCTAATCATAAGGCTGCAACCTCATTGAGCAAATCTAACAAAAGCTGTCCATACGCTGCCTAAACAATGAGAATCACATCCAACATAGCACGCAAGGAAAAGTTGCTAGATGAAGATGGTGGAGGATCCATGGCAGCTATGGGGTCCACATAATCCTTAGCCGAAGGATCACCAAAAGGAGGAGCTTGAGATGCATCACCTGTAGAAGACTCAACACGAGGGCGTTTAGAGCTTGCTTTCAACTAAGCAGCCTTTGCCTAAGGAAGGTGACACCTATGGAAGCAATGATATGTACAAGCTCGGATGCGAGGAAGTCCTTTAAACATAAATCTAAAAGAATCCTATGAATAAAAACAGGGAAGAATAAACCATGGGATGTGGCACTACTCCTATGAACCTCAACAAGGGAATGAATGAAAAGAGTAGGAAAACTCATAGGAGCATCAATGATGAGAGTGTACAAGAACACACATCTCTTAACAGGAATAGCATGGACATGAGAAATAGGCTAAATACTATGACAGGAAATTCTAAAAAACAAATAATTAAGCTCAGTAAGCTCAAAAGAGGTAACCCTAGGATTAGTACCCCAACTAATGGAAGTACCGGTAATGAGTGACATGATATCGTCGAGAGGAGGAGACTCTGTGTAAGGGTACACAAGCTACTATACCAAAGGTACACTAAGAGCAGATGCTGCTACCTCAGGAGTAATGACATACTCTTCACCTCTTATCCAACTCCTCACAAACTAAATGTTGGAATCATCGGAGTGGATAGAGAGGTTCGAGCAGAACTCTCTAATCAAAGCAGCTGGAGGGGGATGCTTAACATCTAAGAGTGGTGACCAGCCCTTACGCTCAAAGTTCCAACAAATCTCGAGATCTACCTCTTCTAGGATAACCCTATGCTTAGCCCACACTAGTCTCAACACAATTAGCTTCTCATAAGCTTCTTGTTTTTTCCTAAATTGAAATCTATCACTTTGGAAATCAGAAGAGGATGAAGTAGAGGTTTTCCTGGCTCTAGTTTTCCTAATCATGGTTCTAAGAGAATAAAAGAAAAGGAAAACAAAAACAAAACCAAAAACCAAAGGTAGACTGCATTAGACATGGTTAGAGCACAAAATTTATCAACAAATAACAATCTATATGATGCATGTAATGAATGGACATATGATGCATGCTCTAATGCATAAAAATTTGTTCAATTTCTCAACTTTTACCAACAATTGACTTGAACAAAGAGTTTTAGTCCAAAAACCCCAAATTTTGAAAAACCCCATTTCGAAACCAAATCGAATTGATCAATTAACAATTACACTAGTTAGGAAACAACATATAATGATATAATTCATCAATTCCACAAGCTAATTTCATCAATTTAATCCCAATTGAACAAAATCTCCATTTTTCACAAAATACCAAACCCTAGAATTTCCAATTTTTCTCAAAACATCAAATTATTCAATTTGGGAACCCTATTTATAACATCTAAGAACAAAAACCCAATGATCAATAATGATTAAAAACAACATAAAAATCAAAAATCCCATTTTCCTATGTTTGAAAATTTTTAAGAAAAATGTATGAAACATGTAAATAATTTGAAAAGGAAAGGGTATAAAGGTCTTACCAATGCTTGAGGACAAAAACCTTTGAAAAATTTGAGGAAGAAAACGACAAAGAGCCTTAGATTGGATTGGTTGAGGAAGAGAAAGAGGAAAAAGATAAGAAAAGCTTTTGAAAAGTGAAGAACATGTGAGGTTTAAGCTTTTTAAAATTCTTTCTTTTCGAAATTCGATCGGTTAAGTACCGATTGGGTACCAATTGAAGAAGGTAGAAGCTGCTCCTCAAAAATTTTGAAAATTTTGATCGGTCGAAAATGGGGTTCGATCAATCGAAAAATAGATTCGATTGATCGAGCACCAGTCGAGCATTAATTGAACAAGGCAAAACCAAGCTTAAAAAATTAAGGCATTTTCGATTGGTTAAAGAACACACTCAATCGATCGAACATTTGGAAAATTTGAATTTTTGAAAAACAATAAGAGTTTTATGCAGAAAACACTCAAACCAACTTATTTCATAAATGAAATGCATGCATATGAGTTTAAAAGTTTTTCGAAAACACTAGAATTCAACCCAGGTCTTCCAAATCAAAGAACATATAATCTTGTATGGCCAAACCAAAATCACTCACAATTTCATGTACTAAGTTTAGCAAAGAATAATTTGTGTAGTGTGTGCAACTAGTAACAGCATGAGATACATGTGAGGTGATATGTAGATAGTAATCAATCACAATTTTTACATTATTCATCGTATAAGTTTGAAAGTGACTATCACCTAAAGAGTTACATCATATAACTCTCACATCTCCTAGAAAACAAGCTTGCAATCATGTAATTTTATTTTTATTTATTTTTTATACTTTAGCCTTATAATGTACACACAATTTTTATTATATTATTGTTTTTTATTCTAAGGCTACACCTTATTTTCTTTTTGTGCTACACTTTCTTGAGCACAGAATCTTACGATATGCACTAAGGTGTTTATGATTAGCTAGTAAACAGTAGTGAGATTATTATTTATTCATTTCTCTTAGGATTTTTTAGTCCTTACAATCAAAACAATGTGACTTCAAAATCAAGATCATGTGATCAAAAACTATAAGCAACTCTCATACAACAAGCACTACATAGCTAAAACTAGCAAAGTTCAAACAAATAAGCTCATCCAAGCTAAACAAGGTACATAAGCATGTTATATAAAAATTAATATGGCCAACCTCAACTATAAATCCAAGATATGTAATACAAAACACATCCTTTCACATTCCTCTTTCCATTTTTTTATTTTTATTTTGTAAAGAAACAAACAAAAACAATCTAATATGAAATGCATGAATATAATGCACTGCAAATCCTAAAACCAAAAAGAAACAAAACTTCAAGAAAAGATGGTCACAAAGGATTTTGAGATGAAGCATAAGGACCATGTCAAAAAGACTGAATTAGATTGAGCATTTTTTATCCAAAACTTCTTAGATGAAACTCTGGCTTTGGAGTCATTATTCATATTAGAATGATGAGCAACTCCAAGATTGATATAAAGGTTTAAAGTCTTTACCAATTCACCAATAAGTACCACAGGATCTTGTGCTTGAGGCGCAAGTATTTTTGGCTTATTTGCTTGCTTTGTAGCTTGCAACTTAAAGTAGTTTGGGCGAGTGTGCCCAGCCTTTCCACAAAAATGACAAACCCACAATAGTTTATCATGTTTTTTGTCCTTAGTAAGGTTATGATTCTTTGGCTTAGACTCTTTAAGATCAACCCTAATCTTCCTGGGAGTAGGAGTAACTTCTACTGGTTTAACAACCTCAATCTTCGGTGGCTCAGAAGAATGAACAAAATTTGTGGAATGAGTGTTAGATACAAAGATACTATCAACAAAACCTAAACCCGTTTTGTCTAAGGGAGACTTTTGAACACTCAATAGGTGATCAAGTTTAGAACTAGCAGACCTATTTGTTTGTTCTCTAGCAACAAATAATTCTAGTTCTAGTTTCTTAATCTTATCAAGTAACATCATGTTTTCAGTCTTCACCTTATTAACCAATTCATTAGTATCAAGCAAATTCAGCAACAAGTTTTTCTTTTCAAGTTCAAGAGTAGCAATTTTCTTTAGGCCTAAGTCTACACTTATTGCATCCTTTACAGCAACCTAGCACAGCTTATTAAAAGCTTCCTGCAAGTCAACACACTTAGAGAGTTCCCCATTAGAACGGTTCTTTTCAACCAAAACACTTTCATCAACTACAATAGTAGCAGTAAAGCAAATAAGTTTCCATCTTCAGCATTTCCAGACTCGTGATCAAAAACTTTATCATCATTGAGGGTTATAGCCATAGCTTTACCCTTTGATTTTAAGAATATAGGACATTCAGATTTTACATGACCATACCCTTGACAACCAAAACATTGTTGACCTAGTGAATTACTAGAAGTTTGACCAACTTTTTCTCTTGATTTATTAGCATTATTAACTTTAGTTGGTTTATTTTTCTTAAAATTCCTAGATTCAACATTGTTTTTACCTCTTGCCCTTCTGTTGTTATTACTAAGAAAGATTTTAAAGTTCTTGACAAGATATGCAATTTCTGTAGAAGAGAGTTCATCATCAAATCCTTTATCAACATCATCAACTGATTTAAGAGCCATTGATTTGGATTTTTTTGTTTTATTTTGTTTTGTTTTGGGTAGGTCTAACTCATAGGACTAGAGAGATCCTACAAGCTTATCAATAGGGATGAAGTTCACATCCTTACTTTCAGTAATGACAGTCACTTTGGGTCTAAAGTTCTCAATTAAGGGTTTAAGAATCTTCCTAACAATCTAAGGTTGATCAAAACACTCATCATCAGACATTCTAATGCTTTCAAATCTAGTTGTTAATTGCTGCAACTTATTAATTTTAATTGCCTTTGTGCCTTCATGCACAGTTTAGAGAATATTCCATACAGTATGAGCAACCTCAACATTTGAGATTCTCTTGAATTCCTCCATAGAAACAGCATTAAAAATAGCATTCATGGCTTCGCTACTAAAAGCAACTACCTTTCTTTAAGATGTTGACCACTCACTAATAGGAGTAGTCAGTTTCTCCCATCCATATTCAACAGAGTTCCATACTTTCTCATCAATATATTTCAGGAAGGTTTTCATCCTTACTTTCTAGTAGGCATAGTTGTTCCCATCAAAGTGAGAAGGGACCACAAGAGAGTGACCATGTTCCATGACAACCGGGGTCAAGGATCAACCCTTAGATCAAAAAATCTAAACATAAGAGGTAACCTGTTCTGATACTACTTGTACGTTTTTAGAGCCCTTAACATAAGTTGTTTAACCTAGTTATTTAGGCAAGTGATTACTTAAATAAATTATTCAATTCTAGGTTAACACAATAATATCATATCATGCAAATAGTGTGAAAATATAAAGAACACCACGATATGATGACCAAGGAAAACCTAACGGTAAATAACGTGGGAATGATTTAACTTAACTATCCTCAAGGTAAAAATAGATCTACTATGAAAGAATTAAAGTTTTTACAATAGAACTTAGACCACTAACATTCTATTGCTACCTCAAGTAGAAAACTTACTACCACGACCATGTGAGAGCTCCGAGTCCACAAACTACTTCTTTCTTTGATCTACAACAACCACAAGTTCTCATACTTGTGACTTTGAGACTCCATTCAAAGGTTTCAGATATTCTTTAAAGTTCTTTATACAGCAACTAAAGAGATCATCAAGTTCTTGATGCAAATCTTGATCTTGACAACTCTATGTGTGTGTATGAAAGTAAACACATCTCAGATCTCATAGAAGATTCAACACACAATTCTTCAAAAGACATCTAAAACGTAGCTAGGGTTTTTCCTTTTATACTTGGAGTAAAACACTAAACCCTACAGATCATACGGGCTGAATTGGAATTTCTACAGAATTTTAAATTTGCATGAGTTTTGATCGATCGAGTCTAATTTTTGATCAATTGAGCCTTGCAGATTTTGTCCAATAAATCCTGCAATCACTCGATTCCAATTTTACAATAAATCACTCTTTGAGCAAGCCTAAACCTAGACTCTATGTTTTGATCATGGTTTGCCAACAAAATACATATTGAAGTTCTAATACATTAGTTTCTAAGGTCTTAGAACCTAATAGATATCTTGGTCGGACTTGGCTAAATCTGCACTTTTGACTCATTTTCCCAAGAATCTTTTAACACAGAAAAGAAATGGGTCTGAGATGCCCAAAGTTTTATAGCAATTAAAGCTAAGACACAACAGTTTTCTTTCATAAAATTTGAGATCATAATAAATTATAATCAGTATAATATCAATCACTTGTACAAAGAGACCATAATTGACATTATTTTTATTATACATCAATTACAACCTGCCACTTTTACGGTTTATAGTCAGGAAAAATTTATGAATTTTATTGTATGTGATAGATTGATATTGAAAAGGTTAGGAGAATGGTCAAATGATGCCAAATAATGCAATACCATGTCAGGGTGTACTCTCTACAAGCATTTCCTATAACGGTTGCAGAGAGTACACCCTAATATTTCCATGACAAGATTGTGTTGGAAACGTTGTTTAGGACCATAGTAACTTATTATTTTTTGTAACCACCTTAAAAAAATTTAGGGTGGTCACAAAATTTTTTTAAGGATAAAAAAATAATATATATTTTTTTAAATTTTTTTATATAATTATTATTATTTTTTCAAGTCATGGTGGTCATGTAACCACCCTGTACCCAACATGGAGCCACCCATGAGTCTCTAACCAAAACACCAATACCAATATGGTAATGGTGGTGGCAATGACTTGGGAATGGTGGTTTAATGGAGTTGGTTGGAGAGGTGGTGGTGGTGGAGGGTGAGAAAGGAGGTGAGAGTGGAGGAAAATACAAAGAACCAAATAACAGAAATTGAGAAAGGGGGAGAACATGAAAAGAGGACATAAATCAATGAACTGTCAATTTTTTTGATCATTTGAATCAATGATCACAATTAAAAGTATTGTAGGTGTTGCATGGATCTCAATCCCCCGAGGAGGTATACCATGCATGCATCTGTGCATGTATCCTTCCTCTTATATGGACGTGGGGTATTTTCTCCAATTCCCCCCCCCCCCCACCCCAAATCTATTTATTAGTAAACCAAAAAAACTTAGCACAAACATCAATGACTCTAGTTTAAGTTTAAAATAGTCACATACTAAACTTTGAAGTTTACACTATGCTTGGTTTTAGCTAGGGAAAGAGAAGAGAAAGAAAAAAGGAAGGGAAGGGAAAGAGAAGAAAATATTTCCCTTTGGTGTGTTTAGATATAGGAAAGAAAGGAAAGAAGAAAATGTGAGAATTCTAACTTTCTTTGGTTTGCAAAGAAAAGAGAAAGGGAAAATGTGTGTTTTAAAATTGTACTCTTTGAAAAGATAAAATAATAAAACTTTTAAATTTGGAAAATGTCTATTACATACACTTGCACACATAATGTAGACATCCCATTTTTCCACCCACAATTTAATCTTGAAAATGGCAAAATGTTCATTTCACACATTAAGGGCACAAATGTAATTTTAACCATGAATTAATTTATCACACCTCATGGGGATGGTCTTGAGGTTTCAAAAATCACAATAACAAGTCGTAGACCCATGCGTTGTGTGTGATAATTTTTAAGGTAAAATACTATTTTAGTCCCTAAACTTTACAAAGAGTTTTTTTTTAAATAAAAAAAATAGTTTTATTATATTTTTCATAATCTTGTCTATAACGTTTCTTACCATTATCATATATTTACTAGTTGATGACTTGCATAACAGACATTAAATAAGAGGTAGAACCATTCATTAGATTTTTTAAAATCATGGTATATAAAGATAATCATATATATATATATATATATATACGGTTAAATGAAATGTCAAAAAATGAGATTATAAAAATTTTCAACTTTATTTCTAATATAATTTCTAAATTACTAAAGAACATCTCATTATTAGGTTATGATAGGAAATATAATTTCCCTAGTTAGAGTTTGATTAGTTTTAATTTTAAAATTTATATATTATATTTAATTGTTGATTTTTTTTTTGAGGTTTTTAATTAAGTGAATGTAATGGTTGATTTTATTGCACTATAAAGTTTTCAATGTCCTCTGTATAGTCATCTCTATTTTATTTCTTACTCCTCTTAACCACTTTTTTATTTTCCAAATAACGGTTACTAATTGATGTTTGATTTCATTTCTTTTTTTCTTCCTTCATTTATTCTTTATTACTTTGTATATTCCCTCATTAGTTGTAATTTTTATGGTTATCAATAAGAAATAGATATCATAAATGACTTAAATAGTTATAGATGTAGTTACGTTAGTGGTATGTCAAAGGGTTTTTTTCCCCTTCTAAATTTTCAAGGAAATATGAAAGGCATTTTGAAAGCTCGAAAATGTGTTGAAAACATAAGAGCTGTTTAGACCTCCAATTAAAAGTTATGGCTCGATTGATTTTACACTAACTTAATACTAAGTGCGAAATAGTGTAAAAGCGAGCGGATATACAAACAAACTACTCTAATCCATAAGCAAAGAAACACAATAGTAAAATGAAATGTAAAAGAGTAGGAAGAAAGATGCAAACATAAGATAACACGCCGATATGTTATCAAAGAGGAAACCGAAGAACTCGGCGAAAAATCTCTTCGCCGCCCTCCAAGCGGAAATTGATCTACTAGACAATCAGTTGAGATACATGGGTTAGCAAGAGACCCTTCAAGCCTAATCTACCCGATGTACGTAAGCCCTCCAAGCTCCTACTCCAATAAGCTTCTCAGAACCGTGTCTTGTCTAGTTCTCCGGATCCCGCAACAAGCTCCATGTTGCATCTGCCATCCTTGGCTTCTTCCAATGCTTCCCAGCAGCTCCAAAACACTCTCTACACTCTAAATAGGTGTGGGTTGTGTTTGGGTACAAATCTCTTGGGTGAGGGATGGAGAAGAGGCTACAATGATTTCTCACTAAGGATGAGTAGCACTCTCTCAAAAGATCGGTGTGTGTGTTGTAGAAAACCTATCTAGGATTTTTCTCTCTGAATGACCTCTGTTACATTTGTGGGTAATGATGATATATATAGTATGGGTGAAGGGTAAAAAAGTCACACACTAAAATCCTCCAGGTAGAATGTTTCGCGACTACCTCGCGGGAAGGCCTTACTTGTGAGACACTCGCGAAAATGACAACGTAGCATGACTCTGCAGCTTCTAGTCATGTGCTTCACATGTGGCTCTTTCATGGGTTAGCTTCTAGCGAGACACTTGCGAAATCCATTGATTCTTCATTTTATGCTTGATTCTTCACCACATTAATACTAAACTCAATACAATAAAATCCCACAAATTACAAGGAACAAAATTAAAGCAATTACAACACATTTTTTCATAGAATAAAGCCAACATAAAATATAGTTGTAAATCATAACTTTACACATTTATCTAGTTTGGTCTCAATCAATTAAGACATCCATAATATCTTAACGGAAGTAGTAATGTGCCTTAAATTTTTTTTTGATGTATGAAGTGGTTAGGTTATTGGTACACCAAAGTAAATAAAAATAAAAATAAAAATATCCAAGGAAATGTAAAATGTCTGAATTAAAGTAGATGATAGATAAATACAAAATTATATGTAAAGTCACAACTGCACAAGACAAATATGTATAGATAATATATATATATATATATATATATATTTGTTTTTGATTATTCATGAAACATTATTTCATTGTCTACTTATAAATATCTAAATTAAAGTTTTTTTTTTATTATAGAAAAATCTAATTAAAATAGATAAATACGTAAAGGTAAAATTATATGAAAAGATAAAATTGCCCAAGACGAATGTTTAACCACTAGTAGATATGTGTTTTTTAAAGACTGAAAGTATGCTTGAGTGCTTTAGCTGGAACTATATAACTATGCCAATTTTTTTTATGAAATCATTTGCAAATGATCAAGTTTGGTAGTCTTGCAGAATAGATATTTCATTTCGTAAAAAAATTTACATGAACTCCTCTTTTGTAACAACCTTGTTTTCTATTTTAATTTTTTTTTTTTGCTGAAACAACTTAAGAATATTAAAACTTAAGTTAACACATTTGTGAGTTCTAGTGAGCTCACTTGGTAAAATCACTGATATTTGAATAAGAGATCTGTGGTTCAATTCCCACCTACACCAAAAACCAATTAGTGTCTTGGTCTAATGATAAGTGTAGGGATAAAGGCCCAAATTTTTATATTGGGCCTTGGGCCTTATCTGGGAACGTGGGCATGTCCGAGGAAGGATAAGTGATTAAGAGAGATCCCAAGTTTAAAGCCACACAAAGAAGGAACGGATGAAGAACGGTCTGAGGATTAATTCCTCCTCAGACATGACAAATACAGTTCGAATCTATAGTCTAGCAACCTAGGCGACCTATCAGGAGGTTTACACGATAAGGATGAGCTTCATGCATATATTGGAGCGATTAGAACTCAGAAATATCTAAAGGAAAAGCTACTACCGCCGTATTAAATGCACTGTAGTTACTTTTCTAGCCGCATTTATGTGGAGAAGACACCTGAACAGTGCAATCTCAAATATCACAACTCACAGAAAGCCAGAGAATGTGTTTGATGAGATATACACTCAAATGAAAGATTAGATGATTAACAAGTGTAGGGTTAAGATGGTTGGAAAGGAACTATATATAAGAAAAGACCTCCCATAAAAGGAGGGAGGAAGAGGAGGAGGACGAGAAGTAAGGCTGTAGCACTTCAAATTGTAATTGTAAACTTTCATATTGATTTATACTTAGAAAGATCTCCTCGGACATTAAAATTGATTCAGTCTTGTATTTCTTGTTCTTGTTTGATCATCTTCTAAATCCATATTAACCGTTATTAACTTCATTAAAGCCTAGCTCTTTAACCCATTATCTATAAATTTATTGTATTAGGCACATTGGGCCATCATCCAATTCTTCTTTGGGCTTGGGCCACAAATTATGTCCCTATAATAAGTTATCATCAAGAGCGGACGTCATAGGTTAAAACTCTCTCTCTTTCTCAAAAAAAAAAAAAAAGAAAAAAAAAGAAAAAAAAAAAAGGTTACCATATTTGGTAGTTGTAAAATATGTCAGTGATATAAAAAATAGAAAAGGTTTAAACATATTTAAAAAGCATTTTTAGTATATTGTAATATAAAACATTTTTTTTCTGAAATTTTTATGTAACTTTTCCCATAAGATATTGTTGGCATCCTTTAAAGATGATACATTATATTTTTAAGAAGAAGAAGAAGAAGAAGAAGAGCCGATGCTAACACATAATATAAAATTATTAAGTTTGCGTGATTTAAATTTGTGGCAAAAAAAATTAATATATCTATGATAAGGGTTTTTAACTAAATGATATATGGTAGTCCATATTTTTTTAGTCTTGAACCAAAATGTCCATTCTCAATAGCCTTTTAAGTCTATAAATTGCTCTTAAAAATAAAATAAATAAATAAATAATCTACAAATTGCTCAATTTATAGGCCTAGACACATACAAAGAGTGCTATCTAAACTATAAATTATATGACCCTTTATCACACAAATATTTTGATTTCCCTAACGGAAGGCAGGTGTGTGTCTAGCCTTTTTCTTGATTTGTGCTACATAATTTAATAGTACGGAGGATGTGTCTGAATTTAAATATTGAATAAAATAAGATAAGAAGAAAAACGAGTAAAAATAATATATAGCAAAAAGCATCAAATTATCCAACTCATGCTATGTAATATAATAGGAGCATTATATTATTATATACTATATGTATAATGCAATAGGATAATATTCAATAATTAAAGAGAATAAAAAAGATAAAAACTTAAAACACAAAACTAAATCACATCAACCCAAAGTAGAATTCTAATTAACACAAAAATTCATCAACCTAAAGTATGAATACAATAAAAAGAAAAAATCAAACAAAAATGAAAAACAAATTGAGAGAGAGTGAGACAGAGAGAGAGAAGTAATCTTTTTTTGTGTGAGAAAACTATGCATTAAATGGAAAAGGAAATGTCAAATTTATAGTAAGATGTTGAGAATAAGAATAGTCAAAATAAAAGAAAATAAAAGGATAGAAAAAGAATGATATTGAGAGAGAAAGTAGTGGGGAGATGAAGAGGTAAAGAGAGGGAGAGTTTTGGAAAATTAATAATAAAAATAATGGTTGAAAGATATTTTAATTTTTAAATAATGGAGTTTTGGAAAATTATTAAATACTTCGGGATTATCGTAAATGCGTACTCCTCCCTCTCACATGAATTGTGAGTCCCACCATCAATTTAATTAGTAGGACCCATATTTATATGAAAGAGGAGAGTATGCATTTATGGTATTCCGGGACTACTCAATAATTATCCTGAAGTTTTTAAGTTATCGTAAATGAGAAAATGTTTTTAAAAATATATAGGAAAAGTTGGAAACAAAAAAAAGATAATGACGTGGCTATTGATGTGGCTCAACTAGTATGTAGTAATAATAAATGTAAAGACAGACATAACTCATAAAATATATATAATTATTTTTATAATTTATTGAAATTTGATTTAAATTATATAAATTAAATTATAACTCATAAAACATTTAAAATCAGTTTTCAACATTACAAAAACTTCTCAAAGCATAACAATACAATAATTAAAGATCAAAAACACTTCAAATCTTAAAATATAAATAATTTAAATTCAATAATACAACACAAAAAGATATTAAAAATGTGTATATATATATTCTTAAAAAAAAAAAAAATCATCAAATCCAATGTGATAACATAAGTAGAAAGTCAGAATAGAGGACTTTTGGGGTACCATATGGGTTTATGAGAAATTTGAGACTTCCGTGTCTCTGTAGGGGAGGGTGATTACCATGGAGGATGGACAATCGTTTTGGGCTTCATTTAAATATGAACGCTTGCCAAACTTATGTTATTCATGTGGATGTCTCAATCACAGCGACAAAGATTGTCTATTTGGATCAATAGCAAAGGCACTTTATTTGATGAATCCAAACAGTTTGGCCCGAGTCTTTGAGCACTTCCTTTTTCTCTTTGAGAAAGCATGTTGTGGTGGTTCTAGGGTTTTACGAAAATGCGAGAACAAGCTCCACAGTTGCACAGGAGGAGGTGGCCAGCCGCTAAGGCATCAAACGGAAATGGCGTTGGACAGGGAGGCCATTACAATGATTGAAAACGTTACTCTTGGGGATATATTAATTTTAGATATGAATAAGTTTTCGAAAACGTATCCGGTCATTAATGCTCAATCCATTCCAAATATCCTAGACCCTATTATTGCGGGGAATTCATTGCAGGAGAATATTAATGAGATTGACAGAGATCTTAAAAAATTTAAGGCATTCGTTACAAACTTTAAGGGCACAACTTCCATGGGTATTGAAACTCTCATGCATCAAGTTTCCTCTGAAACCCTAGTTGATCACATCCTCGAAAATTCCTCTCTACTTGACATATCTAACATTGAACACAAACCTTAGAGTTTTCACCTCGCCCTCCACAATATCACCAAATTTTGCTACAGTTCCACAACAAAGTCCACTCCTAAGAGTGCAAACCGGAAACTTATCACACGCTCTACCTCTTCCACGATTTCTTCCTCAAGTGAATCTCTCAATCTTAAGTGGCCTATATCCTCCACTGATGTTCAATCCGAGTTACCTGTAAAGTGACAGCTGGTTTCTTATGGTGATGAATCCAACTTTGATATATTGGCAGAGGCTATTTCACCGTCCTGCCAAAACCAATGAGTCTCCTATGTTGGAATTGTCGGGGGTGTGGGAACTGGCAAACAATTCAAAAGCTTGTTGATTTGGTACGGGCACAAAATTCTACAGTTGTGTTTTTAGCTGAAACATATGGTTAGATGTAGCAAGTCTGAACGTAATTTGTGAGAAGTTACGAATGGGGCATAAGTTTGGCGTAGGTAGAATTAATCGAGGTGGAGGTTTGGCTTTATTTTGGAAGCATGACATTGATTTAATTGTTGATGATTCTTCCCCCAATTTTATTGAAGCTATTTTCATTAGTGGTAAAGAAAATTCTTGGAGATTTTCTGGTTTCTATGGAGACCCAGAGACGCATAATCATCATATTTCCTAGAATATTTTGCATCGCCTCAACCAAAAATTTTTAGTCCCCTAGCTTTGTGCAAGTGATTTTAACTAAATTGTTTGGGCTTATAAGAAGTTTGGTGGTAGAAACAGACCTTACAAGCAGATGCAAGTTTTTCGTGATATTCTAGATGAATGTGGCTTCGTTGATTTGGGATTTGTGGGGAATGAGTTTACATGGTGTAAAAATGACCCTGATGGTTGTACTAGTTGGGAGCGATTGGATAGAGCAGTGTGTAATGATGAATGGCTATCTTATTTTCTGGCCTCCAAAGTGGTGCATTTGGAGTGTGGATCCTCTAACTATAAGCCTATCATTATTAATCCTCTCGGCATTCCTCAGCGGAGACAAAAACCATGGTGTTTTGAACAGGTTTGGTTGGTAGATTAGGGCTGCCACGCCACTGTGAACGCAACTTGGAACATTAATCTGCCAGGTTCCCACATTGTCTAGGTTGAAGCAAGGATTGATAGCTATCAAATAAAATTGCAGAAGTTGAGTAAGCTATGTGAATATTCTGAACTTGAAGAAGGAGGTTCATGGTTTGTTGATTAAGGAAGAACAACTTAGGCAGCAACGATCCAAGTCCCACAGGATCTCTTTGGATGATAAAAATATTGCTTTCTTTCGCAGCAGGGCCTACCAAAGATTTCGTAGAATTAACATTCATGGTCTACAGAATCAAGCGGGTGAATTCTACTGTGGTGATGATAATGTTGCTGCTTTACTTGTGGATTATTTCAAATTCTTGTTTTCTTCAGCTTACCCATCTAATATTGATATTGTGCTTCAGTCTGTTCCTCAGTTTGTCACAAATGATTTGAATGATACGCTCACCATGAATTCACAAGAGAGGAGGTGGAAATAGCTCAAAAGCAAATGGCACCCCTCAAAGCCCGAGGCCTTGATGGTATGCCTCCCATATTTTTCCAGCACTACTGGCAAAGCATTGGAGATGATGTGTCTAAAGCTGTGTTATCATGCCTCAATATGGGTTCCATCCCATCTAAGATTAATTGTACATACACCACCTTAATACCAAAGGTCAAGAGCCCAAAGCATGTCATAGACTTTCAGCCCATTGCTTTGTGCAATATTCTTTACAAGTTTATTTCAAAAGTCCTAAAAAACTGGCTAAAAATAATATTACCTCAGAATATTTCTGAATCCCAAAGTGCTTTTTAGTCTGAAAATTCAGGTGGCCTTTGAGACCCTTCATCATATGAAGACTAAGAAATTTGGAAAATTCGGGTTTATGACCATGAAACTGGATATGAGTAAAGCGTATGACAGGTTGGAGTGAGATTTTCTTCTTCAATTGATGGAGAAAATGGGTTTCCATAGAAGGTGGATTGGTCTTATCTTGGCTTGAATCGACTCAGTTACCTACTCTATTCCTGTCAATGGAGAACAAAAAGGTAATATAATTCCAAATTGCTTGGTTTTTGAAGCAAAAGCGAAATCGGGGTCATTTTCCTAGAAAAGTATTTTGAAAGCTTGGAAAGTAATTTTGCAAGGTGCAAAGTGGCATGTGGGTGATGGGTGTGATAGAAAATTTTTTGAAGATAGGTGGCTACCTGGAATATGTGGAGATCGTGTAATTTCACAAAACGCTTCCTAACCTACCTATACAACTGTATCTTATTTGATTGACCTAATCACTTAGGCCTGGAACTTTAGTCTTATTGATTCCAATTTTCTGCCAAGTGAAGCTCAAATTATCAAAGCTATTCCTNTGATACTATGTATGATATTATGTATGACACTATGTATGACTTAATATTATAATTAATAAAGTTGTTTTATTATTATCTGAAAGAATGGTAACATGAATATTTAGACATTATCATATAGTGTATGAAATGCATAGTATGTGATTAATGTGAAAAGTCACAGAAGATATAAATCATAAGTTTTTTGTAAACTCAGAATTTAGTTCGTAGTCGGTGATGAAATTTGGCATTTCATCTGCGAAGACTATAACATGTCAACTAAGATGATTTGTCTTGATCATGGAAGTGTTGACTTCTAGTTGATATGTTGATATGTTTTAAGAGTTAAGACATATTGAACTGGACCGCTGTGAGATTTATTATTCTCCTAATAACTGTCAATTGAATAATAAATCTCACAACTTATATTCACATGAACTCTTAATCCTGAGAGAATAATGGACCTGATCATGAAGTGTAGGTTGCTTTGATATATCAGGAGTAAGATCTAAAGTAACAGTCAAAATCTCAGTATGTTGGGCAACCACATTTAGTGTTGATGGAACATATATTTTCAAGATGGAATTCATAGTCTCTTAATGGAGATATAAAATATTCCCTTGAGATAAGTTTAATGGGTTTGTTATTCAGAATGTTAGGCCTAACTACTTTAGTAAATACTTACTAAAGTATATATTTATGAAATTGGATTTCATAAATATATGATGAATAACTTAAAGGATTAAATCAGGTACTCAAGGATTAAGATATAGTAATCTATAAAGTGACAGTCTTCATTAATGACTTTGTATTACTATGAATATTTTATGAAGGGGTTGCATGTATAATAAAGTCTTGGGATATAATCTATTAATAAGGTCTAGAGTTTAATTATATTTATATAGTGGTATTAAATATAATTAATGGTAACTTTGGACTTGTCAAGAGTTGACAAAAAAGCCCAAGGCCTATTGGAGCTAATGTCTTATTTGTTTCTTTTTGGTCCCACTCCAAGTTACATACTAAAGCTTAATTGGGAAGGCCCAAAAGGCTAGCCCAATTAGATTATCAGTTATTAGGAGAGAAACATACAAAATTTGATATAACATGAATTGGTATGTATGTGAATTCAAGACACTTTCTCATTCTCTCTAGAATAAACCATATAACTGATTGAGAGACCACACATCTTAGGCATTAGTGGAATTGGAGTGAAGATTGAAAGTCTTATCAAGAACTTCTGAATTTTGATTTTGAATTTCACTGCTTCAAGGCACACTCTCTAGTTCCTAAATTCTGAAACTTACTTAGGACATGTTATCAATTGTGAATGAAGTAGATTCGTTTAATTTTCCGCTGCGTACACTGCTATCCATCAATTGGTAGGCAAGGTAATGTTGTTGCACATAGCTAGGAGAGCTAGACTTTCCTTTCCCCTTGATGTTTGGATGGAATTTGTTCCTCCAAATATATTTCATGTTTTAAGTGTTGATTTTCCAGTTTTTCAATAAAAGTTATGTTGAAGGTTTCCTCAAAAAAAAAAAAAAAAAAAAAAAAAAAAAAAACAATGTATATACATATCTATCTATACTAAATATAATATGGAAGCTTTGCAATAAATTTTACAAATATCTTTTTGCACCATGTCAGTAGCATCCTTCCTTATTTTTATTTTTTTGCAATTTTTACTTTATTCAACATTTCATCTTCTTCAACCAGTGTGTTCTTAGTTCAATCTTTTATCTCCTCAAATCATTATCTTTTTAAAATTTTCATTTGATTCCTTTATAAAATTTAAAATTTTCTCCATCTTCTTAAATTCTACCGTTTCTAAATTTTTTCAATCATTGTCTTTTTAAATTTCCAACTTTTCATCTACTTCAACCATTCCTCTTCCATCTTAATTTTCTTACAAATTTCTTTTTACATCATTTCCACCTCTCGCCCCTATACCTTCCAAGTTTTTCATGGCAAAAAGGTCAATACTCTCTCTCTCTCTCCAATTTTTTTTTTTTTTTTTTTTTTTTTTCACTTTTGGTGGATTCTTTTATTGTTTCAACCACTAATGGTGTTTTTGTTATTATTGATTTAGTTGTTACATTATATATATATTTTCTCTTTTTGACAAATTTGTATAGAATTTCATGCATATTTGTGTATTTTAGAATTCCAATTCTCTATCATAAGTTCTTTTTCTTTATCCCATTGGTTTGATTTGATTTGTGTTAATAATTTGTTGTTTTGTAAGTTAAAATTTGATTTTTGTTTTTTAGTTATCCATTTAGATGTTAAACTATGAGATTTTACTAAGTTTTTTATTTTTATTTTTATTTTTAATCCTTTTTGGTAGACGAATTAGTAATGTTTGTAGAAAAAGTACTGTTAATAGTTGTATTAGAAGTACTATATATTGTCACTTATTTAGACAAAAAACAAAGATTAGTCAAACAAAAAATAATGGGATGAGTGAAATATTTAGGTTTTGCAATTGTATTTTCATTATTATTATTATTATTATTATTATTATTATTATTATTATATAAGGATGCATATAGAAACCTAATTAGGAAATTTTTTGCTAATAATTGTTTATTTGTAATCTTTTTGGGTGGTCAATTTTGTAGTTAATGCAAAGAAAATAATCTCAATAGATTATCAATTTTTTTTTTTCTAATTGGTCCAATTAATTATTGTTAAGTGACGATTGATATGATATTTATTTGCTTGCAATGCATCTTTATATGGATATATTTTGATTCAATATATATTTATGAATGTGTTGAGATAAACATTGTATTTAATAAGAGAGATCATGATCCAATTTTGTATACTTTGAAAGAGATAGATTGGTTTGAGATTAAAGATAGGTTGAAATTTTTTTAATGTTGAGAAAACTCTATTTTTATCATTCATTTCTAAATATCATAATTTGAAAAACTTAAACCCCCTATATTCTATCACTAGCTTAGCTCTTAAAATGAGTAGATGAAAATTTTAATATAAAAAGAAAGTAAAAATATAAATATATATATATATATATATAATTTTTTATTTATAGAGATACAAAAGAAAAAAAAAATCATTGCCCTTTGTTGGTTTGGTAAAGGGTTATATAATATTTTTTTAAAAAAAACACTTCTTAATTAACAATTTAATAAATCTAAAATTAAATTCTCTTATGAGAAAAATGCTTTATTACATATGACTAATAATAATATATGATCTTATGAATATTTTAGAAAATAAATTATAGATTATATTTCTTTACCAAATAATCAGATATTCCTGTACATCGCGCGGGGTTGAGACTAGTAACAATAATGACGAAAATAAAGTGGTAATATCTTCTTATTTTCATCATTATTTACTATTATTATATTTTGGGAAGAGCATGGGAACCTCCATAGTTTTTAGGTTCTAGGGTTTACATACGAGTCATTTTAATTTTGGGGTTTAGTATGTCCTCGGCAATAGTTATAATTTTTAAAATATAATTTTTCTGAGTCAACTTTTGTTGTTGTTGTATTTCTGTAACTTTTATCTTATGGAAGCACATTCCATGTATACCAAACGTACTTAACTTGGCTGATTTCAATCGCAAACCAGCTGTATTTGAAAATTTAAAAAATTGGCTTGATCAATACAATCTAATTATTGACAAATTTGTAAGTTTTAAGATTCTATTCAGTTTTTTAAATATTATAAATATTGTTAGGGTCATATTTTCTATGTAATTGGCTAATTCTTTGACAAAACGCACTATACTTGTATTTGGGTAGATCTAAGTTGGGTTTACTATATCAAGAAGCATGTTGTTCAAACATATCAAGTGGTATTATTAAAGACATGAATGTTAGTCCAAGAAACAAGTAAAAAAAAGTTGTTTCATTAAGTCTTAACAAAAGCTCGATAGATGTTGCTATTAGAGTTTAATGGACAAGCTCGATCTATCGAGATCTACAATTTCATAATTTTTCGATCTAAAATTCGGCCTATGATGACTTGGATGATTAGGTTTTTTTTTTCTCATAACCCTAGTCACATATAAGGCTTATTTTAACAGTCATCAAGTATAGAAACAAAGACTTAGAACTTATATACTCTATGTGAAGCCACTGTTTTTGTACGTCTTAGGGTTTCATAATCAAGTGCTTCCTAATCTTCATTATTAATGAAGCGAAGAACTTTGCAGCTAACAACAATCATTCAAATTGCTAGAGTTAGTCACGTACTAGGATCCGTGTAAAGGAGTTAGTGATAGATTGGAGACTTGTGCAATAAAGGAGAGAAGACTACTACAATATCAAGTCCAATTGGGTATTGAAGCGAAGATTCAACTATAGATTGGTATTTTGGGATAGACCATGGTAGATTCCTCATACTTGTAATCGCTTGATTATTGATTAGTGGATTCTTGGGAGTGGTGACCTTAA
This sequence comes from Quercus suber, assembly GCF_002906115.3. Classification (NCBI taxonomy): domain Eukaryota; kingdom Viridiplantae; phylum Streptophyta; class Magnoliopsida; order Fagales; family Fagaceae; genus Quercus; species Quercus suber. The sequence goes on from NW_027069549.1 coordinate 803,550, forward strand.
ATTCACTCGGTATGGTTCTTGCCTTGTGAATGGTTTGTCCTATTCGTCAACAAATCACCATGTCAATTTAATTTCTGCTGCAATTTAATTGGTGCCTCCATAATTTGCATATAATTTGACCAAATTAATCAACTTAGGTTATTAAATTAATTAATCCGGATTATTAGGACATATATGTTTTACATGTTAAGAACATATGTCACTATTTTATGTAATTGGTTAATCCTTTGATAAAACGCACTTTACTTGTAATTGGGTAGATCATGTGTTTAATGCTTCAAGAAACCTTGTTTCAAGTTCAAGTGTTAAAGCCATGCAAGTCTGTTCAAGAATCAAGTTAGAAAGTGTTATTCATTAAAGCTTGACAGCTAGCATCTATTAAGATTTAAAGAGAGTTGTTTCAACTTGAGACTCGACAGCTAGCTTGATAGATGGCTATCTATCAAGGTTTATAAAGTTCCGTTTTTCAGGACTGTTTTTCATCCAATCCATGAGTATGTGTTTAGGCTTTCTTTTCTTACAACCCTAAATATATATAAGAATTATTTTAAGGGCCATAAAAGGTGACACAAGATGCACAAGAGAAAATTTCACAAGTGTGAAGAAGAGTGTGACCGAAAACCTAGTTTACCCTAATTCTTCAAGAGGCTGTTGTGTTTGTAAGCTATAGAGTTTTGTGACCTCGCAACTTCATGATCTTCATCGTCTAGATGAACTAAAGAACTTTGTAGCCAACATCCTTCTCAAGTTGATGATCAAGTCATGTACTGGGATTCGCGTAATTGGTTAGTCACGTACTGGAAGCCGTGCATTGAAAATGAGAGATTATCACTACAGAATAAGTCCAATTGAGTATTGGGTAAGGGTTCAACTGTAAGTTGTTCTAAGGTACTTGGATTCTTTTACTTGTAACCGCTTGTTATGATAATAATGGATTCTCGAGAGTGGTGGCCTTAAAATCACCCGATGGGGTTTTTGCCGTGTAGATTTTCCCCATTCGTAAATAAATCACCTTGTCAATTTATTTTCCGCTACATACTTAGTTTAATTGGTAATTTGTTTGTACTACTACATGCTTTGCATATTAATTTGATTAATTATAAACTTTGCTAATTAATCAATTAATTCATTACAAGAGGTTCAATACATTCTTGGCCTATTAGGGATCAAGCCATCTTAACCCAACAAATATATTTAAAACTTATTGGTTGATTTTATTTTTTAATGTTATTTGTGGAGACGCTTGAGCATTTCTTATATTGAGCATGCGTTTGTTTTGTGATGATTTTGTGTTTGCGTTTGTGTTTGGTTGGTCCATGGCACTGTTCATGGACCAGCCAAGCACTAAAAACGCGTGAAGAGTTTTTGCTATAATGTTTTTGTCAATTAAAAATTATTTTACTGCAATATTTTAAGCAATACGTTTTCAGTTTTCAGCAATAAGCAGTATCTAAACAGACCCTGAGTGTCTGACCTTGGCCTATTTGAAAGAATATGTAAAAACAGAAAATAGTTAACTTTAGCTTTGTGGGAAGAAATCTATTACATGGGAAAATTAGTTGTTGGAATAAATAGGAAGAATGAGTTAGCCGGAGTTGGGTTCGAATTTCCGACCATGCCGTCTGTTATCCTTTTCCAAACACACTACCAGAATATTGCAGAAGTTAGATGAAGGGATAAAAGCAAATCCTATGCATTTTAGAGTTGTCTAGGTGATAATGCGGTTAGCCCTTGACTATGACATCAATCAAATCAAACACCTTTAAGCTTTTCTTCTCCAACATATTTGTAGAACACTTTACCCTTTATTCCATACTGCAATTGTTTTATCCCATCTTCTTTGATTCCAACGACAAAATGATATTTTTGTCTATGATTCAAGAGTATTTAAGTGAGAATTCAGGGGCTTGGGTTTTGTGCAAACTAATCACTTAGCTAACCTTTGGTTTGGGTTTCAATGCTGAGTTATAGAATATGGGATTAGTGGGTGCATTTCTATATGATTGAATGGTGTTTTTGTTAAGCTCATCTTGTAACCTTGTTGATTTTAATTAGATTCACTGGTTCTTATTGTTTTCTTTTCATTTTATATCAATTCTATTACGTGGAATTCAATCTAGAAGATGGTTGCAACAAAATGTACCAAAGTGAATCTAAATGGACTGAAATGTTGCGCTAATATGACTCAACAAGAATATAATAACAATAAATGTTACACATCAATTTCTATGTATTATATAGATTAGTAAAAAAAATTTGCAACAACTTTTTAGGAACTCATTTTAAATTACTCATGAACAAGAATCAAAGAATGGAAAGAAAAAGGTGGAGAAGTTGATTTTGTTGAATTTTATTATTAGAAATTGAATACACAACAAAAATTACTCAGAAATGTTTAATGTACAACAAGCCTACTCAATTGAATGAATTGATAAATCCTCTATTCACTAAAGGGGATAGAAAGATAACCACCTATCAATCATGGCAAGACATTCATTGGGCTTGTACTCTGGAGCTGTGTGCCCACCTCCCTACAAAGAAGCAAATCCTAAAGTTAGCTTGTGGCTACTACTTGGAAAATATATTTTTTAGAACAAATAATTAGTTACTTATACTTGCCTTAACTGTTGCAAATGTCAAGCAGTACTTTTTAAATGTATACTGCATTGTGAATCTGCACAGTACAATTAAAAGTGACCCGTGAGACAATTATAAGCTTTTGAATTGAATATAACTTGTATTTAAGCTTTAAAAGGTGGAGAGGGCAAGAGGGTTGCTGAAATATGAAAGTAGTGGGGGAAAATTACCCTGCAACTTGACCATCTACAAACCACGGCCTCCAATCATGGGCAATAGTAAGGTTTAGCGATTCAATCCATGCATGCGTTGATATGTATGGAATAACCATGTCATGATCTCCACTGTGTTATTCGAAACAAGATAAGAAAACATTTCTTCAAAAAGAAGTTTGATAAAACATGAGATAATAAACTGAATAGATTATATCAAAATTTTAATTCCTAAAGCTGAGAATGGAATCTAGCGAAGGTGTTAAAAGTAACGTGCTATAAAACAAATTGAAGTAACTTGTTATTGTTCACTAAACTGTATATCAAAATTTGGTTAGGTTTACTAAAGTAATATCCTGTACCTTGGTTAGATTAAGTGAATTGTCTGTTGAAGAACATATCAATCTGTAAGGCCTAAAATGGTTATAAATTTTTGAAGTATATAAAGTTGATGTAATATTGGAACTATAGATAGAAAAATTATATAAGAAAATTTTATTTTTCTTCTCTTCCCTGCTCTTTTTCACTTGTCTTTTCTGCAGAAAGAAAACTTATGTTTTTTACTCTTCAAGTTGATTGGGGTTATTTCACTAGTCATAAGGCTGAAATAACAGCCAACTATCATAATATTAGAGCCAAATCCAGAGAAGTGTTTGGGATGAAATGTTGAAGAAAAGGAATTTGAGGGCGAAAATCCTTTCCTTGGCACAAGAAGCACAAGCATTGGTATCTAACAAGTCTATGCTCTCAATTTTGGTGGAGAAAATTATAATTTTGGTATGTAAAGTTGAAGACCATATTCTTATCTTTTGATTTGTGGGAGTTAATGAAATGGCTACACCGAACTATAAACATATGCAAACTTGATTGAAGCTCAACAAAAGAAATTGAAGGAAAAAAGGGAAAAGCATGGTAGAGCTAACTCCTTGAGAATCATGGGAACAACATGAGCAAGTGAGCATTAGACATTCTCCTACTAGAATCAAGGCAACCTAAAGGTAGGGGCTGTTAAAGTTCAGAATCTTAGAAGAGTTTAGAAAATATGAAAATGAAAGAGAATGCGACCATTACTTGGATATGTGACTAAAGGCTAAGTCTAGGGATTACAGCACCCTAACAAGTTTGTTATATTACCTGTAAATGAGAACCTCATAGCCTTTCTTGATAAGGTTTCGGTGATAATTCAGACTACTTGTGACGTCATATGTGTATACTAAACTCTCATTGCATCTCACCCACTCGTTGATGCTTCCCTGATTGCCATTTTGAAATCAATTAATAAAACTACTTATGAATTCGACGCATCAATGTTAAAATTCTAAGGATCAACATACCTCCCGAACGTGAAGAGCCTTTTGAACCGTTTTATCATTTGCCCAAATGTACGAGTACAGATAATTATATTCCTACAAAAGGAGTAACCCTGTTAGTATCTAGTTAGTTAAACTTTAATAGACTGCAGCATAACCTAGTCAAACAATTATATGAGCACAAGGGCTTGGACCAGCTTGGCTAATGACATTTTGTGTGAAAGAGAGAGGGACATTTTTTACCCGGCACCATCTTCTAGGTTCAGGAAGATGAGTAATCGATTGCAGGAGGTATGCGGAATCTTCAATAGGAGTATCTGGATCCCACTTTGATACCCTAGGCCTAGGTTTTGGGTATAAAAGTTGACATGTAGGCTCCAATATATGTTGAGTAACGATTTTCTCAATACACTGGAAATCCAAGAGTTAAATCATTGTACATGTGCTGTGATACATAAAAGTTCAAATATAAATTGTTTTACTGCTTTGAATACTCTCCTCTATGTTGGGAAGGAAACAAAATCAGCTTTAGAAAGAAAATGACATGTCTAATAAGAACCTCAAGTGGTTTTTTCACTCACTTCAGTGTAGACTTTAAGATCATCCACACATGCTGCATTGCTTGGGTCTACAGTCATATACTCGCCCTTGCAATCCTTTTTAGTTGACTGAAAAATAAAGCATCACATGTATTACGTTGGATATTTTTGGAAGAGATGATTGAACATGTAAGGAAAAACCGAAAAATTATCCTCAACAAGGGAATCATGGACCCTGATAACCAGAATTAAATCGTTTGCCATTAGTGTAAACTGCAAAAGAATATCCATGGCCTGCAATCCAAGCCAAAATCTCTAACCTGTCTCAAAGTAATTAAGATGATAAAAATTTTAAATTATAATAGATCAATTGTCGAAGCCAGTTAAAAGAAAAATTGAAATGTTAGAGGACATTCATGAATCACATTATTTGGGTAAAAATACTGAAGGTTAGATAATTTGTACATGAGTTTTCAAGACATCTTATGAATGTAATCCTGGAAGATATAATTGTTAGATCTTTCTATTTTTGTTGTGATTTTCTTATCGAACAAAAACAAAAACAAAACTGCCAGTAGACTCTAATTAATAGCCTTAACCCCTGGCTGCTGAATATTACCAAAGGGAGATTCACCTCATAGTTCATCTGATATAAGCGCCTTTAGGTGAGCAAATGGAATTCTTTCATTCAAATCAACATTCGTATTTGTCACTGGGTTTCCGATCACATATCCCTGAACCCAATTTAAAGCAAATCAAATTGATTTCTATACGAGCTAAAAAGTCCAAAACTAAAAGGCGTTGATGAGCAAGAGCCAACTAATCTATTCAAATTTTAATGCTTGAACATATACCTTGAGATTCATTCGCGGCTCCCTACCAGCTTCATTACCTGCAATAAAATGAAACTTGAGATTATCAGGTTGACTGAAATTAATCCATCATTATATGTTTTTTCTCTCTTTTCCTTTGTCATGTTTTGTATAAAAATGAAGATTTTTTTTTTTGGCAAAGAAATGGTGTCACAGTTTTTGGTTAATCTACTCCACTTCCTGTTCACGAGAGATCTTGAAAAATTCATGAAGTTATAGTGTAGTGGATGGAACTTGGGACCTCTTGGTTTACAGGATGTCTCTCAAGTTTGCTCATGACACATAAAATCCTTGGCTTTGTTTTTCCAACCTCACCCTTGCTCACGTTCGCCGAGATTCAGTTTCAAATAACCGAGCAAGCGGAATGTCGGAATCTATTTCGGAGACCTTTTTGCTGTTCTTTTTCAGCCTTACCTGCCATGTAATATACTTGCTGCCCAAGTGTCCCATGGAAAATTCATAAGTACTCTCAGAGAACAGAGAAATGATACTTCCTTCTTTCATATTTATAATGAACCCTACCATAAATTAATGAATGAACCCTTCCGTGCTCTAAGAGTACTTAAAAATTACTCATGTCCAAGAATGAACTATTAGTATGAATTAAGAAATATGGTTTTATTTATGTAAAAGTTACCATCAGATATTTCTTGAACAAGGATAGGGATGATTATGCCTGAGTAAGAATCTCCCATGACGTACAATGTATTTGTGAGGAACTTCGGGTGAACCTTAAGCCACTGCATCACAACTTAAAAATTAAAATGAATTGCCATTTAGCCCGCACTGGGCACTTTAGCAAAAAATTTCTGGCTGTAACAAATCCTAGTTACTCAATCACCCTTTGTCCCGATTGAATGGGGATTAGGCTTTTTTATATTTGTATCACCTTATATATAAATCTCAAATCCCAAATTATGTCATGTTATTATATAATATTTGATCACCTTCCTTAGAAATTCATAGAGTTCTGCTGCGGCCAATGTATCACTAATATAGTATCCTTCCGAAGTTTTTGCATAAGAGAATCCAGAGCCAACCGGTGTATCCACAAATATTATATTAGCAACCTGATAAAAATGAAGGACACTTCTTTTAGTGTACATAAACACCTAACCAACCATCAAATTGACCACGTAGTTTTCATGGAAACCAAATAATGGGGGCGGCTAAAGTTTTGTACCTTTGTCCATGAGTATGGGTTCAACTTCAATTTGGGTGAGTAAGTTTTGGAATTTGCATAGTCAAATGTAAATGGACCTAAAAGACAGTATCAAATAAATTAAGGCATTTACTCATAAAAAACAAAATAAATAAATAAAAACAAGAAGGAAAAAGAGGGAGCAACACAACAAATTTAAGTGGTTCAGCCATGAAAACCTATTTCCACTAGTTCTGTAATTCTCTAATTTTTCAGTACAGTTCTCTTTCACAGAGGTCTGTATATATAAACAGTCTTGGGGAACAGATTTTCGACAATTATTCAGTTTGTATTTATTTTTGTAGCCATTGCCTTCCTTTTGTATCTTGTTTTGCTTATTATATTAAGAGCTATAAAGCATGGGTGCATTTCGGGACTCAGGTGTGAGTGAAGGTGCAAGTACGAGTGCAGGACTCGGCAATTTTTGAAAAAGGTGGGTGCGGGTGCCGTAGGACTCGGCAATTAAAAAATAATTAAAAATATTTTTATTTGTATTTTTAATATATTGCTAAGCATACTTTTTCACATTATATAAACATATACCAAATTTAAGAGCAATATTAGATAATAACTAAAACATGATGTTCATAAATTAAATACAACCCACAAGATTGAAACTAAAACATTCCATGATGTTCGGAAATTAGAATACAACTCATAAGTTTGAAACTAAAACAAAATAAAAGATAATCAACAAGACAATCAAACACCGACATCATCATCCTCAAGATCAATAGCTTCACTTCAAACTTCACTTTCACTAGTGTTAGCATTCCCAATAACCGTGGCCTCCAACTTTAGCTCATCAAGTGTAAGGGCTGCATTCTTAAGAATTCTAGCACCTCCATGTATGTTGCTCTCATTCCAAGAGTCTCCTGCAATATCCCACATCTTTGTTGCTGTATGTATATACTCCTCCTTGCGCCTTGACAAGAGTCGAAGATTAGAATGCACATATACCAAATCCTCAGCGCGTGCAGGAGTCATTTTGTTTCTTTTTAAGGAATGAATGAATTTGTATGTGCTCCAATTTCTCTTAGCACATGAGGATGAATAAGGTTGTCCAAGAAGTTTAAGGGCAAGGGTTTGAAGAGTTGGAAATGCAGAAACATGGTATTGCCACAAAACCAAAGGTTGTAAAGTCCACCTATCTGTTAAGGCATTTGGTGAAAGAAACCTCCCTCCTGAAAATGTAGCAAACTCAAACTTCTCCACCGTTTTTTCATTCTCATCTTCAAAGTATCAGTCCAAACACTTGCTTCTTTCCATAGAAATTTCATGATCCTGATGTGGAGAGATGCGTTTTGGATTCCCCGAAAGCCATTCAATGGAGAAATACCTAGTTAAAGATTAAAAAACAAATATAGATGAAACATGTGTTTTACTAAAAGGGTGAACTAAGGAAAATAGAAAATAAATGTATTTAGGATTTAAGGAATGAGCCAAGCAATGTAGTGGTGTACAATTTTTAGTCTATCGATCAATGAGTATATCATACACCATACCCCAAAATGAGCTATACTGATCATCTTCCAAGCCTTCATGCCAATATATTACTGCCTTCACCTTCCCTATCATTGAATCCCACATCTCATACACAAGATGAAGACAAGGCTTATCTGTGTCGGCTATTCGTAGCATATCATAAATAGGTGCTGTGAGTTCAAGAATATAATCAGTATTATCCCACCAAAGATCACTTAGAATCATATCTTTCACCTTTTGAGCTTTTCCAACATCATCCTCCCTATAAGAAGCCATTGGTCACTAATAGCCATAGCTTGAAGGCATCTTTTTATCAACTTCAACCTTTTCAGCATTACAACAACCGAAGCAAATCTAGTATTAGCAACTTGGAGTAGTTTTAATGGACAAAATTCATTAAACATTGCCAACCTCATTGAATGGTTTATGATAAAAACACATATGAAGGATGCTTCATCAGCAATACGTGTAATCCAACTACATTCCTCATATATAACTTCATTTTTTTTTCAATGTTTTTTGCTACACAAATATTCTCCAAAGCTAGATTGAGAGTGTAGACAACACAGGGTGTCCAAAATATTTTAGGATACTCACTTTCAATAAGAGCTCCAGCAGACTTCATCACATTAGCATTATCAGTGATGACTTGGACAACTTTTTCATGTCCAATCTTTTTTATAGCATCCTTCAACACCCTAACAATATAATGTTTGTCTTTGAACTCACCTGACCCATCAATTGCCTTTATAAACATTGGACCCCCCCCCCCATCTGATACGGCCATAATATTAATAAAAGGCCTCCTTTGTGGATTTAACTATACTTACACCATTTTCAAGCCAAGAGTCCTTAATTGGTTTCAAAAGTCTTTCAATATGAGCTCTTTCTTTTTGCAAAAGTGTTGTTCTCATGGCATTGTATCCAGGAGGAAGATAACCCGAAATATTATGGGTAGTAGCATATGCATAGGAACAACGATAATGTGGGTTCCTTGCAAAGTTAAACGGAAGCTCATCGGTGTAAAACATCCTAGCAATTCTGCTATCCAAATCATGTCTAGCATTATTTTGGAATGCTTTCTCCAAAGGAGAATTCGTAGTCACCTTCCTTCTCTTACCATCAACCGGATTTGCACTATCACTCCCTTCCTGTCTTCAAAATGGGAAAATAGGTATAGCAGGCCCACGGCCTAGAGGAGGTGGGGGTAAGGGAATTTGACTTCTCCGTTCTCTCTCTATCTTATCATTCTCAACTTGATCATGCATTCGCTGCATTTCCCACCTATGGCTCTTCACCTTAAGGCATGCTGTAATACCTTTGCCAGAAATTCCTAATAAATGAGCCTTAACCTTAGAATAGGATCCCATATAAACTATACCACAATAGTTGCACTTAAAGTATGTGTTTCCACCTAATTTAACAGAAGCACCAGGTGGTTTTTCTACTTTAGCCACATACTGCCAAAGAGGAGATTCATCATTTGGCACTTCTTGATTAGATGAAGGTGAAGTTTCCGTGCTAGTAACTTCGTCCATTGCAAATTCAATAGATTCAATTTAACCTACAAATAATAACTATTAACTAAATAAATTAATAATAAATCAAACCCAAGCTCATAGATTCATAAATCACAATGAGTAATAAGTAATAACTATTAACTAAATAAAACTAAGATTGAAAAGAAACTAAGATTCACAAATCACAGATTCATAGGTTCACAAATCACTTATGAATCCTATCTTATCCTAACTGATTTACAAATTTTATCAGTTAGGATAAGATTCTTATCCTAATTGATAAAATTTGTAAATTATAGCAGCCATATTAATAACAAAACTTCAGGTCCTCACCCTACAAGCCTGAAATAAAAGTTATAGAAAAATTAAGAAAATGCACTTGTTTTTTACATAATTTATAAGTAAACTAGATTACTTAAGAGACAGAAAGATGTAGAAATCTCCAATATGGGGTAAAATGACTAAATAGCAGACATATTAGTCATTCAATAAATAAAAAGAAAGAATTGAGGATCAGCTCTACATGTAGTAGAATAACAATACACACTGACCCAAATCCCACCATCGTTTTATTCGTTGCAATAATACCAGTACAAAGCATCAAACATTGTCACCAATCTACAATTAAAATTACAACTTGCAACTACAAAACCCTTTAACTCCCATAAGAACTGAAAAAACAAGCAAAAAAAACACGGTAAGCACACAAACATAGCAAATACAGCAGACACAGAGAGAAATTGTAAAAAATAGAGAAAATAGATGAGGGACGGAGTGAGAGAGAGCACACCTGAAGCCGAGAGGGAGAGCACAGAGAATAGAGACGAGGAACGGAGTGAGAGAGAGTATTTGGAGTCTTTGGACGAAGTGAAAGTCTTAGGGTTTTAGGTTAAGTTCAAACGGTGCGTTTTGCACCCTTTTTTTTTTTTTTTCCTGAATTTCGGCCTAAATCGGTCGTTTCGGCTTGAATCGGCCATTTCGGCAGTTTCAGCCGATACGGCCCTAGTCGGCCCAATTTGAGCTGCGCCGGCACGAGTCGAGGACTCCACGTGGCAAGATGTGGCTTGACGCGGCACGGACGTACAGTTAGCAGCATCCCTCTCGCATCGCCACATCCCGCCAAGTCCGACGTGGGTACGGCTCCTCCGGAGCCGTGTCCGTGCATTCCAGATTAAGAGCATAAAAAGAATGAGGATTCGGGTCCAAATTCCATAATAATTAACTAATCAAATGACAAAAAATAATAAATGTTCTAAGGGTATTTTGGCCTTTTTAGTGGTTTTGGGAATTTTAGAGTTTTTTTTTTTTTTTTTGAGAAACCAATACGACATTTTTATTACGTGGACATTTAACTTCTGTCAAGTAATACAAAATTGGTTACATCACAGTGGATGTTTTCTAACCATATTTGAGGTTTATACAAGAATTTTAGAGTTGGGTGATTTGGATAAAATAAATGATACTTGGTCTAATTGGTTAACTAGTTCAAACCCAATTAATATTTATGTTAATTGGGTCGATACCTATTTGAGTGGGTAAATGGCTTTAGGTAGATTTATCCATAGTAAATGATTTGTCTAGAGTTTAGTAAACAACATCCCCTGCTACTAGTCTGCTTTGTAAGGGAGATAACAAAGCTAATGCCTTGTTTAGCAACCACACACAGACACAAAAAACAAAAAAAAACAAAAAAAAACAAAAAACAAAAAACAAAAAACAAAAAACAAAAAAAAAACAAAAAAAAAAAAATTTTAATGGATGCTTTATGTCCATTTAACCCTAATTTATATATAGGACAAGTTTAGCTACAAAATTGGTTATAATCTTAGGCTTCAACCTTACTCAATAAAATAAACATTACTACATATTTTGAAAATCCAACCATTGAATTGTGATAGGAGTTGTGATTAATGCATAGCTATGGCAGTTACTTTGGTAGTTAGTACAGTTGCTAACTGGGTACTTGGGGATGAGAAGGTAGTTAGTTAGTTACTTGTAACAAAATTTGTATAGTACTTCCTATAAGAAGGCAGTAATTGTGAAAGGACATGAAAAATGGTGAATGCAAATATACTCTTCTTCTCTATCTCTTAACTTAGTCTGTCTTTCTCTTTCTCTCTCCCTTTTTCTCTTAGGAGGTTTAGTTCCCTTGAAAGAACTACTTTTACCTATAAGAATTTGGGATTCTATCAAATTGGTATTAGAGCTAAATTCTGTCACCATGATAGAAACTCGATCCTTTTCCTCTCTCAATGACAAGATAAACAGTCTTTCTTCTACAATAGATCAACACAAATAGACAATATGAGAAATCCATCAAAAGCTGGATGCTGTGACTTTGATGCTATAAACATTAACAGAGACTATGCAAGGTTTGACGGATGTTGCAAATCAATGGCAACAAATAAATTTTTAAAAAACAAGACCTTTGTCCCCTATTGGAGGAGTTTAATCAGATTCAACGTTAGCCACCCCAAAAGCTATGAAGCTAGAATTTCCAAGGTTTGGAGGTGACAATCCCTCAAGGTGGGTCTATAAAGCCAATCAATTTTTTTCATTTGTACAACACCCCCACCAATCAAAAAATTCTTTTAGCTTCATATCACATGGAGAATGAAGCCTTGTTTTGGTTTCAAGATGCTGAGGAAGTAGGTCAATTTACAAGCTAGGACGCTTTTGTATGAGCTTTGCATATCAAGTTTGGAGCTTCAGCATATGATGATCCTATGGAGACTTTGACAAAACTAAGGCAAGTTAGTTATGTATCCACTTATAAAACTCAATTTGAAGCTTTATCAAATAGGATTAAAGAGTTATCTGAAAGACATAAACTTAGTTGTTTTCTAAGTGGGTTGAAGGATGAAATTCATATACCTGATAGAATGCTTAATCCACAAAATCTTTGATTTGCCTTTGGCCTTGCCAAGATTCAAGAAGAATATCTTCTCACTAGCAAGAAAATTACTAAACCATGGATTGATACTCCAAAACCCTCTATCCCCCCCCCCCCCCCCCCCCCCCCCCCCCCCCCCCCCCCCCCCCCCCCCCCCCCCCCCCCCCCCCCCCCCCCCCCCCCCCCCCCCCCCCCCCCCCCCCCCCCCCCCCCCCCCCCCCCCCCCCCCCCCCCCCCCCCCCCCCCCCCCCCCC
>NW_027069549.1:819123-851623 GCF_002906115.3 Quercus suber
TTTTTTATTTTTATTTTTAAGAGGGAAGGAATTGATAGGAGTTGTGACTTTTTTTATTTTTATTTTTTAAGAGGGAAGGAATTGATAGGAGTTGTGATTAATGATATAGCTTGGAGTTATTTTGGTAGTTAGTCAATTGCTAATGGGTACTTGGGATGAGAAGGTAGTTAGTTAGTTACTTGTAACAAATTTGTAAGTACTTCCTATAAGAGGGCAGTAATTGTGAAAGGACATGAAAAATGGTGAATGCAAATATCTCTTTTTCTCTATCTCTTAATTAGTCTTCTTCTCTTTCTCTCTCCTTTTTCTCTAAGAGGTAGTTCCCTGAAAGAACTACTTTTACCTAAAAGAATTTGGGATTCTATAAAATTGTATATTCTTTACGCTCTTAATATACATATCAAATTTTGTGTAAATAAGATATTATTTAATATATGATCTATAAGCTTATAATTTATGCATAATTTTAAATTGTAAAAACTTGCAATTTAAACAATTTATTGACGATATAATTATTGATCTTTGATTTTCTAGAAATTTTGCTAGCATGGAGGAAATCAAAAGAAGATGTAATCCAATGATGAATTTGTGAAAATTACCTCCAATAAAAAGATATTGAGTAAAGTTGTATTGTAAAACTATAATCAATTTTTTAGCTAAACTTTGTCCTTATATATAATTTTGAGTAATATTGTTTACCTAAATTTTTCACAACTAAATGAATTGGTCTATCAATGACATCCCTTTTACCATGCATCAATTATAACAAATCTTGTCAATAAAGTTTTGAAGGAAGTTATGTTTTAAAACTTATTGATATTTTTAATCTCTTCATATGACTTGCATAGATAATTTAATGGATTATCAATGAATGATTAACTTTCTGAATATTACCACCGCGCATTCTTGGTACGATGGTCATTCCACAAGTATAAGTGCTTGTAGAGTGTTTTGGGGGGGGGGGGGACAAGGGCCGGAGTTCAAGTCTCCAGTAAGGAGTTTCACACACATATACACTTAAATTAGCCTAGAGTAGAATTTCTATCTTGTATCAAAAAATAAAAATAAAAAAATTTCTGAAGCTTCTGCATTTATTTATTTTTCTTTCTTGCAAGTTTCTTTGGTGGCTTGTTAGATTTGGAAAAATTAGACTAGTAGCTATCCTTTAAAATAATAAATTTGCTTAGTATTAGAGATTTATTTTAATTTAAATCGGTTTTTGCCTGCATGATATGATCTGACCTAATGAAAACAAACCTAGACTCAACACCCGCCCTGAACTTGTTTGCTAAATCTCTACTATAAAAATTGAAATTTTATTTCATATTTCCCCATTTTCAATATATATTATATGCTAAAGTTCTATAGCTAATCTAGTATTTTCATCAACTTAACGTTCAATTCTCATATATAAACATTTTTAATGTTTGATCTACTTATAAAGTTCATTATAGGGTCCGTTTGGATTGAACTTATTGTTGCTGAAAATTGAAAATTGAAAACACTATAACAAAATAATTTTTAAATGTGTGAATAGTATCGTGGGACTCATTTTTAATGAAAAAGTTGATAAAAAGTAAAATTTGTGGGTCCGTGAACAGTGCACAAATGTACTGTTCATAACAAAAGTCAGCCAGTGCAGCTACTGTTCATGTGAACAGTAGACGCATAGTATCGGCACAGTACCGCATTACTCCCTCGCACACCTCCACAAAAAAAAAAAAAAAAAAAAAAAAGAGGTGCCCAAAACGTGAAATGAAAACGCGCCGCAACATTAATCTCAATCCAAACGCTCACATAGATTTTATTTGTAATTTTTTACCTGAAACTTTATATTTTATTCTTAAAACTCCACATATATATTTAATTACTTTTACAAGTGATATGACTCTATTTTATGTTTCGCCTATAATAGGTGTATGCATTTTATTTTATAAAATTACTGGACTAGCATATTATTATAATTTATTATTGGACTATAAATTTAAGATTTAAGTATTATTAAACTTTTATATTTGAATGCTTTCTTTATTATTTTATTTGTTTTAAAAATGGAGGTATTTATTATGCACATCCTTTTATATATACTCTCACACACTAGAATTTATTAGGTAGTCCGAGAGTATACTCTATTCCTCTCACATGAGGGTGGCCCCATGATAAGTGAGACCCACCCCTATATGAGAGAGAAGAAGTATACTCCCAGTGTTCCCAATAATAACCTCTCACACTAGTGTTCTTATACACAAAAATAATCCCTCAACCAAAAATCAAGTCATGATTTTTGTAGGTTTTGAGCGTATATGAGAGTATGTATAAGAACATTTTATTTTATTTTATTTTAATTTTTTTGAGAATCCAGGCAATGAGTATTATTAAATAATAGAAAGTCTGTCAGCGATTACAAGATGGAGAACATCACTAGGGATGTCACCTGGCAAAAATGTGAGCTCAGGAAATGCCTTGCAAGCTTAGCCAATCTATCAGCTACTGCATTCCCTTTTCGTTTAACATGGGAGAAAGATGATGCTACAAGATTCATTGCAAGATCTTTTACATCAACAACAATATGGCCAAACGATGCTAGGCAGTGTGAGTCCACATTAATGGCTTTTGTATTTGTTTCTGAGTCCCCTTCAAAGGCTACTCTTTCAAGTCCAATTTCTAACGCAAAGGAAATACTAAAATGTATGTTTTTCTGATTTTTTATCAATACAGTATGGTATCATAAGAAATGGTTTCTTCTGCATAATAATGGTCAGCGTTACGTACCTATTTCATACATGAGGCCAGACAAAGCAGAACAACCAGGGCCACCATTGAGCCAAAGCACAAGAGGGTCGTCTTCTGGGCTCCTTTCAGACTCAATGAAGTAGTAGAATAGCTGCACCTCATCCAAGTCACCTACACCCACATACCTTCCAAAAAAAAAAAAAAAAACTAAATGCGGCCGTATTTAATAATAATAAGATCGATTAAATAAAACTATATATGATCACAGAACCAAGAATATGCTCACCCAGTTTCAAGTTTGAAAGGAAGATCTCCTGAAAAGCCCGGGAGGTTTTTGATGATCGATTGTGATGCAACCAAGTTGGCAACAGCCAAGAAAGAAACTATGTACAACCACATTGTGCTCATGCTGCTACTGGAATGGTTGGATTTCTTAATCGTTTGTGATTAGCGGTGTTTTATGATAACATAGCAGAAGTTACCAATGGGTCAAAGGTCCTGCAGCCTCTATTCAACTTGTGCCTAATTTATTTATTTATTTGAGAAACATACACACACAGACCCTCAAGACCTCAACTTCTGCTTAAAATTTAATAATTTTTTATAAATGGATCATATATAAATCCCCTCTATTAGTTTATTGATATTTCATAAAATCCTAAAAATTGAGGATTCATACTTTGCTGTTATCGTTAGTAGAACAACAGTCTTTCAACTCTCATTTTTAATTATTTAGTTTGGTAGGTATCAACGTTTAAGTGGACCTTGAAAAGTGATAGAAAAGATCAAATATTAACGATACTTTCTCTACCTAACAATCCATTCTTTAATTTCTTTTGTTGTTTGAACTTGGTGGCAGGTGTGAGAGATTTGTAAGTGTGAAGAGTGCTAGAAATAAAATAACAGAGTCCAGAACAAAGATTAAAGCGAAAACTAAACATTCCAAATTCCACATCGAAAAGGCTATGATCTGGGTCCGGTTTTATCTGCATTCTGGAGTCTTGACTTTGATGTCCGCAGTTAGGGTGAAATCCTACTAAAGTGCTACCATCATGCTATTGTTGACTGTCTACATTGCTGTGCTGGTTTGCCATTGCAAATCAAGATGACGATTGTGGTTGCTGATCTTGTAACTGAGTAGATAAGTCTTGAGTAGATATGCTAAGCAGCTGCAAGTGGTCTATATCTATATCTATATATCTATATAATAACTAATAGCCGAAACGTTTGACCTTTTGTTGACCGCGCCTCATTCCGCCACGTGGCTACATAAATTAATGCCACGGCTACCATTGAAAACATAGAACAATGTGTCTTTTCGGTCGTTAGTTTATTTACTTCCAGTGGGTAACTACCTTTTGTTTGCTTTTTGTTTTCTTCTCTCCATTTTTCCGTTTTCTGTTTTTTTTTTTTTTTTCCCGCTGCCAGAACAAACCCAGCAAAGGTTGTGGAGAAAAAAACAGAGTAACCCAGCAAAATCATTACGGTAACCTTCCACTAATTTGATAGAAATATTGTTATTGTGCGATTTATATTAACATTTTGCGTTAATATTACTTTCGGTGGTCATATTGATTTTGATGTTGGATTACATAGTAACGTTGGGTAACTACCTTTCGTCTGCTTTTTGTTTTCTTCTCTCCATTTTTTTGTTTTCTGTTTTTTTTTTTCCCACTGCGAGAACAAAGCCAGTGAAGGTTCTTCGCAAACATTAGTTGCTCTTGCTTATTCTTGCATTAGTTGGTCTAATTCTTTCAAACCCACATTGTTGACTTTTGTTTTCTATTTTGTTTTTTCCCTCTGTGAGAAGAAACCCAGCAAAGGTTGTGGAGAAAAAAATAGAATAACCCAGCAAAATCATTACGGTAACTGATTTATTCTTTTCTAATATTATTCCTTTTTCAAACAACAACTTTAGACAACCTTACAATGCAACAGTAAAACGAATACAATAAATATAATATGTTTGCTTTGGCGATTTAAAAACAAATGTTAGACATGTTGATGAGAAATATAAAAATCATGGAAGAGTTGGATAATAATTAAGACATTGAAATAACGAATGTTAATAATTAAGACATTGAAATTTTGTGCATACCATGTGTTTGATAAAATGCCTTGCTTACTGCTTGCATAAATTTATTACTGTGGCTTTATATTGCTTTAGCCCATGGTCTGTTAACCTTGCCCAAAATTTATCTTTGGGATTGAATCTGTATTCATGAATATATAGGATCAAATGGCCCATATTTAATATAGGATTCATTTATGACAGTGCCGATTTGAAATGATGATATAGGATTCAATAGAATTTAAAAAAAAAAAATCAAAACTTAATGTATACGAATTCTTGATGCATATAAAAGCATGACACGGCACTTGATGCAAAGAAACATAATCATGGCCTACTACGATTAACGTGAATCAATATATATCTCATATATTAAACGTAGCATAGCATATAGGTTCAAAAATCAAAAGAGATTTACAAAAACAATCACGGCAGAAAACTAGAACAACAAGAAAGCAGTTTTTCTTTAATTCTAAAACTCAATCACACGTTATATATTTTCTAAATTTTCTTTATAAATTTATTTATAATGAACGATGATATATTCATCATGTTTGTATGTGTTGAGACAATGGTAGAACTTTGTTTCTAAGGTATTTAATTCAATGCTTCGTAAATGAGTTTCTTTTGGAACATGTGATTCCTCCTGCCAATGGTTTGAAGCCATATCATATTTGTAATGCATTAAAGATAGAAAGCAAATGGCTGTTTCTAAGCAGATCAAATGAACATGAATGGATTTGGGTGAACATGGCTTAGAATTTGGGTGAACATGGCTTTTGAACCTAATTGATAGTTTAAATTTTAAAATTAAAAAGTTTTAAAAAAACTTATTTTGTAGGTCCTCTCATTTTTGGATAAAGAGCTGCATACTTTTTGAGGGAAAGAGCTACATAGTTAACTGTGTCAAGTCCAAGTTTGTTAAAAATTGCTCTAATTTTTTTAAAAAAGTTTATGTTGCATTTCTTTTCTACATATTCAGAATAATTATTAATGTCATCTTCAACAAAAATTTACAGCATAAAAATGCTAATTAACAATAGATACATGCTTGAAAGAATATTCCCTTTTTTAACATCTATTTGCTATCTTTTATTTATACAATAATAGTTACGATTTGATCTTCTATAAATACTATGTTTTTTATTATATTAGTATGGAGTCCACTTTATTTTCAAGAGCGAGAAGAAAACTGATTCTATCGCAGAAAAGAAACAGAAATGTACCTACCAAATTTACGAGTTCTTCATTAAACGGAAGTCTGTCAGATGTTTCAGTAACTAGAAGAATGCTATTAAATAAAAAAAGAAATGTTTCTGATGGTGTATCCAGTCCCTTATCTTGTGGTGATGCTTTACAAGGAGAAGTTTCAATAGAAAGAGACTCAATTTCTTGGAACGTATTGTCGCACACCACTATTCATGAAACACAATCATTGCATTCTGGAAGTGATGAAACATTTGTAAGAAGAACTCGATGAAGACAATATAATCCCGAAGCTGAAAATAGAAACTCATTAGTGAATATATTAGGAAGAACTATTGTGAATGAAGATGGGAGTGTTACCACCAATATAACTTAGCGACAATTGCCTTTCCTAGAAGGTAGCATTCAATTTGCTGCAGCTGAAGGTATATTAAGAGTTCTATTATATTAAATAGTATTTTTTTTCTTTGAAGAATTCGTTTTTGATTTTTTTTACATCTTAGACTTGGAACGGACAAATGAGAGTGAAAGCTCAACAATGAATATTACAGTTGTTGAACATGATTTTTGTGATGACTCTGATAGAGAATCAAATAATCTTTCACCCTCTGACCCTAGACGAAAACATCGTAAGTATTACAATTTTTAGGCCTCAATACCAACCTTAAATATTAGGTTTGCAAAAAATGATCCTTCAATTTTTTTGTAGGAAAATTTATAGACGCAATGAATTTAGGACCTCCAACACAAGTATGTGAACACTGTGGAGCTCAACTTTGGTATGAGGAGAGAACAATTAAATCTAGAAAGCCTAAGAAGCCTAAATTCAGTTTATGTTGTTCAGAAGGC
This sequence comes from Quercus suber, assembly GCF_002906115.3. NCBI lineage: Eukaryota > Viridiplantae > Streptophyta > Magnoliopsida > Fagales > Fagaceae > Quercus > Quercus suber. The sequence continues at coordinate 825,983 of NW_027069549.1, forward strand.
AGAGTTGAACTTCCGTTTTTGAAGGATCCTCCACCTTTTCTTAAAAGATTGCTCAGCATGAGCAATGATCAGAGATCAAACAAATTTTGAGTGGGGATAAGAATCTATAATTCTCTCTTCGCTTTCACTTCTTTGGGAGGTAATATAGATCGATCAGTGAATAATGGTACTGCTCCATATGTTTTCCGTCTAAATGGCCAAAATCATCATAGAATTGGATCTCTTATTCCTGTTGATGGCCAAAAGACACAATTTGCACAGTTTTATATTTATGATACTAAGAATGAGATAGCAAACAGAATTGATGCCGTTACATCTGGTGATCATAGAAAAGATGTGGACATAGATATTGTCATTGGATTATTGAATATGTTAGACAATTGCAATCAATTGGTCAAGTACTTCCGGATGGCTGGGGACAGATTCAATGAGTCTGATATGCATGATGTAAGGATACGGCTTATTGGAAGTCGCAATTCTGATTCTAGGCAATATACTTCTGAAGTTGCTCCTATTATTGTTGGAGATTTAAATACCGAAAATTGTGAAAGGGATATTATTGTTGAAAACCGGAGTTCGGGATTGCAACGTATATATGGAAGTCATCCAAGCTATATGGCTTTACAAGATCCATTGCTTTTTCCTTACAGTGAGGATGGGTATAGATCTGATATACCTTATAAGAGTTTTGATGGAACAAGATCTAAAAAGAGAGAATCAATAACAATGAGGGAATATTATGCTTTTAGACTTCAACAAAGACCTCATGAAGGTAACACATTGTTGCTTGGTGGAAGGCTTTTTCAACAATTCATAGTCGATGCCTATACTTCCATTGAAGAGGAAAGATTACAATGGGTAAGGCAAAACCAATTGAAATTAAGATCTGAACTATATGGTGGGCTTAAAGATGCTGTGCTTCGTGGTGATACAAATCCAAAAACAGTAGGAAAGCGGATTATCTTACCTTCCTCTTTTACTGGAAGCCCAAGATACATGGCTCAGAACTATCAAGATGCAATGGCTATATGTAGAAAGGTGGGATATCCAGATTTGTTTATGACATTTACTTGCAATCCAAAATGGTCTGAAATCACACAGTGCTTGGAATTTATAGAAGGCCAAAATGTTGAGGACCGACCAGATATTGTAACAAGGGTTTTTAAAATAAAGTTGGATGAATTATTACATGATTTGAGGCATGAATCCCATTTTGGAAGAGTCATTGCAGTAGTATACACAATCGAATTTCAGAAAAGAGGACTTCCACATGCACATATTCTCCTTTTCTTGGATCCAAAAGATAAGTGCCCAAACCCAGCAGATATAACAACAGAAATACCAGATCCACATGAAGATCCAATTGCTTATGAAGATGTAAAACAATTTATGATGCATGGGCCATGTGGATATGCAAACCCAAGATCACCTTGTATGGTTAATGATAAATGTACAAAACATTTTCCAAAAAAATTTTATGAAGAGACAACTATCGATGAAGAAGGTTTCCCCATTTATAGAAGAAGAAATGATGGGAAGACAATAGTAAAAAATGGAATTACTTTGGATAATCGGTATGTTGTGCCATATAATGTATACTTACTGGTAAAGTACCAGTCACATTTGAATGTGGAATGGTGCAATAGATCTCAATCGATTAAATATTTAGTTAAATACATAAATAAGGGACCAGATAGAGTCACAATTGTTTTACAAGAAAATCTGCCAAGTACTGATAATGACAAACAACAACCAAGCATTGTTGTTGATGAGACCAAAGCATATTTGGACTGTAGGTATATTTCAGCTTCTGAAGCATGTTGGAGAATATTTGAATTTCCGATTCAGTTTCGGAATCCACCAGTTGAAAGGTTAAACTTTCATTTGGAAAATGAAAATCCCATTATATATCCAGAAAATGCAAATTTGGACAACATTTTACAAAAGCCAGGAATCAAAGACACAAAATTTACTGAATGGATGAAAACTAATGAAGCTTTTGAAGATGCTCGTGAGTTAACTTATGCTGAATTTCCTACAAAATGGGTATGGCATCAAAATGTTAGGCAATGGAAACGAAGAAAAGGTAGAAAATGTATTGGAAGAGTATATAATGCTCACCCTTCAAGTGGAGATCGATTTTACTTGAGAATGTTGCTTAACATTGTCAAAGGCCCAAAAAACTTTAAAGAGATAATGACTGTAAAAAATATTACTTATCCTACTTATAAAGATGCATGCTATGCACTTGGGCTTCTAGATGATGATAAAGAGTGCATGAATGCATAAATGAAGCTACACATTGGGCCAGTGGCAAGCAATTAAGCCAACTATTTGTTACCATACTCATGTTTTGTGAAGTATCTGATCCTTTAACTTTATGGGATTCTAATTGGAAAATTCTTACTGAAGATATACATAATAGACAAAGACATATCTCCCATTTTCATGATTTGATATTATCTGATAATCAATTGAAAAATTATGGCTTGTATGAAATTGATCAAATCCTCCAACAATATGGGAAATCTTTGAAAGACTATCCTCAAATGCCTCAGCCAGATGTAAATATTCTTATTCATAAAGGAAATAGACTTATTGAAGAAGAAATGTCATATGATATAGGAAGTTTGCAAAGAGAATATGAGATCTTGATATCTGGCCTTAACAATGAACAAAGAAACATCTATAATTCTATAATGGAAGCCGTTTTTTCTGAAAGTGGGGGCATGTTTTTTGTCTATGGTCATGGTGGAACGGGAAAAACATACCTTTATAGAACAATTTTGGCTGCTATAAGATCAAAAGGAAAAATTGCTCTTGTAGTTGCTTCTTCAAGTATTGCTGCTCTTTTACTTCCCGGTGGACGGATAGCACATTCACGATTCCACATCCCAATTAATGTCAATGATGAGTCAACTTGTGAAATAAAGCAAAAAACACAGACAGCAGAACTTCTTTTGAAAACAAGTATAATACTTTGGGATGAGGCACCAATGGCAAACAGAAATTGCTTTGAAGCTGTTAATCGCAGTCTTCAAGATATACTACAAATTGAAGATTCAACGAATTTGGAAAAACCTTTTGGTGGCAAAGTTGTGGTTTTAGGTGGTGATTTTCGGCAAATACTTCCAGTTGTGAAAAAGGGAAGACGTGAAGATATTGTCCAATCTACAATTTGTCAGTCACACTTATGGAATTATTGTCATGTGTTTAAACTACAACAAAATATGAGACTTATGCAGAACAATATGAGTGAAGTAGAAGAATTATCTATACAAGACTTTAGTGAATGGATTTTAAAAATAGGTAATGGTGATTTGGGAGAAGGTGATGGTGACAATAACATTACAATTCCTCATGATCTAATCATCCAACCTACACAAAATCCACTAGAAGATATCATTAATAGTACATACCCTGATTTGGATGCTCAATACATGGATGCAAGTTACATTCAAGAAAGGGCAATTCTTGGCCCTACAAATGAAGTTGTAGAGGAGTTAAATGACTACATTATCTCATCAATAAATGAAGTAGAACATGAATACTTGAGTTCAGATTCTATTTGCAAGGCTTCTTTGAATGTTCCTGATCAAGACATTTTATACCCTATTGAGTTTTTAAACAGCTTAAGATTTCCAGGATTGCCAAATCATAAGTTGACATTAAAAGTAGGCTTACCTATTATGTTGCTTAGAAACTTAAACCAGAATGAAGGGCTTTGTAATGGAACAAGGCTGATTATTACAAAGCTGGCTACATGGGTTATAGAAGCAAAAATTATTACTGGCACTAATATAGGCACATGTGTGTTCATTCCGAGGATAACATTATCTCCAAGTGATTTGAAATGGCCTTTTGTTCTAAAGAGGAGACAATTCCCAATTTCTGTGTGTTTTGCAATGACAATAAATAAAAGCCAAGGACAGTCATTGAAACATGTGGGAGTTTATTTGCCTAAACCAGTTTTCAGTCATGGGCAATTGTATGTTGCAATTTCTAGAGTAACAAGCAGAAATGGGTTGAAGTTCCGCATAATTAATGATGAAACTGATCAAAGTTGTGAAACAAAAAACATTGTGTACAAGGAGGTCTTCACCAAACTTATTTAAGTTGTTGGTCATATAAGGTAAAATAAATTTATATGTTAAAAGCTCATATATACATATGTACAACTCTTCCTTTTTAGTTCTTATTTAAATTGTTGCGGTGCCTTTACTTCCTTTAGGCATACAAAATACATTGTCTTTCAAGCTTCAACTCCAACTTACAATTGTAATGGTATAATATTTGTAGTATTTAACATGTCGAAAAAACACTTTAACTGCTATAACAATTGTATGATCGATGATTAAATAGAAACATACCTCATTCATTTAAAAAATTCAAACCAATATGGTTTTTGACTTAAATAGTTACTAGAATTAAAAAAATAATAACAACGCAACTTTAAAAATAACAGACTTATTAGTGTGTTTGAGTTTATTTATTTATTATTATTCTACCTGGTTACTGCTAAAGAAATGAAACTATAAATTAAATGTTTGATTACTATCAAATTGCCATCACTTTATTTCACTAATTGTCATATTGAATGATGTATACAGGCAAAGGTTAAAAACTTAAAGATGATGGAGTTTAGTTTTCTTAATCAGCTCTCAAACAAGAGTGGCAAGTCCAAAATCAAAATTAGAGTATCAAGAATGTGGGATGCTATAAATAGAAACAATCAAGAAATTATTAGTTCAGATATGATTCTTATTGATGAACAGGTTTGTATAAGTTTTAAAAAAAACACATCAAAACATTTCTTATACATTATATATATTATTCACTTTATATACCTTCAACTAACATCTTTTGCTTGCAGAATAATGCAATACATTCAACCATTCATAAGAATATTTCAAAAAAACTCAAACCTTTTCTGAAAGAAGGGCAGCTATATGCATTATCAAACTTTGAAGTTGGTACTTGCAATGAATTCTATAGGCCAATTCAAAATGAGCATAAGATCATATTCTTGCCAACAACCAACATTCAAGAACTAATAGAAACTGAAGTCAATATACCTCATCATAAATTTGAATTTGTTGACTACAACACCATCATTCAACGACTTAACAACCATGTCCAGCTATCAGGTATTAAATTAATTGAATATAAATTTTGCATTCTATTATTGTTAGAAAATCTTACATTATAGTGTTGTTATATAAAGTACATTATATCATTATCATAAATGAAAATAACTAACATTAGAATTTTTATGATGCATAGATATTATTGCAAAAGTGGTTGCTATCGGTCCAATTGAACATCCTAGCATTAAAGGATCAAATGTTGCGATGAGGAACATAATTGTCATGGCTATGCAGTACGTTTAAATTCTTACAAGTTCCAATACATTGAATATATATAATATAAATTTACATTAATAACAATATTTGAACATAGGAAATAAAATAAAGCTTACCCTTTGGGGACCAGTTGCAAATGAAATTGATGATAACCTCTTCAAAAGGAATCCGGGACCTTTTATTATAGTTGCTACATGTCTAATTGTGAAAACTTTTAAAGGTCAGTACATTGTTTCTTTTATTTGCATATTTATAACTACATTAATAATTACATGTGCATTTTAAAAAATTCCTCCATATAAATGTAGGGGAATATAACTTATCATCTACAAGCAGAACAAAAATTTATATAAATTTGGAGATTCCAGAGACTTCTGTGTTTATGGATCAGTAAGTAATCTATATCATTTTAGCAATATATGTTATATAATATTTTATAGTATACGCAAGCTTATACTAACTTCTTTATGTTTCAATCATAGGGAAGTGAAAAATGATCATCTTATAGAAGAGCTGCCAAGACAATTTAAGCCACAGAGAACAATTGAAGAAGAGATGAACAATAGCAGAAGAACCATAATTGAAATATTAAACATGGTCTGGAACTCTGAAAATAAGGTAAGGGAAAAGTTCTTCAAAAGAAAAATCCTAAAATGAAATTGTCAATGGCATGTTAAATTCTACAAATAAATCATTCAATAAATTTGAAATTCCAGGAGACTATCTTCACCTGCCATGGAAAGATTACAAAAATTGAAACAACTTTTGGCTGGTACTTTATGTCATGCGAAATATGTCATAGAAAGGTTAAACCAAGAGGTGAACATTTGTGGTGTGATCGTTGTAACAAACTGGCAGGCTTCCCAATCCCAAGGTATGTATAATATAAAAGTATAAATATATATATATATATATATATAAAGAAAAGAGAAATTTTTTTTAATTAAAATTATATCTACCATGCCTTCTTTCAGGTATAGAATTGAACTGAAAGTTGAAGATGACACAGGATTGGCTACATTCATTTTATTTGATTCTATGGCTGAAAAATTACTCCATATATCAGCAAAAGAACTTATAAATAAATGTTCACAAGTGAGAATTTGAAATTCACAAATAGTACTTAATATATTCTTTAGTATAATTGAACTTACAATTTATGTCTTGCTATTTCTACAAGGTACCTGAAGAGTTTGACCTGCCTATACAAATAGCAAAACTTATTGAGAAAACATTTGTCTTCCAATTGGAACTCAATGATTATAACCTCAAACAAGGATGGCAGATCTACACAGTAAAGAAAGTTTTTGATCCTGTTATGCAGACTGACAATTCAGTTAAACTTGATCAAATAACTGATGTGAGTACTTTTATATTAAATTTAAATAAAAAAATTAGATATTTTTAATGTTACTTATTCATATCATAATAAAATTTACACCATATTCTTTTAACAGTATTATATGAGCAATGCTACAAATGATTCTGACAACAACTTACCAAGTGAAAAAGATGCTAATCCTACATATGATGCAAGTAATGTACAGCTCATACCTATTGCAAATCGACAAAAGAGGAAGAGGAAACAGAAACTCCTTTAATCTGTTAAAGCTTATGTTACAAATTATTTCAACTTTTCTTACAATAATGCAATCACCATTAGAAGGTGTTCTGCAATCTGTTGGGAATAGATAAATGACCTTACAAAATAGGTAACGAAGGAATAGGTGGCATTAAATATTCTGAGAATTTGATGTTAATGGTTTTGTCTACGTGTGTATTGATTTTATTTGATGGATGCATGTTGTCCACCTATTGTATTGGTTTTATTTGATGTATAAATGATGGTCCACCTGTTGCTTTCTCATGTTTTTGGCAATTTACTGGTTTTGCATGATTGTCCACCTATTGTGTTGGTTTTATTTGATGGATGCATGATAGTCCACCTGTTAATTTCTCATGATAGTCTACGTGTTGTATTGATTTTAGCTTTCAGGGTCTACTTTACTGAAACATTCAACCTTTCTCACAAAAAAGAAAAAAAAAAAAACCTTTTACTGTGGGCTTATATTGCTTTAGCCCATGGTCTGTTAACCTTGCCCAAAATTTATCTTTGGGATTGAATCTGTATTCATGAGTACATAGGATCAAATGGCCCATATTTAATATAGGATTCATTTATGACAGTGCCGATTTGTAATGATGATATAGGATTCAATAGAATTTATAAAAAAAAAAAATCAAAACTTAATGCATACGAATTCTTGATGCATATAAAAGCATGACACGGCACTTGATGCAAAGAAATATAGGTTCAAAAATCAAAAGAGATTTACAAAAACAATCACGGCAGAAAACTAAAACATCAAGAAATCAGTTTTTCTTTAATTCTAAAACTCAATCACATGTTATATATTTTCTAAATTTTCTTTATTTATAATGAATGATGATATATTCATCATGTTTGTATATGTTGAGACAATGTTGTCACTTTTAGATGGTTCTTGGACTTAAAAATTCATTATTTCTCATCTCACCTATTGGTTTTAGTTATTAGTTACATGATTTTATTTTACAAATTTAATTTTGGTGTTGTAGTAAAATAAACCAAGATTAAATTTTATATTATACTCAATAACTTTGCACGGGTTAGCGACTAGTTATATTTAAAAGTTGAAACGTAACATTTATTGTTGCTACATTCCAATTAAGCCACATCAACACCACATCATCATTTATTTTCTTTTTTTAATTTTTAATTTTTTTTATTTACCAATTGACATTTATTGAGCATCTCTTTAAATTTAGGTGTTACTCTATTTCCAACTTCACTATGTGTCTCCCCATTAGCACAGGCTCTTCAGATGCTGTTATTATATGGAATTCTAATAGTTACTGGTAGATTGCAAACTCCTCACCTCCTCACCTCCTCACTTTTTTTTTTCTTCTTTTTTTTTTTTTTTTTACTTTTATAAATTTTCAATTGTATTATGTTATTATATGGAATTCTAATAGTCATTGGTAGATTGCATCCTCCTCAACTCCTCACCTCCTTTTTTTTTTTTTTTTTTTTTTTCTTTATAAATTTTCAATTGTTTTCTCTCTACAAATTGATCAGTATGGCCTACAATGGGATAGTTTCTTGAGTGTTTTTCCCATTCTTTTGGTTATGGCTCAAGTCCATTACCAAAACCCAATCAAAGAGTGCAAGAGAAGAGAATGACTCTAGAGCTTGTGAACGAAACTGAAGCACATGAGAGGCAAACATTAGTAGCTCATGTCCAAAGGGTATGAACTCTAACTTAGTTTTGTTATTTTTATTATTCTTATTTTTATTTGTTTATTTCCATCTCATAACTAGAAAAAATATATATATAATTCAGTTTTGGGATTTTATGATGAATGAGTTTGAGTTTTCATGGTCTCAAATATATTCAAATATATTTTTAGCTTTTTCAAAATTGATTTCAATTATTTGATCATGTTTGTTATAAATTACTTTGTAGTTGCCCTTCTCAAGATTGCAGGAATGTTACTCTCAATATGTTTGCTATTATGTTTTTCTAATTGATAATTAACTTCAATGTGATGTTTTCATTTCGGTTTATGTTTTTCTCTAAGAATTGAGTTAGAGAAACAAGTAAAAATAAAATCTTTTTATCAATGATTCAAGAATCTCAACTTTGATTCGAATTAATTTTGTTGGGTCTATGGTAAATAAATGACTATCTACTATCTAAAATTCTACTTATATTTTACGGTTAGATTTGCCGTTGTGTATCTATGAACAAAGGCATGACTATTACGTTTTAATTAGGATATTTATATATATAGAAATTATCCTAGACTGAGCCACGGAATTTCAAGAAGCCGTGATTTTTGGCTTAAGTCTTCTTTTGGTTTTGTACATATAAAATATATAATATAAGTCAAATGATGCTGCCACCATTTCATTGAGATTATGCTATCAAAACCATTGAGGTTATATATTAAAGTTTCGAATTGGCTTTTGTGGGAGTATGGTTCTCACTTTGTTCTCTGTGGATCCCTAGAATAGGTATATACTGCCATTAGGTCTTCTATTAGATTTGTATATATATATGGTCCTTTTAGTTTTGCCACGTTTCTTTAATTATATATGTTAGGATGAATTAACGTTTTCTTTGGGGTTTCCTCATGGCAATATGAGTATCGATTAATGTAATGCAAGGGAATATTATTGGTTAGAATATCATTGGTTAGAGAAACTTTAATATAATGTTAAAAGTATTATTAGTTCAGCAAAATTTAATCCTAGTAAGTATATTTTCATGATTGATTATAGGTCCTATTTAAGAGTGTTTTGAGGCTCTTTGGAGGTTGTTTTGGCTGGACTTTCAGAGTGATTCAATTGTGGTAAATAATTATGCATAATATGCACAAGTTTTGTCTATTAGATTCTTAGAAGTGAAAAGTTTTCAAAAGTTTTGTATTTCAAACTTATATTTTCTAAAGTTTGTCAAAAGTATTTTGCATCATTGAAAGAGAAATTTTGACTATTAAATAATGTTTTAAAGAGATACTTCGAATTTTAAATAACGTTTTGAATGTCCAATCTCATTTAAAAGATGATTTCTAAACTAAACTATTTTTTGTAAATAATTGAGTTTCAATGTAAGTTTTCTAAAAAGGTTCTTGTTCTTTAAATTTGTTAAAACCAAGTGATTTCAAAGTCATATTCCTATTCTCCAAATGGTATTTAAAATGCTTCTTTAATTTTAGCAAATTGAATCTTCAAATTTACTCAGGAGTTGTAATATATTTATATAAACTTCTCAGTTTCTATTCATTCCCCAAGAGAGCCAAGCATCCTTTGATTTATGTTCTATTTGATATTGTGATCTTTGATATGCTTCTGTATTTGGAATAATTGTTAATATCAAGTAAATTATTATATTTTGTATAAACTTTGCTTTTGTGATATGTGACTCAAAATAAGTGTTTTTAGAATTGATCAGAAATGTGTGTAAATTCACTCATAGGATTGTATGTAAGAAATATGTATTGATCCCTCACCAGTAGGGGTTAGATGTTGGTATCCACTCATAGGATTGTATGTGAGAATATGTGATGTGTATATGTGACACTGTACTCTGATCAATTCTATGTATGTGTTTTCCAATGATTATGAAATGTGATTACATATGTATTAAGTGATTCATTATATGTTTTGGAATAATTATTTTTGATATCATTGAATGAGTTTGTGAAAAATAAAAAAATAATCGTGCTTTGCTTGACTCTATTCCGTTGTGTATTTTGTATAATTACTTATTAGATGTGTGGCTCACCCCATCAATTAATATTTTAGATTCAGATTAAGTGTAGTTGGGAATATAGAACTTTTGGATCATTGTGTAAGGTGAAAACTAGAGCGTGGAAGTTGTAGGCGACTTTAGTATTACTTGAAGACTAATAGAATTTTAGCTACCATTATTTTGTAATTCCTATTTTCTATAGTGGAGATTATTTCCAATTTTGGAGTTTAGCTTTATGTAAGAGGTTTTTTTTTTTTTTTTTTTTTTTTTTTTTTTTTTTTTTTTTTTTTTTTTTTTTAAGAGTATTGTTTCTTTGGAGAATTAATTTATTTTGGATTAATTATGTTTATGGAGTTTTATAAGTTCAGCAAGTTAGTCATACATCTAAATTCATGTTCCATGGATTTGAGTCGTGACAGTGTTGGTCTTAGAAGTCTTGCTGAGGTGGTGGAGAAGCACGTTAATACTAGTGGAACAATTAAGCCCAAAGATGCTAAGATTGAAGGTGTACTATTGAGCAATTCAGAAAATTGGGCCCTCCTTCATTTTTGGGCAACCCTGATCCTACAGAAGTGGAATCCTGGATAATGCAAATGGAGAAATTTTTTGATGTGATTAGTTGTACTGAAGTGCAAAAAGTCTCTTTTGCTTCCTTTATGCTAAAGGGGGAAGCAGAGCATTGGTGGAGATCCACCAAAAAGACCTTGCCACTTGAGGAAGATGAGATATTGACTTGAAGTAATTTCGTTGAGGCCTTTTAAGAAAAGTATTTTCCAGAAGGTGTATGAGATGAGAAAGAAGTGGAGTTTATAGAGCTCATTCAAGGGAATAAAACGGTGTTATAGTATGAGGCTAAATTTATTGAGTTGTCTCAATTTTCCCTTCACATTTTGGCTGATGATGTTAGAAAGGCTAAGAAATTTCAGAGGGGACTACAACCAAGTATCAGAACTAGGATGGCAGCCTTACGATTGAAGTCATATTCTGAGGTTGTGGAGACTACAAAGGTTGTTGAGAAGGAGTGTGAAGAATATCAGAGGATTAATATGTAACTACCCAAGGAAAAGCGCTGGCCACATTTACGCTATCCCTCAAAAGGACTAGTCACAATTAAGATTCCTTGTAATTGTTAATAAAGCCCAGTTCAACCCAGTAAATACTCGATGTGGGACTCATCACACACCCACACACATCACACAATCAACAAAATTGGGGCATCACAATCTTCCCCACTTAAATTCCTAATGCACTCATTAAGGCCCACTTTGTGGAGTAGTGTCACCGAGCCCACACGGGTTACCAGGTTGGCTCTGATACCATATATAATGACCCAACGAAAAGTACTAGCCACATTTGCACTATACCTCAAAAGGACTAGTCACAATTGAGGCTTCTTACAATTGTTAATAAAACTCAATTCAACCCAGTAAATACTAAATGTGGGACTCATCACACACCCACACACATCACACAATCAATCAAATTGGGCATCACACGAAGGATGGGGTCTTCACCCCCGCTCTACATGGTTTTGTCTTCATCCTCACCCTGCCTCGCATGATCGGGAAAATTTTCTTGCCTCTTCCCTGTCCCTTAGGGTGCTGTGAAGCCCCATCCCACCCCATAAAACTCTACTTCTTGTTAATTTACCCACAACTATTGCAATTGTTTTTAATAAAACCTATTTCGTTAATAAAAATATATTTGAAATTAAGAATAAATTTATCCCATCAAATCAAACTAATTTTTAGCAAAAATTGAATAATATTATTAAAGTGTTTAATAAGACAATATCACAACAAAAACAAAAATCTCATAATACAAAACCAATGATTCAATAGTATATAAATTTCTTTATAATAAAGACAAAATAAAATATTAAAATTGGTACCTTATTTCCAACCTTGCTAGAGAGAGTGAAAAAAAAAAATAAGAGAGTAGAAATTTTTGTTAGGTAGAATAAAATAAGCTAATGATATATTTGTTTAAATAGTAGAATTTTAGAGTATAAAAAATTTACAATTTAGTTGGGTCTAAAAAGTCTAAACCCATCCCCGCCCCACCCGGTGGTGCAGAGCTAAAATCTCGTCCCATCCCCACCCACCACCTTTGTAGGGTGGGAAAAGCCTGCGTGAGGTAAAGTGGGGAGGGGTGGGTCAAGTGAGGCGGAGCAAAATTGCCATCCCTAATAAACAATCTTGGAAAATAGATTTTCAACAATTATTCAGTCTGTATTTATTTTTGTAGCGGTTGCCTTTCTTTTTGTATCTTATTTTGTTGATTATAACAAAAGCGTAAAAAGAATGAGGATTTGGGATCCAAATTCCATAATAATTAACTAAACAAATGACAAAAGAAATAGTAAATGTTCCAAGGGTATTTTGTATAAACGATACTTGGGTCTAATTGGGTATCTAATTCAAACCCAATTAATACTTATAGTAATTAGGTTAATTAGGTCAATATTTATTTGATCCAATTAATAATTGGGCAGGTTTTTGATTTTATTTTAGATTTTTAGTTAGTCAGTTTAAGTAAGTAAATGGGTTTGGATAGATTAATTTATAGTACATGATTTTTCTAGCGAACAACATCCAGCTACTAGTTTGCTTTGTTAGGGAGATAACAAAGCTAATGCCTTGTTTAGCAAAATAAAAAGAACGGTTAACGGATGCTGCATGTTCTTTCAAGTTTCAACCCTAATTTATATATAATTTTTCATAACTAAATGATATGGTCTATCAATTATATAGTTATCCATGTTTATTAGTACTTTAGTTTAGTATAATTACCTAGCATGTTTCAAAGAAAAAATTATAATTACCTAGCAGATCGTACCAATGTGTCAAAGAGCACTCGTCCTCTATGCAACTTGTGCTTAGTTTATTCATAGACCACGAGCGAATCATGGAGGAGTACGGGCCTAATTTATTAGTAGTTACGCTTCAAGGAATCAAGGTCAATTTTGAGATACCCGCTCACACTATCATTGCTCTGCTCTGCTCCCGTGCTCCCCATTTTGTCCGTGGTTCTTTTAAAGGTTTTATTATTATTATTATTGAACACATATATAGTTTTAAAAAGTTAATTTAGGCAGGGCATAGTAAGTCATATAACTTTGTTTGTGTGAGCGATTAGTGTCATATTGTTTGCCTATAGTTAGTCCTACTCCTACAGCTATTTAAATGAAGAGAATATTTCAACAGGTCGACGATTAATGTAAAATTTTACTTTTTTATTAATGAATTAATTTTTCTTTTTTATTGAGAATGAGAATTGACAAAGTCCTCAAAATTTGAGAATAAAGATTGCTGTTGTTATTGTTAGTAATACAGTTAAGGGTGTCCACGGGTTAGCCTGGGTCGAGTTTGTGCCCATCCTGAACTCGACCCGAAAGACTTAGGTGGGGAAATCACAACCCGCAATTGACTCGTGTGGAGCTTCAAATCGGCCAGATCGAGTCTTGTCAGTTTCGAGTGCATATCGAGCGGTTTTGGGTTCGCTATAGGGGGTCGAAATTTGGTTAGATTTTGGCTGAAATCTTGCCTGATCTCGACAGATCTGGCCGGATCTGTCGAGATCTGGCAAATATTCCTCCAAATCCTTTGAGATCTGGCCAAGATCTCTCTATATTTGTCGAGATCTAGCCGAGATCTCATTATATTAGCGGAGTTTTGAGTTTAGGCTTACTAGTTTTCTATCAAAACACACGATTTACGACTGGAAGAGAGAAGACATCAGGCGGGTCAGGTTCTTTGGTTTCTCAGATAGTCAAACCGAGACAAGAACTGATGGTATTGGGTCTTCACACCGGCAACCCGCAACAGACTGAACCACAGCTCAAATTAGGTGATTATCAAGTCGGAGAGCGTCGGGCTAGTCAAATTCTTCGGACCGAGCGGGTGCTGGACGGCCCTAAATACAGTGAGTCTTGTAATTTGTTTTGTTGTAATCATACGGAGAAGGGGACAAAATAAAGTAATAAACCGATAACAGCCTTTCAACTTTCATTTTTTATTGTTTTATTTTGATAGGTTAAGTAGACGTAATAGCGGGAAAGATCAAAGGTTAACAATACTTCTCTCTCTAGCTACCATTCATTTGTTTGTTTGACCTTGGAATTGCAATTTGCCACCAACAATCATACCTGAAAGGTTTGTTAAGGTTAATGCAACACCCAAATCCCAAAAATTAAAATTAAAATTTAAAAATTGAATGGTCTGAGATGCGAAAAGTTTGAAGGTTGTGGATTGATAGAGAAAAGGATAAACGAATAATCAGTGATGTCCAATAATGGTTACCATGTTATTCGGTAGACTGAATAGTGTATAGGCATTTTCACTAACGGCTGCAGAGATTAAGGTCTAATCTTTCCATGACAATGATCGTGTTTGAAACTGTTCTTTGAGACCATTGTGATTGTGTTTAGGTCCGAACGGGCTATATGTGGGTTTGGATTCAGCATTTCTGCGTTTCCAAACCACGTTTGCCTTTCTCTCCTTTTCTTTTTCTTTTTTTTTTTTTTTTTTTTTGGGAGGTGCGTCTGGCACTGTTCATTGTCCCTAAACAGTGATTTTAGGCTTATGAACAGTGCCAAACGCGCGAACAGCCGCAATTTGGAACCAAGTCAGCAGTGAACAGTGCACTGTGCACTGTTCACAGATCCCATAAACTTCACTTTTCGATCACTTTTTCATTAAAAATAGGTCCCACAGTATTATTCACACATTTAAAAATTATTTTGCTACAGTGTTTTTAGTTTTTAATTTTGAGTTTTAGTAAAATAAGTTCTATCCAAACAGACGTTATATATAGTTTAGAACTAAATTTAACTCTAAATGAGGTATTTTTAAATTTTAATTAATAATTGCATATATCAACGTAGAGAAACTAGTTTATCAAATTTAGTATTACAACTTCACTAATAATAGAATCACTCATTAGAACTGGGCTTGATAAAAGTCCAATTTAACTTTAAGTGACCAATTACAATTAATGAAATTTGATTGATCAGTGATGACTTTATACAATTTATACACCACACACACCCGCTCTTAACGTGTAGTGCAAGCAAATCAGGGTTTACACTTTTACAAACAAAGGGACCAAATCCTCAAAAGAAATAGAGATAGAGACCATCCAAGTTAATGGTGGAGCCAAGATCGGATTATTTTAGGAGAAAAATTATAAGCAACACACACAAGTACCTAAGACCAATTTGAATAATAAATAACCATTATGAATATTGAGCAATTTTACTTTAAGAAAGTCCAAAAAAAAGTCATTATATTGCATTTATTTGTAAGGGGTTCTCTTACACATGAATGAGTAATTTTGTGCCTTTTTTTTTTCTTTTTCTTTTTGCAGTCAAATTCCAGCTTATGCATGAAAGGATTTTCAGTAGCTAGAAAAAGTATAACTCATGTAAAATATGATATTTTGGTTAATACTAGTCTAATGACCAAATTTTAACATTTTAAGAGCTTCACTATGAACGTATATGCACCTAAATTTCAAAGTTTAAGTTAAAAGTAACCTTGAACTTTAGAGTTTATTATGTAATTATAATTATCTTTTATTTTTGACACGCACATTTAGTGCTAATAAATTATTTTGTTAAGAACTTGGGTTCTTTGATAATTTTATATCACCTTTAATAATTTATTTTCCTTTTAATGATTAAACCTCTTACTTTTTTTATTCAAATCTCTAATTACAATTTTATAGATTTTAAACCTAATAAAAAAAGATAAAATAGAAAATATTTTATTTCCTTTTTCAAATGATCTTTGACATAAAATAAAAAATTAAATAAAAATCTATTACTTATATAAGTAAAAATTTCATAACAAAATTAATTGAAAAAAAAAAAAAAAAAAACAATTTTGATGGATAAAGACAATTTTTTGTGGGCCTACCCCCGACCTTTTTGTGGTCCTTTCTGACTTCTGAGAAATCAGGTATGGGCAAAGACAAGAGTGTCACCATTCCACCATCAAGGGCCTTCAAAAAATTTTGTGGGGCTAGGAGGGGCAATTAAGTAATTAATTCCAAGCTTTGCTATTGCTCCGAGTCACCATTTCCTATGAGTACGTCGGGTCGGGCGGGTCCCCCATTTGACAAGCAACAAACCAACAGATTTGTCAAATGGGTTTTAAACTTTTAATTATGAAAACAAAACTCATGCCAACCGTCTTTACTTTTATTTTTTTGTGTTGCTGCGTTAAGTTTATGCCAATCTTATTGATAAGGGCATTTTTGACATTTAAGTTCTTGGATCCGTCAAGTATTCCCTTGAGGGGGACGACAAGATTAATGAGCTCTCTTTGGTCCATCTATAGTCACCACCCATCCCTCTTGACCAATGGTGTATCTAGACTATCTAGATCCGTTGGGCAACTTACAAAGATCGAAATACTGATGGTCCATGACCGAGCCCAACGGGCTGAAGGATGGACTAACGGATCAAAATCATACCGATGGGTGAGAGAACGGGCAACGAATGGATACAATAGGTCCCACGGGCACTTACGTGTTCTCCACTTATACATCCTTATATGGAAATAGCTTGCACACCACGTACAAAGACTCCTCTCCATACACATATCTTCCCAATATGGGAAGGAAAGCCCTAGGATCTTCGAGTAATGATTCCATGCCTTCTCTACAAGGAAACCCCCCAAAATCAAGGGATTCGGGTCTGCTTTCTGCAAACCATGAATAGCCACACACATCCAAAAAAAAAAAAAAGTTTCTCTGGACTAGGGCTTCCATGAAACCCTAACAGCCAGTAGAATACATGTCTTCTTCTTTGAGTGAGCCTAGTACGTTCCTCCTCTCTTGAGTGGGGCTACTGTAGTGTTTTGGTTTATTAACGTGTTCTTCTCTACAAGTTTGGTGAACGTAAGTATAACTGATATGGAGACCTTGTCCAACATGTGGGAGAATTTCTCGCTGACCGAATTCGAAGGTAGTAAATATCAAGTGCTTGACAGTGGTTCTGTAAGGCAGTACTTGCTTGCGGCAAGGTTTTTTACGGGACAGGTATTGAACATGGAAGCCATTGCGCGAACTTTTAAACTTCTTTGGCATACTAAAAAGGGTTTTGAGGTGCGAGAGATGGGTAATCATAGGGTTTTATTCATTTTCTCAGAGGCTTTGGGTGTAGAAGAGTTTTATTGGGGGAGCTGTGGTCTTTTGATAAGCCTATGGTTGCATTGAAAAGGGTACAGAAGCATACTAATGTGAAGGGACTGGATTTTGACTCCACATGCTTTTGGATACAGGTTCACGATTTGCCTCTGAACGGTATGAGTCTGGGAGTGGCTAAGGATATCGTTTCAACGGCAGCGAAGGTGATTAACTGTGAGGTGGAGGATGAGGAGTATGTAGGGGGAATTTTATGCGAGTCCGGGTCAATGTCAATATTACAAAACCGCTTTGCCGAGGCTGAAAACTTGGATTGAGCAATAGGGATGAGAGCTAGGTTAGTTTTAAATACGAACGATTGCCCAATTTGTGCTACTGGTGTGGACACTTGACTTATCATGATAAGGAATGTTCTTTATGGCAAAAGAGGAAGGGTTCTCTGAAGGAGGGGAGCAACAATTTGGATCATGGCTAAAGGTTCACACTCCAAATTTTGCCAAGAAACAATATTCCGAGTTGAGGGGTATGAGGAAGTAGGAGATGATAACATAAGGCATGAACCGAGCCATAGGTGGACTGATGCAACAGATCACAAGAGTTTGGAAACTGGTTCAGATTACAATGTAAAAGAAGATAAGCAAAGTTTTCCTGAAGATGATTGTATGGTTACAGTGGAAGATGCGGGTGACCATGTAGAGGTGCAGGTGGGTTCGAGTTCTAGCACTATAGGCCTAAAGTTAATTAGCTCGATGGATTGTTTAATTCTAACTAGAACAGAGGTGCTGCCCAGTCCAGTTTTTTAGGCACAATTGGATTCAATTGATGAGGATTTGGCAAGATATGATACGATGGTGGAGGGCAAAGGGTGTGATTTGAAGGCTCAATCAGGAGGGGTGGGATCTAAGGTGGTGGGCTCAGCAAATTTTCTAAAAAACTTGTTTACCCAAACCGAGCATTGCAGAAATATTTTAAGGAATTCAAAGCCCAGCCAAGTGGTAAGGAATTCTTCTTCAAAAACTATTGATTTATGCCTAATTAAGCGCATGAGACAAGATTCAGAGGAGGAGTGGGTAGAGGGGTCTGGTCGCAGGAAGAAGAGGGTAATTTGCTTTGATAATCCAACGATGGAGGCTGCTGAGCAGCCTCACTGACAGCCATGAAACTCTTTGCATGGAACTACAGAGGGCTTAGGAACCACCATGCAGTTCAAAAGCTTGTCGACATTGTATAAATGCAAGATACCATGATTGTGTTTTCGTTAGAAACATGGTCAAATAAGGAATAGATTAAATGGATTCGGGATAGGATATTTTTTTAAAGGTGTTTTATGATACCTAATGAAGGAAGGGGTGGTGGTTTGGCTCTTCTTTGGAAAGCGACAGTTAACATATGGGTGGATAGTTTTTCCAAGTACCACATTGATTCTATTATTCATGGTGGCTCAGATCAGGCATGGAGACTGACCGGTTTTTATGGGGAGCTTGATGCTAGAGCACATAATCTGATGCAAAATTTTTGTGATGCTTTGGATCATTGTGGTTTTGTTGACTTAGGATTTTCTGGGCTGGAGTTTACTTGGCATGGCAGACATGGGGAGGAGATAATATGGGAAAGATTGGATAGGAGGGTTGCAAATTATGAGTGGTTGGCTAGATTTCCTACTGGGAGGGTTAAGCATTTGAATTGCTTTACTTTAGATCACCGACCAATTCTTCTCTCTTTGGATGCGAATAGGGAGCACCAAAAATGGCGTAGGAACCCTTTCGCTTTGAGGTAATGTGGGTGTTAGATTCTAGATGTCGTGAAGTGATCACTAGAGCTTGGGATTGTACTCCGATGGTACACCCATGTTTGCTACCACTTCAAAGCTAAAAAGATGTAAACAAAGTTTGAAAGTCTAGAGTCGAGATCACTTTGGCAATGTTAAAAATAGCATAAAGCAATTGAAGGATAGGTTATGGAGGGTAGAGGATGCTTCGACCAGGTCTAGAAATTTTGAGAAGGTTGATCGTTTAAAAAGGGAGTTGAATGTTCTATATGATAAGGAAGAGAAGATGTGGTAGCAGTGGGCTAGAGTTTTGTGGTTGCAAAATGGTGATAGAAATACAAAATTTTTCCATGGCACAGCAACCCAAAGGAAGATAAAGAATTTCATCAAGGGGATGCATGATGGGAATGGAGTGTGGCAAGAAGGGGAAGAGGTAGTTTCGGCCATGTTACTAAATTTCTACTCACAACTTTTCACTTCCTCTAACCATCATGATTTGGATTGGATTTTGGTTGGGGTTCATCCTATGGTAACTGAGGTGATGAATGTAGATCTTGATAAGCCTTCTTTTAGTGAGGAGGTCAGCCAGGCAATCAGGGAGATGGCCCCGCTAAAAGCCCCAGGACTAGATGGTATGCCACCTCTTTTCTTTCAGACTTACTAGACTAATGTAGGTATGGATGTCACTTAGGCTGTGCTTTCTTGTTTAAATTCTGGGTCTATTCTCAAATCTATAAATCATATCTTTATTGCTTTGATTCCAGAAGTAAACAATCTGGAAAGAGTGTCTGATTTTAAACCTATTAGCCTATGTAATGTAATTTATAAGATTATTAGTAAGGTGATTGCTAACCGCCTTAAGCCCATGCTCAACTCAATTATTTCAAAGACTCGAAGCGCTTTCATTGTAGATAGATTGATTTCTGATAATATTTTAATTGCTTTTGAATCTCTACATCATATGAAGAATAATTGCGTAGGAAAAAAAGGTTTTATGGCTATGAAGCTTGATATGAGTAAAGCTTATAATAGGTTGGAGTGGTGCTTTCTTGAGCAAATCCTTCTCAAACTCGTTTTTCAGGACTCATGGGTGGCCTTGATAATGGAATGTATTACCACAGTGTCCTATTATGTCCTGGTAAATGATGAACCGAAGGGCATGATCAAACCTTCTAGAGGATTGCGCCAAGGGGATCCCCTTTCTCCTTATTTATTTTTGTTTTGTGCGAAAGGGTTGAATGCTCTTCTAAGACAAGCAGCGGCAAGTGTGATATCCAAGGGTTCTCTTTATGTCAAAATAGGCCTAAACTGACCCACCTATTTTTTGCAGATGATTGTTTGATTTTCTGTAGATTTACCTTGAAGGAATGTGTCAAGATCCAAGAGTTGCTTGCTATGTATGAGGCTGTTTCGAGTTAGATGATTAACATGGAGAAAACGTCTTTAATATTTAGCAAGAACATGGATGAGCAAGCTCAGGTGGCAATTAAAGTGGTATTCAATGTACCGTCCATCCAGCATTATGAGAAATACTTGGGGCTTCCATCTTTTGTTGGTAGAAACAAGAGGGCTTGTTTCACGCAGATTAAGGAAAGGATCTGGGCTAGAAAGAAAGGTTGGAAGGAAAAGTTTTTGTCTCAAGCTGGTAAGGAAGTGATGATCAAGGCGGTGGTCCAATCTATTCCTGCTATGGGTGTTTTCAAGCTTCCGATTTGTTTGTGCAAAGATATTGAAGCAATGATTCATAAGTTTTGGTGGGGTAATGGTGACTCAAAGAAAATCCATTGGGTTAAGTGGATGATGAGAATCAATAAGCATTCAAGGATCTATTGCACATTCCAGTTAGGCCTATTACTAAAGTAAGATCCAAGAAGATCAAAGAAGCACTTAATGGGCTGATTCAAGATATTTGGGCTGATTCTAACGGAGGACATTCCAAGCTTGGCCCAAAAGAAGATGAAGGCGTAATAAATTTAATCTAAGCTATTGAAGGCTAATCTGGCTTAATTGGGCGTGATTTATGGCGTGGATTAATGAGTGATTGATTTTTCAGCTCCATATCAGTTAATAGATATTTTTCCTAGTCTGGAGCATCTAATTTTGAACCAGATCTACCTTAATTTTAGGCTTTTATTATTTAGAACGTTTTTAGCTATTTTTGCTATTTTGGATCTGCTAATTTCAGACCAAATCAACTTTTATTTAAGATTTTATTATTTAGTACGTTTTTTATATTTTCTATTTCTAGTCATGTCTTATAAATAGTATGCACTCATTGTAATAGAGAGAAATTATTGAATAAAAAAAATTAGAAAATGTGAGGCTTTGCTCTTCTTTTGGTTCTTCAAGAACTGTTGACTTATTAGGGATTTTTCCTTTTAGTGTTCAAAATTTATACCTTTGGTTTGTGATTCAATTATAATCATTGGATCAAGGTGTTACACTTATACCTTTGGTTCGCGTTTCGATTATAAACGTTGGGTCAGAGTTTCTATCAAAATCTGAATTTTAACTTTCTTGGGCAATTATTCCAATACTGTTTGTTGGGTCTCAAAGCGTGTCGATTGAGGTTCGCATCATTTGGTATCAGAGTACAAGTTCTAAAATCAGTTTTCTTTCCCTTTATCTTTTGTTTCCTATCATCATCCTGTCCTGTTCTTTTTGTGTTCTTTATTCCTTGTTCTTATTTTTGTGATATGCACTAGGTTAAAATTCTGCACCAAGCTTCCAAAAAAAAAAAAAAAAAGTGAAAAGAAAAAGAAAAAGAAAAAGAAGAGACTTCAGAAAAAAAAAAAAAAAATTGTTTGTAGTTTCAATTCTCTCAAACCAAAATATCATTTTCTTTTGTCCTCTTCCTTTGATTTAGTGTTTCTGTCATATTTTCTTGCCATTGGTATTAGTTTAAATACTACAAATTGAATTTCTTGATCAAGTTTATTAGTTTAACTAGAACTGAAAAAGAGAAGCTACGAGTGGAAAAAGGCAAGAGAGTGTGTGACTAATATCAGGAAAAAGCCAATTTAAGAGTGAAATACAAGTGTGAGTGACATAATTTGAGTGTAAACACGTGAGGGAGTGTTGTGAGGAATTATTTCTAACATTTTCTTGTAGTTTCAAAATTATGTCTTCCAAGGGCAAGACATCAAACAAAGGAGGGGAGGAGTTATCCATCATATTGCAGGCTATGCAACAACAATTTGAACGTATGAACGTGGTGTTTAATGATATTCGAGATCGGATGGATAGGCAAAATGCTGTTATTGCTTCTTTGCGTGAAGAGCATCCCCAAAGAGCCCCTAATGCTTGAAGTCAAGGAAGGCGTGCGCACATGGATGATTCTAATGACTACCTTAAGGATGAGTTTGAAGATGAAGAGGATCAAGCTTCAGTGAACAATGAGGGCAGGTTTGCGCCAAGGGGAGAAAGGTGTGGTAGAGGTTTCTGAAGAGATCCAAGATGGTAAGATGAGACTGATAGAAGCCTAGGAAACATCAAAATGAAGATACCATCATTCCAAGGGAAAAATGATCCAGAAGTGTACTTGGAGTGGGAGAAGAAGGTAGAGTTCATCTTTGAGTGCCACAACTACACCGAGGAGAAAAAGGTAAAACTAGCTGTGATTGAGTTCACTAACTATGCTATTATATGGTAAACTTGTGATGAACAGAAGGAGAAATTATGAGAGGCCTATTAAGACATAGGAGGAAATGAAGGCCACCATGAGGAGGCGGTTTGTCCCTAGTCACTACTATAGGGACTTGTATCAGAAATTACAAAGTCTTACTCAAGGCTATAGGAGTGTGGATGACTATCACAAGGAGATGGAGATTGCCATGATTTGGGCTAATGTAGAGGAGGATAGAGAAGCTACTATGGCAAGGTTTTTGAATGGGCTGAATCAGGACATTGCTAACATGGTGGAGTTGCAGCACTACGTGGAGTTGGAGGACATGGTGCACATGGCAATAAAGGTGGAACGATAGCTTAAAAAGAAAGGAACTCGGTCATTTAAAAATCCGGGCTCCTCTACTTCATGGGGGTCAAATGGGAGGAAAGACGAATGGGCTATTTTCAAGTCCAAAACTAAACCACCAAAAAGGAGAGACGAAGCTCCCAATGTCAACAAAGGTAAAAATGAATCCCAAACTTGTAATCGTGATATTAGGTGTTTTCGTTGTTTGGGAGTAGGTCATATAGCTTCACAATGCCCAAATAAGAGGACCATGATCGCACGTATTGATGGAGAGGTGGAAACTGAAAGTGAGGGAGATGATGACCAAATCCCATCACTTGAGGATGCTTGTGATGATAATGTGGAGAATCCAGTGAAGGGTGAGTCACTTATGGCAAGGCGTGCTTTAAGTGCCCAAGTCAAAGAGGACGATATGGAACAACAAAGGGAGAATATTTTTCATACTAGATGCCACATTAACAATAAGGTATGTAGTATGATCATTGATGGGGGAAGTTGTACTAATGTGGCTAGCACTACTTTAGTGGAAAAATTGAATTTACCTACCTTGAAACACCCTAGACCATATAAGTTGCAGTGATTGAATGATTGTAAAAAGGTTAAGGTAAATAGGCAAGTACTAGTTTCTTTTTCAATTGGGAGGTACAAGGATGAAATACTTTGTGATGTTGTTCCAATGCATGCGGGTCACATTTTATTGGGCAGGCCTTGGCAGTTTGACAGAAAGGTCAATCATGACGGGTTCAAGAATAGGTATTCTTTTGTAAAAGACAATAAAACTATTACTTTTGTACCGTTGACTCCAAGACAAGTGTATGAAGATCAAATGAAATTAAAAAAAGAGAATGACATGAAGAAAAATTGTGAGGCTGAGAGTTCAAAAAAAGATAATGAGAAAGAAAGTGAAAGGAAAAAGGAGAGTGAACAGAAAAAAAGAGAGTGAAAACAAAAAAGAGAGTGAAAAAACAATAGAGAGTGAAGAAAAAGAGAGAAAAACAAAAAAAACAAGGGAGTTTTTATGCTAAGGCGAGTGATGTCAAGAATGCTTTTTATACAAACAAGCCTATATTTGTACTCTTGTACAAAGAGGTATGTTTTAATACTAACGAACTTGACGAATCTTTGCCTAGTGTTGTTGTCTCTTTGTTGCAAGAATATGAGGATGTGTTTCCTAATGATGTTCCTAGTGGATTAACACCTATTAGAGGAATAAAGCATCAAATTGATTTTGTGCCAGGTGTTACAATTCCTAACCGACCAACCTATAGGAGTAATCCAGAGGAGACAGAGGAACTTCAAAGGCAAGTTGAGGAGTTGCTGACCAAAGGACATGTGAGAGAGAGCATGAGTCTGTGCGCGGTGCTGATGCTGCTTGTGCCTAAGAAAGATAGAACTTGGAGAATGTGTGTTGATTGCAGGGTTATTAACAAAATTACGGTAAAGTATAGACATTCCATCCCTAGGTCAGATGACATGTTGGATGAATTGCATGGATCATGTGTTTTTACAAAAATTTATTTGAACAGTGGGTATCATCAAATTAGGATGAAAGAGGGTGATGAATGGAAAACTGCCTTTAAAACTAAATACAGATTGTATGAGTGGTTGGTAATGCCTTTTGGTCTAACTAATGCACCAAGTACATTCATGAGGTTAATGAACCATGTATTGCGTGTGTTTATAGGCAGATTTGTTGTGGTCTATTTTGATGATATTTTGGTTTATAGCAAGAACTTAGATGAGCATATTGATCACTTGCATTGTGTGGTTGCTGTTTTGAGAAAAGAAAAACTATATGCCAATTTAAAGAATGTTCTTTTTGCATAGACAAAGTTGTGTTTCTTGGTTATGTTGTTAGTGCGAAAGGAATTAAGGTGGATGCGGAAAAGGTGAAGGCTATCAAGGAATGGCCCACACCTAAGTCAATCACTGAGGTAAGAATTTTTCATGGTTTGACTAGTTTTTATCACCGATTTGTCAAAGATTTCAGTACACTAGCCGCACCACTCACTGAAATTGTTAAAAAATCTGTGAGTTTTAAATGGGGTAGTGAGCAAGATCGTGCATTTCTTGAAATTAAAGAAAGGTTAT
>NW_027069549.1:854123-889819 GCF_002906115.3 Quercus suber
ATCTTCAGAAGTTTAATAATGCTATGTTAGCAAAACAAGTGTGGCGTCTTATTCACCAAAAGGAGACACTTCTTTTTAAAGTGTTTAGTGCAAAATATTTTCCAAATGGTTGTGTTCTTGATGCTCCTATTCACCCAAAATGTTCATATGCATAGAGGAGTATTTTGCAAGCTCGTGATGTCATTAATAAAGGAGCAATTTGGAGAGTTGGGAATAGGGAATTGATTGATATTTGGAGGCATAAGTGGCTGCCTGACTTGACACATAGTAAGATTATTTCTCTTTGGGCTAATACCTCTATGGCTCGAGTTTGTGAGTTATTTGTTCCCAACACAAAAATCTGGGATACAGGTAAATTAGCTCTTTTTTTTTTCTACCTTGGGAAGTCGAGATAGTAAGCCAAATCTAGGTCTGTGCCGATGAGGAGAAGGATGTGTTGATTTGGCCTTTAATTTCGAATGGTGGATATTGTGTTCGAAGTTCCTACCACCTACTTGTTGCTGCCGAGGACTATCTTGTGCCTTGCTCATCCTCATTGGCTCTTGATTGTGCTATTTGGAAGAAAATTTGGAAGATGAAGGTTCCCAATAAAATCCAGCATTTTATCTGGCATGCAGCAAAAGACTCACTTCCTACAAAGGTGAACTTGAAGGCTCAACATTTACCTGTGGACAATGTTTGTGAGGGGTGTGGGGATCATTCGAAGTCGACATTGTATTCTCTGTGGCTTTGTGATCAAGCTCGGGCAATTTGGATGTCAAACCCGAGTTTCCAATTTTTGGTTCGGAAAGAGTGCAAGTCTTTTGTTGAACTTCTAGAGAATTTATTCAAGAAGGGGTTGAGCTTCAAGGTTGCTTTGTTTGCTACAATCTCTTGGTGTTTATGGCAAAGGCGAAACCGAGTTAGGGTGCGTCAACCTTCATGGCAACTCCATGAGATTGAGGGCCTAGCAAAGATGATGGTCATTGAATTCTAGGATGCCAATGATCAAGAGAAGCAAGGGTCTGTGCGTTGCCCTCGAGCTCGTTGGTCTCCTCCACCTGCTAGTACCTACAAAGCTAACTTCAATGCCGCGATATTTGAAGAATTGCACTGTGCAGGCCTTGGTGTTGTTTATTGAGATCACTTAGGTCAAGTTATTGCAGCCTTGAGTTAGAAAATTGGTCTACCTCGAACAGTGGAGATGGCTGAAGCCCTAGCAACAAGACGAGCTGTGGAGTTAGCTAGAGACTTAAGCCTTTTTGTTGTTATTGTGGAGGGTGATTGTCTTCCGGTTGTGCAAGCCTTAAATGCTTCAGGGGGATGCAGTACTTTGTATGGTCACATAGTTAATGAAATTAAGAGGTTAGGGGATGTTTTGAGGCGATGTAGTTTTCAGCATGTTCGTCGAGACAGGAATATATTAGCTCATTGTTTAGCTAGGAGAGCAGTTTCATCTGCAAAAACTGATGTTTGGATAGAAGATCTACCTAAGGATTTGGATGAAGTTTTCCAATCTGATTTGTCTTAATTCTTTAATAAAACTACGATTACATGAATTAAAAAAAAAAAAAAAAAAAAAAAAAAAAAAAAAAAAAAAAAAACATCGACACACATTGTCTCAATAAAGATCAACCAAAATCCACTTGAGAGTTAAATTAAACATTTTGAACTCATTGATGACTAGAAATCTTAAATTACAAACCCCCATTCCTTCATGTGGATCCAACATGGAAAGACCCGTAAATCCATTTTATAATCAAATACAATATAACTCATCATGTGCTCATGAGGTTGAATAGTTGTAATTGACATCTAATAATTTGAAGAACATCCACAAGAAATCTTGTCCATTTTAAAATTGTTTTTTTATTTTTTATTTTTTTATTTTTTTATTTTTTTATGCTAATTTAGTTATGGATTTTACAAGTTCCAAGCAATCGCTTAAAATATGTCTTATAATTTCCAATAGTGGGCTAAATAAATAAACAAAAACAATATTATAAGAGAAAACATAGCAAGTTAGGTCAAATCACATCATCCTTGAAATTGAAAGTTATATGTATTATTGATGTTAGACTTAAAATTAAGGCCCAACAACCAAGCTATGTTGAACTTGGCTTGCATATCATTCTATCTTTGTTGGTTCCAATACTCATCTCATGCATATTGTTTGAGTTTAGGGGATAAATCTATCAAGGTCACAATGTATATCATAGCAAGAAGATTTGCATACATCATATTTAAAGGCTCAACGGAAGGAACTTATTTTTAAATTTATTCATGAACAAGAATCAAAGAATGGAAATAAAAAAGTGAAGAAGTTTTTTATCATTTTATATTGAGTAGACAACTAAAATTACTTGAAATGTTGGTTTCAAAAAAAAAAAAATTTACCTGAAATGTTAGATGCACTACAAGCCTACTTAATTGAATGGATTGGTAAAATCCACTATTCACTAGAGGGGATAGTAAGATAGCCACCTATCAATCATGGTAAGACATTCATTGGGCTTGTACTCTAGAGCTGTATGCCCCCCTCCCTCCAAAGAAGCAAATGCTATAGTTAACTTGTGGCTATTACTTAGAAAATATTTTTATATGGAACAATTAACTAGTTACTTATTCTTGCCTTTACTATTGCAAATGTCAAGCAGTACTTTTTAGATGTATACTGCATTGTGAATCTGCACAATACAATTAAAAATAATTCATAAAACAATTAAAAGCTTTATATTAGAATATAACTTGTATTTAAAATTTAAAAAGTTAGGGATGGTGGAAGAGGCAATAGGGTTGCTGAAACATGAAAGTTGAGGTGGAAACTTACCTTGCGACTTGCCCATCAACAAACCATGGCCTCCAATCATGGGCAATAGTAAGGTTTAGTGATACTATCCATGCATGCGTGGCTATGTATGGAATAACCATGTCATGATCACCGCTATGTTATTTGGAACAAAACAAGAAAACCATTGTTCAATAAGAATTTCAATAAAACATAAGATGAAATTTGAACTGATTATATCAAATTTTTAATTCCCAACAATGAAAAATGGAATCTAGTGAAGGTGTTAATTGTAATGTCCTATGTAAACATTTTGAACCAACTTGTAAACCTTGGTTAGTGTTAATTGAATTGTATGGCCAAGAAGCAGCTTGTGATATGTATTATGACAATAAACTAGCAATAGCTAACCTAATTTGCCATAGTTAATCCAAGACATTAAGCATCACTTTATTAGAGATGCAATTGAAGCCGGCCAAAAGTTGAGCTGAAGTTTTGTATAAGAGGAGCAATTGGATAATATATTACAAAAGCACTTCCAAGGAAGAAATTTCATCAACTTTGTAAGGTTGAAATTTATCAACCATCTTGTCGGCTTTATTTCGTGCCAATTTGCTTGTAATTTAGCACTTCGTAACCTTGTATTTAGGTAGGATTATTGTAAGGGTAGTGTGTGAGAAGATGTGAAGAAAAACTCAAGTATGTGCAAAGAAGCAGAGCTTCGCGGCTAGGACCTACAAGCCGCCAAATGCAGGCACGTGAGATGAACACAAGGAAGTTGAAGGGTCGTGCTAGCTGTCGCACTACAGGACAAAAGTCCTAGGCTGGCCAGGCCGTTACTCGCGACTTAGACAAGCCGCGAGACCAAGCCGCCAATTTACCCTGTTTGGCAAAAACTGTCTCTTCGTATTCCTTTCTCACCCTACTATATATAGACCCTTATACCCACGATTTTAAGAAAGCTTCCAAAGAGAATTTTTGTGAGAGAAACCCTAGAGAAAAACAAGATTGCCTCATCCCTAATATTTACCTTAAAGACTCTACAAATTTCTCTACTCTCTTCCTCTCCATTGTCACATCCTTGAGAGACCATTGACCAAATCCTTATCTCACCATACCCACATCTGTGAGAAGGTTCATTTTGTGCTAAGGGAAGCAGTTTGGAAGGAACCAATATACATTGGTTAATGCTATGGTATAGTAGCGGAATCCAGGAAGCTAAAGAAGAAATAGGTTCGGCGTAACCTCGTTGGAGCAAGAAGCTTAGAGGGCTTCGGTACTTGGGTAGATTAGGCTTGGAGGGTTTTCTGCTGTTCATGTATCCCAACTATATTCTTTAGTGGATTATTTATCGCTTGGAGGGCGGCGGAGAGATTTTACGCTGAGGGCTTCGATTTTCTCTTCGATAACACATCGCGTGTTATTCATGTGTTTGCATCTTCCTTCCTTTATCTTTGCCTTATATTTACTGCTGTGGATGTGTTTATATTTGGCTTAGATTAGTTATCAATTCTGTGATTGGCTTATGTTCATGTTCCGCACATTAATTGTTTGATTATAAGTTTGAATTTATATTTTATAATTTGGGATCCAAACGTTCATGGGTGTTTTATACATATTTTGAACTTTCAATTGGTATCAGAGCAGGTACACTCACTGTGGTTTAAATACCTAAGTGTAATCCTTGACCCTATTTGAGATGGACTGGTCTCAATCGTTCAATGTTCCACCATTTTTTTATGGGAACAATTATGCTTTCTGGAAAGTCAAAATGAGAGCATTTTTATGCTCTATAGATGATACCGTTTGGGATGCGGTTGAGATAGGTTGGACTAAGCTGACGGATCCTAAGTCCACTTGGGATAAGGCAGCTCTAGCAGCAGCCAACTCTAATAGTAAAGCGTTAAATGCTATTTTTTGTGGTGTGTCTCCTAATGAATTCCATAGGATCTCTCATATGACGGTAGCCAAGGAAGTTTGGGAGATTTTGGAGACGACATATGAGGGTACGAAGAAAGTTAAGGACACAAAACTTCAGATGCTTACCACCAAATTTGAAGAGCTTAAAATGGGGGATGATGGACCATTTGATTCATTCTATGGGAAGCTCAATGAAATTGTAATTGCTAAACTCAATCTTGAGGAGAAGATTGAAGATACTAAGGTGGTGAGAAAAATTTTGAGGTCCTTACCGGAGAGCTTTCAGGCAAAAGTCACAGCCATAGAGGAAAGCTAGGATTTGGATGAAATTAAGATCCAAGAGCTCATTGGATCACTTCAAACGTATGAGCTTGGACTACCTTCCCACAAGACGAGTAAATCGCTTACTCTTAAAACCATCACCGAAAGAATGGATGATCCTTCCGAAGAAGATGGAGTGGAGAAGGAAGTAATATATCTTGCGAAAAACTTTCGAAAATTTTTGAAGATGAAGAACAGTGGAAAACCATTCAACAGAGGGAAATTTTCATCTTCAAAAGGTGATAGGAAAGAGTTTACGAGGAAAGAAGGGAATGATTCTCAACCTTTTTCAGACATTGTGTGCTATGAGTGCAATGGCCATGGACATCTAAAGAAGGAGTGTCCAAATTTTCTGAAGGGAAAAGGCAAGGCTTATGCCACGATGCTCAGTGATTCAGAATCTTCTGACTCTGACTCGAAAGAGAGTTATGACGGAGAGGGAAAATACTCCGCCTTCATGACCATTGCTCATGTGGAGTCATCGGATGATTTGGGTGCACTTGTGAAGGAGCTTGGTGAGCATTCTGATTCAAAGTCTATTGGGATTGTGGAAGAATCAGATGCTGAAGAGCAAGAAAATACAGCTAATCTTCAAGAAAATTACTCCTTACTACTTGAGAAGTCTGGAGAGTATGCAAAGGTAGCCAAGGCAGCTGTGAGGAAAATGAAGAAAGTTGAGGAAGATTACAGAAGTCTCTTGGTCAGATATAAAGAGACTAAGTGTGAGATTGAGACATTAAATGGCGAGCTGTCTGAAGCCTACACGAGGGTGAGGTTTCTTGAGCAAGAAGTAGTGCAAGCTCACGCCAAGTAGAGAGAGTCTCCTCTCAGAAGTTAGAAGATGTCATATCATCTCAAAAACCTTCCTCAGACAAGTCCGGGTTGGGATACACCGGAGGAAGTTGCTCGTCAGCCAAAGTCACCAAAGAAGTAAAGTTTGTAAGGGCTAAAGTGACGGCTGTGGATAAGCCTATTCCTGAGAAAGTTAAGACTGAAAGGAAGAAGAATGTGGCTAATCAACGGGTGCTAAATAAGTCCCATATTCAATCAGAATCCAGATATGGAGCTAGAGGGAGATCAGTTCCAATGATCACAGCAGGGTTCTAGAACAGAATATGTTTGTCACTATTGCGGATTGCAAGGACATACTAGACCCAATTGTCAAAAGCTGAGAGCAGACAACAATGCAAGTGCACCTCGGTCACAAGGAAGAAGAAATGACACGAGGTCTTATGGTGGTGAGCAACCAAGAAGTCAAAAACGTGATCCAGGAATGATGGATGTGATGAAGATGATTGGTGCCTTCACCAACTGCCTGGAAAGCTTCACACGAAGGTTTGATAGTCCTAATTCTCATATCCAATCCATTAAGGATATCACCCCAAACGCACGTGACGTATGGGTGACAAAGGCTACTCATGCATAAGCATTACAACATGTCCATGCATCAATACTTCCCATGTTTGTGAATATGCTTAGTTGTGTGTTTCTTACTAGTATTTAGGTTGTCATTTATGTGTGGTTCAAATTTTTTTCGGTTTTTTTTTTTTTGTTATGTTTTTTATCAATCTTTTAATGCTTTTATGTCAAAAATCCAAAAACACATAAAAAGTAGAAAATCCAAAAAGTTTGATCGGTTTTGTTGAGTTGTCTCAAAACATGTTTTGCCTTGTACCTTTGTACTAATGGCTTTGTGCATTTAACGAGCGTAACTTGTCTCTTATGCACTCATATCATTGTGGAAGAAATTCTGAAATCTATGTGACTGTTGTAAATAGATATTCAACCTTGTCATGAATGATTAGTGAATGGTTTTGTTGATCTTGAAACATACATAGACTTATGCCTATATATCTTCCTACTTTTTATTTTTATGTTTAAAAGAGCTCTCTAATTGTAAATCTCCAAATGAAAAGAGATATAGAGCTGTAAAAGCCCATCGCACATACTAGTATTCAACTAGGAAAAAGGAAAAGCGACCAATATAAAATATTTGATGCCCAAAAAGCCAAAGGCTATCTCATCAATTGAAATTTCAAAAATTTCAGGCATCTATCTCAAAATGAGATTTTCTTTTCTCAAAAATGCAAATGATATGTGAATATGGAGCCAAATGAAAAACTTCAAAGAATTGTTATTCAGTGCTTGTGGGACGTCATATATGCATGTTTCTATAATTGAGATAGGTCACATTATCTAGTACTAGTTGTGTATGCCTTGATTGAATTAATCATTGAAACTTCACATTAGACTAAGGACTATCCCATTTTTGATATCCACACACAACACACAAGTCTATGTTCAATGAATGCCATATTCATTTATGTGATTGTACCTGATTAAATGTGTTTTCACATACTCAATCTTTGTTGATCAAACACAAAAAGATTTTTGAGTGTTTTTAGTTGTTTTTGGAATAATATTTTGTTTTTTTTACAAAAAGTCAAAAATTTCAAAAACAGTATTGCCCTGTTTTGGCGGCTAAGTCACGGGTTAGCCAAGTCGCAAGCCCCTGTCGCGAGCCCACTCAGAGATTTTTCGTGGCTTACTGGCGAATTAATGACCTAGGCGTGAAAAATATTTAGAAAAATTTTCAAAATTTGGGTTTTTGCAATTTTTGCGGCTCTGTTTGGCGACTTGTTCGCGGGTGGAGGGTCTAATCGTGAGGTTACTCAGAGATTTTCGCGGCTCAACTCGCGACTCCCTCGCGGGTAAACCTTCCAGTCACGAAAAACACTTAGAAGATTTTTTAAGAATCTTTACTTCACAGTGTTTCATGGCTTACCTTGGCGACTTACTAGCGACTTGTTCCAGTCGCGAAAAACGCGTATTGTGCATTTTAAAGTCAGTTTTCAAAAACTTTTCAGTTTTTCCCTCGTACTTTGTGACTGTTCATTGTCTTCTCTATTTCTCTCTTTGAAACTCGCCGTGCCCATTTTTGAAGATCCTTCATTTCTTCATTTTTTTCTTCTCAAATCTTCAAGAAAAAGGTATGGGTCTTCTGTCTCTCACTTCAGATTTCATGTTTTTAGTGTTAATTTCTTTAAATCTGTGAGTTATTCTGTTGGTTTGAGATTTGGGGGTTCGAACATGTTTTAGCTTAAAAATGCTGGGTTTGATTGTTTGGCTCGTGTACTCTTGTTGCTGAATAGTTTTAGTTTCACGAGTTTGCTCCATTGAGATAGTTTTTGCTCTGTGCTCTGATATTTGATAGTCTATATCTATTGGGTATATGATATTTGGGTTTTCTGTGAGTTTCTCTGTATAAGGAATTTGGGTTTGCAAATTTTTATCTATGTGGTATACATTGATGTGATTGTGTGTTACAATATCATGTGTATGGCTCTGCTTTGGTTTTTGCTTGCACAATTCATATCCAATAAGTTATGTCTCATTGACATATACTCTTTGTGTCAGAATGTGGTTTACACTACACATGTTTAGTTGTTTGTGGCTTGTTTTAAATATGCTTCTGTACAGACTAATCTTGCTTGGGAAGCTAGAACTTTATTTTTGATCTTTGGGTTATTTTGACACTCTGTTCTCTATCGGTTAGTCACTTGTTACTAATTTATGTATATTTCCACATATTGTGTTGTGCTTCTGTTATGGCCTCTTCTGAGTGTTTACAGATAGCTTCCACATCTTCAAAGAAGAAGACTCCTACTAAGAAGGCTGATAAAAGGATGAAAATGGACAACAACTTGTTTAGGTCTGTCAAGCATTTTGAGAGATACAGAGATTCCTTCATGAAGGGAACCATTATTCAGGAGAGATTTGTGGATTTACATGACCTAAAGGATACTTTTATTCCAGAGTGCTTTGAGGGAAGAGGTTGGGATAAACTGCTGGGTGACCTACCTTCAGTGTGTGAGCCCTTAATAAGGGAATTCTATGCAAATGTGAACATAAGGGATGAAGAGATAAACTGTTGGGTTAGAGGACATGAGTTTACCTTAGATGCACATGACATTGATGAGGTATTTGGTCTTGAAGGTTTAGAGGAGTATGAGTTCATCAATTACAAAGACAGGATGATGTCCCTAGATAATGTCTAGGCTCGGATTGGTGGTGTTAAAGAAGGGAGATGTCTCAACACTAATGCCTTCCCTACTGACATGAGGTGTTTGACCACCATTATGATGTACAATCTATATCCTATTAGAAAGATGACCACTCTTACTAATTCCAGAGCTATATTCCTCATGGAGCTCAAGGAGAAAGTCATCATTGACATCAGCTTGCACATATTTGACACTATTATGGAAGAGACTAGAACCACTACTAGGCCTAAGTTGGTCTTTCCTAGCCTCCTCATGAGGATCTTCAGAGCAAAGGGTGTTAGAATTCCTGAAGCTGAGACTGCAGGACTGACTTCTACACCAAGAAGCAGAACCAAGAGAAACAGGACTTCCACTTCATCAGTTGCACCTCCTGATGCATTTCAGATCATCCTGGAAAGACTTGATGGTCTCAGAGAGGTTCAAGATCAGCATACTGAATGGATGACGGCAATGTAAGATCAGCTTGATGTTCTTTCAGCAAAGTTTAACAGCATCTACACCAACAAGGAGTAGTGACCCTTTGGCCATTCCGGTCAAAAAAGGGGAGAATTTTTGGGGCAGCACTTGAGGGGGAGTGCTTATTTGAGGGGGAATTTCATAATCTCTAATTTTTTTTTGTTATAGTTTTGTTACCTTGGGCTGATTAACTATTGCTTTTTATTGGTTTAAACTCATAACTCTTGAATGTTTGACTTAAGTTTTATATTGATGATATTACTCAGTTTTTTCAGCATTTGTTTTGTGTTTGGTTCATTTTGTACTTATGTTGCTTATGTAAGCTTTAAGGGTTTGTTTATGCACTCCTGTAGGCCTTTGTGGTTTGTGCCATGCTTTATGCAGCCTTTGTGTTTTGTTAAATCAGTACTTCTAACCTAATCCTATGTATTCCTTTTTAAGTACTGTCACTATTGTGCTCGTGTAGGATTTTTCCTAGATGCACATACTTCATGTATTGTGCATTGGTTAAGTATTGGTCATTCAAGTGATTTACCTTGTGTTTGTAAACTTGAATGTCCGGATGTTCATTCCAATTGTGAATGAGCATTGTGATCACTTGGTTATAGTGATTGCATGTTTTGGTCTTGCCATGGTTTATTGCTTTACTCCATTGTGCATGATCGCATTGTGCTTGCTCCATATGCATTACAAGTTTCTGTATACAATGAACTTATTGTGTTGTTGTGTTTCAGGAGATACTTGTTCTTATGGTTCAAAAGCTTCACAGATTCTAGAGTTAGGTATGAGTGAGTTTTCCAACTGTTCCCAATTCATGCGTTAAGTCTAGAGTTTGTTTTAGGGTTTTGTCACGGAATAGCCAAATGGGGAAATTGTAAGGTTGAAATTTATCAACCATCTTGTTGGCTTTATTCCGTGCCAATTTGCTTGTAATTTAGCACTTAGTAACCCTGTATTTAGGTGGGATTATTGTAAGGGTAGTGTGTGAGAAGATGTGAAGAAAAGCTCAAGTATGTGCAAAGAAGCAGAGCTTCGCGACTAGGACTTGCAGGTGGCTCGCGGCTACAAGCCGCCAAATGCAGGCATGTGAGATGCACACAGGGAAGCTGAAGGGTCGCGCTAGCTGTCGCACTACAGGACAAAAGTCCTAGGCTGGCCAGGCCGTTACGTCACGACTTGAACTCGCGACTTGGACAAGTTGCGAGACCAAGCCGCCAAGTTACCCTATTTGGCAAAAACTGTCTCTTCATATTCCTTTTTCACCCTACTATATATAGACCCTTATACCCACGATTTTAAGAGAGCTTCCAAAGATAATTTTTGTGAGAGAAACCCTAGAGAAAAAAAAGATTGCCTTATCCCCAATCTTTACCTTAGAGACTCTACAAATTCTTCTACTCTCTTCCTCTCTATTGTCACATCCTTGAGAGGCCATTGACCAAATCCTTATCTCACCACACCCACGTCTATGAGAAGGTTCATTTGGTGCTAAGGGAAGTAATTTGGAAGGAATCGATATACATTGGTTGATGCTATGGTATAGTAGCGAAATCCGGGAAGTTAAAGAAGAAATAGGTTCGATGTAGCCTCGTTGGAGCAAGAAGCTTGGAGGGCTTAGGTATTTGGGTAGATTAGGCTTGGAGGGTCTTCTACTGTTCATGTATCCCAACTATATTCTTTAGCGGATTATTTACCACTTGGAGGGTGGCGGAGAGGTTTTACGCCGAGGGCTTCAGTTTCCTCTTCGATAACACATCGCGTGTTGTCCGTGTGTTTGCATCTTCCTTTCTTTATTTTTGCCTTATATTTACTACTGTGGATATGTTTATATTTGGCTTAGATTAGTTATCAATTCTGTGATTGGCTTATGTTCGTGTTCCGCACATTAATTGTTGATTATAAGTTTGAATTGATATTTATAATTTGGGGTCCAAACGTTCAAGGGTGTTTTATACACATTTTGAACTTTCAAACTTTGAAAATCCTTTGAAGTTTTAGGACAGCATATTAGATGGGAGAATGTTAAGAAGAATTTGCTGTAAAATATAACTACAGCAATCTGTTATTGTTCTACAGTGCTAAAAGTTTGGTTAGTTTCTATTCAAGTAATATCTTGCAAATCTTGGATTTTATGGCCCTTTATAAGGTCGAAAATGGTTGTACATTGAAGTCTATAAAGCAGATGTAATACTGAAAAAGTGGATAGCAACAATTGAATCTAAAAATTATCTATTCCTTCTCTCATTTGCTATGTTTTGCTTATGTGTGTGTGTGTTTCTGTAGAAAATGAACTTCTATTTTTCACTCTTTTTAAGTTTATTTAAGTGAGTTTTTTGACAACAGCCACTTGAAAGAGAGGGTTAAAGCGACTTAAAATTTTCTATCTTTGCATTGGATATGTGACTAATAGTTAATTCTAGGGACTGAAGCATGGTTAAAGAAATTGTTATATTACCTGTATATGAGGACCTGGTAGCCTTTCTTGATAAGGTTCCGGTGATAGTTTAGGCTACTTGAGATGTCGTATGTGTATACT
This sequence comes from Quercus suber, assembly GCF_002906115.3. Classification (NCBI taxonomy): domain Eukaryota; kingdom Viridiplantae; phylum Streptophyta; class Magnoliopsida; order Fagales; family Fagaceae; genus Quercus; species Quercus suber. The sequence goes on from NW_027069549.1 coordinate 866,188, forward strand.
AAGCTCTTATTGCATCTCACCCACTCGCTGATGCTTCCCTGCTTGTCATTTTGAAAGAACTTAAAAAAACTACTGAATTTGAGATATCAATCTTAACACTCTATGGATCAACATACCTCCCGAATGTGAAGAGCCTGTTGAATAGCTTTATCATTTGCCCAAATGTAGGAGTACAAATAGTTATAATTCTACAAAAAGGAGTATAATGTAGGAGCATAACCAAAAGTTATTTCAATATTTCATTTTAGAATTTCAGTGGATAATTTCAGATTGTAACATAGTTATTTGTTTAGTTTGGATTGGTATTTGAGTTTGGTTAGGATTAGCAGTTTATCATTATCATTTGTTTAGGATTATTGGATTAGTATTTGAGATTGTTTAGGATTATCAGATTAGTATTTGAAATTATTTAGGATTTATTTAAGAGAATTTATCCTTATCTTTGTGATTCCTAGAAGCTGCATATAAAGCTCCAGATGATTTCTTTTGTAAGACAGACTATTATTATTATAATTGAGATTATTTGTATATTTGTTTGGTGGTGATTCCAAACCCCTTAGGTGGGAAGCCTAAGGTTCTTCGGTAGGACTAATCTAGGTGGGAAGCCTAGGTTGTCCTGCACCAACTTGGTATCAGAGTCTAACCTGATCACCCCCTTTCAACAACCCAAAATCTCTTGTTCTTTCAACCACTGTCAATCAGACATCACTGTGAACTCCTTTCAAGCCAAATAGGAAACATCCAACCACTTTGAGCAACTCTATAGCCCAACCAACAGTACAACCCACAATCATCAACACTCCAAGCATGTCCCACAAGATCTTTGCAAATTACCACCAATCAAGCCATATCTACTTAGAAACAAAGAACCCAAATTCCACCACAACCCTAGCCCGTCAGATCAAGAGAAAGAAAGTTTGAAAGTCAACAAGCAACCGCCGATGTCACTATTGGAGCAACGCCGCTGAGATCCACCATCACTGATCTCTCCATGCTACTTCACAAAGCTTGGAGTTTCGCCACCAGCCACCGAGATATGACTTGCAAGTTTCAATCTCCACCTTTGAGCCCCGCCACTAGCCATTGCCAATGAGTTCATGCTGCCTCTGCTTTGAGGAACTTAGCGAAGCTTTCGTGACTACTCTCTCTGAAGTTTCTTCTTTCTTAGTTTACTCTGAATTTCTTTCTTTGGTTTCGGTGTTTTAATGTTTGACGTGCTATTGTTTGGTAGATTTCAGTTTTATATTGTAGTTCTTTCTTTATTGTATTTCAAAAAAAAAAAATGTCAAAGGCAGAAAAGTTCCAATAGACACTAGAGTTCACTTACAAGCCACGCTCATCAAGCCCCACATAATGTTCAGTACTAAGCACAAGCCAAAGCCCAAATTACCAAGCCCATGTTCATTTCAGAGTGATGAAAGTCTATTCTAGTGAATCATGGTAGTCTTAGAAGCACCAATATTTAATGGACATCCAGATCCATGGACCCTCATCAATTGGCTAGATGAGATGGATCAATTCTTTGATCAAATATGTCCGCCAAATGCTAATAAGGTATTAGATACTAATAAGGTTAGGTTTGCCAGGTTGAAATTGAGGAGTAGAGCTAGAGACTTTTGGCGTAGTATTGAGAATCATTGCAAAGGAAGGAGCAAGCCTGCCATAACTGATTGGAATGAAATGAAACAAATACTTAGAGAGAAATATGTTCCCTACTGCTATCAAGAGAATTATCAACCTCAATCTTCTCATAGGAATTTTCTACACCACAAAGACAGTATTCAGCAAGAAAACACCTCATCCTTCTGTCAAGAACTCACTGCCATAGCTCAAGACTTAAGAAAAATAATGGTTTTGCTAGACACTTCTACTCAGAAAAAGGATGCTCAGGTTCCACCAAAGACTAATGTTGAAATAAAGGTACAAGTCCCAATAGATGATGTTTCAACATTCATGCAGCAAGAAGAACCTATTATAGAGTCTACACAAGAAGAGAAATTTCAAAAAGTGAGCGAAGATTTAGAGGGTGCACTTGATGTGGAGGTTGATTCCGATGAAAGTGGTATTGAGCCCTTCATGATCCATGAGGTTGATGAACATCTGGAGGTTGTTGAAGTCCAAAAGGTTGATACTATGATTCAAAATAAAATTGTACTTCTTTAACACATTGATTTTGTGTTTCCAGAGGAGTTCTATGGTGTCATGGAATTGAAGGTTATTCTACTCCTTCCTAGGGTGATTTCTGATTTTAAGGAAGTATTAAGCACCAAAGTCTTAATTCTTCATCACTACAAAACTCGAGGTCGAATTTTCTTAAACCAGGGGAGTATAATGCAGGAGCATAACTAAAAGTTATTTCAATATTTCATTTTAGAATTTCAGTGGATAATTTCAGATTGTAACATAGTTATTTGTTTAGTTTGGATTGGTATTTGAGTTTGGTTAGGATTAGTAGTTTATCATTATCATTTGTTTAGGATTATTGGATTAGTATTTGAGATTGTTTAGGATTATCAGATTAGTATTTGAAATTATTTAGGATTTGTTTAGGAGAGTTTATCCTTATTTTTGTGATTCTTGGAAGCTGCATATAAAGCTCTAGATGATTTCTTTTGTAAGACAGACTATTATCATTATTATTATTGAGATTATTTGCGTATTTGTTTGGTGGTGATTCCAAACCCCTTAGGTGGGAAGCCTAAGGTTCTTTGGTAGGACTAATCTAGGTGGGAAGCCTAGGTTGTCCTGCATCAGAGTAACCTTGTTAGTATATCGTTAGCTATATTTTCAAAGAGTGCAGCATAACCTTGTCAAATAACTACATGAGCTGAAAGGCCCAAGATCAGCTTGACTCATGACACTGTATGTGAAAGAGAGAGTAAATTTTTACCCGACACCATCTTGTAGGTTCAGGAAGATGAGTAATAGATTGGAGAAGGTCTACAGGATCTTCTATAAGAGTATCTGGATCCCAATTTGACACACTTGGTCTAGGTTTTGGGGATAAATACTGACAGTCAGGCTCCAATATTTGTGCAGTAAATATTTTCACAGGACACTGCAAATGCAAGAGACATATCAATGTACATGCGATATGATACATGAAAGTCCAAATACACATTTCTTAGCGCTTCACATACTCTCCTCTTGTAAAGATGAAAGCAAAATTATATTTAGAAAAAAAAAATGATATTTCTTATTAGAACCACAAGTGGTTTTTGCACTCACCTCAGTGAAGATATTAAGATCGTCCACACATGCTGCATTGCTAGGATCTACATTCCTATACTCGCCCTTGCAGTTGTTTTTAGCTGACTAGAAAAGAACAAAGTATCACAAATTTTAGTAGGATATTTTTGAAAGAGAGAGTTGAACATGTAAGAAAGTAACATATATTCCAGCAGGTGTAGCATCCTCAATAGGGAAATCGTGAACACTGATTACTATATTTAAATCACTTGCCACATTAGTGAAACTGCAAAAGAATTCCCATGGCCTGCAATCTAAGCCAAAATCTCTAACCTGGGTCTCAAAGCAATTAACATGAGCATTTTTTTTTTTTTTTTTTAATTATGATCAACTTTTCCTAGTCTAAGCCAGTTCAAAAATGTCAAAGAAAGTCTTTCCTGCAAAATTGCTTACAAGTCTATTCGAAGGACAATCATGTAGCAGGTTATTTGGGCACAATTGGGTCAATCGTTTGAGAATGAGTTTTAAGGACATCTTATGATTGCAATCTGTGACTCTAAAGATTCAGAAATAATAAAATTAAATTAAAAATTAAAAATTAAAAAAAAAAAAAAAAAAAAAAACACCTCATATAGTTCTTCTGATATGCTTGTCTTTAGGTGAGCAAATGGAATTCTTGCATTCAAGTCATCATGTGTATTTGTCACTGGGTTTCTGATCACATATCCCTGCCCCAATTTAAAGCAAAATTAGAATTTCATATGAAGTAAAAACCCCAAAACTAGAAGGCCTTGATGAACAAGAGCGAAATTAAAGTAATTGAAGTTATTCAAATTTTAACGTGCTTGAACTTGTACTTTTAGGATTCATTCGCGGCTCCTGACCAACTTCATTACCTGCAACAAAATGACATAGCCAATTACCAGCCTAAAATCTTTTCATGTGGTATCAAAATGATTTTTTTTTTTTTTTTTGGTTCTTTGTATTGTTTTTTAGCAAAATTAAGTATGAATTAAGAAGAAAAAAAAAATATAGTTGGTTTTCATTTATGTAAGTTACCATCTGATATTTTTGAACAAGGATTGGGATGATTATGCCCGAGTAAGAATCTCCCATGATGTACAATGAATTTGTGAGGAACTTGGGGTGAAGCTTAAGCCACTGCATCACAACTCAAAATTTAAAATGAATAGGCCACTTGAGCAAAAAATTTCTGGCTGTAACCCTTTTATATTTGTATCATCACTATAATTCTCATGTACCAAATTAAATCATGTTATTATATAGTTTTTGATCACCTTCAGTAGAAATTCATAGAGTTCTGCTGCGGCCAATGTATCACTGGTATTGTATCCTTCCAAACTTTTTGCATAAGAGAATCCAGTGCCAACCTGTTCATCCACAAATATTATATTAGCAACCTGAAAAAAAATGAAGGCCATTTCTTTCGGTTTACATAAACACCTAATTAACCATCAAATTGACAACCTAATTTTCATGAAAACCTTATTATTGGAGGCTGCTAAAGTTTCGTACCTTTGTCCAGGAGTATGGGTTCAACTTCAATTTTGGTGAGTTGCTTTTGGACCTTTCATAGTCAAATGATAATGGACCTAAACAAAAGAAAAGCCTACAATTAATATATGGGTTGGGTTCAAGTTAGACCCGGTGTAACTCTAAGTAATGTTACACAACCCAATAACTTGTTATTGAATTAATATTTAGAAAATCCAACCGTTGAATTATATGTCCTATATGTTCTTAACATGCATGCCAATTTTCATATCAATCAGATGTAATTTACCATTTGATCCATAAACTTATTTTTTATGTATTATTTTAAATTACAAAAACTTGAATTTTAATAATTGATTGATGACATAGTTATTAATCTTTAATCACCTTAAAATTTTGCAAGCATAAAGAATATATGAATATAATCTGATCTAACGGTAGATTTGTCAATATTTGAATTCAATTAAAAAATATTGAGTGGTGTAATATTACTTAGAGTTATACCTAGTGTAACTTAAACCCAACCCTTATATATATATATATATATTAACTTTTTGTTAAGAGTCTTATTGCTCAACAAGCATCTTTTGGCATATCTAATGAAAACATACAGGTTTCAAATACCCACTCCTCGGTTGTAATTATCAAACTAACAAAAATCATAGTTAATAAAGGGTTTGGTTTACCTCCATTACAATTTCAATTAGACATGTCATTTTGTTTTAATATACAATAGCAAGTTGTTGTGGATTTTAATTCTCACCTTTTATTTAGTTAGTTGGTAGTGGCAGAACCAGGATTTGAGTTGAGAGGGGGAGGGGGAAATTTATATATAATACATGCATTTACACATATTATGCGAATATATAATATTTGAGAGCAATTTGAAAAATTAAAAGCATTTTATTTAAATATGAAGTGATATTTAAAATTTTAAAGTGATATTTAATGTAATTAAAAAAAAAAAGACTCTACAAAAACCTTATTCATAATATTGTATTTATCTATTGAGATATTTCTCACATGAGTGATCAATTTTTAAATTTTTTTAGAGCCAAAACTCAAGTTATGAATGAAACTATTAGTAGTTAGATAAATACTGAGTGCAATGTATGTGAATTTCTTTTATTTTGGTTAATGTTAACCCATAAAATGTTCGAATTATAATATGGTAGGGACAGACTAAAAAATTCAGTGTAAGGCATGCTAGTAGAGGACTTTAGGTTCCTCAATGGTTTGTTTAGAAGTTGTACTCTGTTTCAAGACCAAAGAAACAGAGTGCAATTTAATAAACCCAAAACAAAAAGTATGCGGAATTATTTAATAATAATTAAGGGTATTTTTTAGAAGGGCTAAGGGGGGGGGGGCAGTTATTAGTGGATAATGTGACAGTCTTTCATTAAAATAAAAGGAGATTCATTTAAAAAAAAGTAATGAAGGTAAGCTAAACCATTTTTTTTATTATATTAACTGGCAGAAAAAAAAATTAATGCAAAGTGAGAGCATATTTTGAGTGTGAATTGGTTCATGTTCTATATCTTAAATTAATGTAAGCTTATACAGCTAGCCCGAATTAGTTCCTTAAAAAATTGCCATTAAAAAATTATTTTATCACTTAAAAAAATCTTTAAAATTTATAAAAAATATTTTTATATTTTTGATATGAGAATATATATATATATATATATATCTTTTTCATTAGTTAATCAATTAATTTTATACTTAATGACAATTTTTTTATTTGAAATGGTTGAAAGACTTGAATTGATTTGAAATTTAAAAAACTCAATTGAACCAAAATAAAGTTAAAGAACTAGATTTTAGTCAAACTTAAATGGTGAAAATTAACTCCAATAGCTATAATTTTTTTTTTTTAAGTTTTTTTTTGTTGTAATTCCTACGATAAAATAGCGTCTTTATATTAAAACCTCGTTCTCTCTTTTTGTGTCCACGTGGATTTGTTTCTTAAAAAAAAAAAAAAAAAAACATTAATCAAGGTCTTCCTTTAAAAAAAAAAAAAAATTATTGGCGATGACAAACTGACTGGCATTATTAGTTTCTCCTTATAGAAAGGAATGTAAAAGTCTGAGGTAATGCAAAATTTCCTCTGTTTTACTTTAAATTAAGCACATAAATAATGCTAAACATATAAATTATTTTACAAAAAAATTTACAACCTGTTAATGTGGTGAGTGATTACTGGTAAGTAAAAAGGTTGTGCTAGTGGATGACTAAAAATGTTCAAATTATAATATAGTAGGGACAAACTAAAAATTTAGTATAAGGCATGCTAGTGGGGACTTTAGGTTCCTCAGTAATTCGTTTAGAAGTTGTGCTATGTTTCAAGACCAAAGAAACAGAGTGGCATTTAATAAACCCAAAAACAAAAAGTAGGCAGTGTTATTTAATCATAATTAAGGGTATTTTTTAGCAGGGTCAAGGGGGGCAACCGCCTCCCTTGACCCCCCCCCCCCCCGGGGCTCTACTATTGTTAGTGAGTGATGTGACAATCTCTAATTAAAACAAAAAGAGGTTCATTTTTAAAAAGTAATGAAGGTAAGTCAAACACTATTTATTTTTTATATTAATTGGCAGAAGAAAAAAAATTAATGTGAAGTGAGAGCATATTTTGAGTGAGAATTGGTTCGCGTTCTATCTTTTAAATTAATGTAAGCTTATACAGCTAGCTTGAATTAGTTTCTTAAAAAATTGCCATTAAAGAATTATTTTTATCACATAAAAAATCCTTTAAAATTAATAAAAATGTTTTTATATTTTTGATATGAGAATATATATATATATATATATATATTAAATCTTTTTCCATTAGTTAATCAATTAATTGTATACTTAATGACAATTTTTTTTATTTGAAATGGTTGAAAGACTTGAATTGATTTGAAATTTAAAGAACTCAATTGAACCAAAATAAAGTTAAAGAACTAGAATGAATTTTAGTCAAACTTAAATGGTGAAAATTAACGCCAATAGCTATAAATTTTTTTTTTTTTTAAAAATGTCTTTTTGATTGTAATTCCTGTAAGGGTCATCAAATAGCCCACAGTCCACAATCTGACCTAGAAACCTGACGACCCACTAGGCTAATGGGTGGCCCAACCCGTTGTTATTGAGGCCCATGGTAGCCTACTAGTCTAGTGGGTTAGGTCGTGGGCTAGGTTTTATGCCCATAGGTACCCGATGGGCTAGCTCAGTAGCCCAATCCGTTGGCCTAACCCGTTGGCCTAGTCCAATAACTCATAATTCATAACAAAAATATATAGTAAGTGTATAAAAGATTGATCTTGAGATATTATAGAAGAATTTCTTAAGAAAACTCTCTCAACCACTAAGATACTCAAAGTAATTGTGCTAAACTTAGTTTACTAAATATATATTTTTCTAGTAGTCTAGCAAATTTGAATTAACCGTTTGACATTTTTTTTTATTAAAGATAAGAATAAAAAAAACTATTTAAAGCCTTAATAAAAAAATTTTAATAGGTTTCCATCAACGAAACAAAAAAATTAAATAGATCTGACTTTAAAAAAAAAACTCTAATTAAGTATTAAATTCCTTAATTCTTTCATTTAAAAAAATAGATTGATTATTTTCTTATAAAAAATTAATTATTTCCTTATAAAAATAATAAAAAAATATGCTAACATAAGTTCATAGATAGCCCATTAGGCTCAACCTAATAGCTCAGCTCGCTAAAGATAAAATGGGCATTGCCCATAGGCAGGGTCATGGGCTAAATTCTTTCGACCTAACCCAACTCGATCCATTAATGAGTTAATAGCCTATTAAGCTCAGCCCATTGTACCCATAGGCCAAGTAAAAATGAGCCAGGCCATTGACGACCCTACAATGAAATTGTGTCTTTATATTAAAACCTCATTAGTCTTTCTATGTCCACGTGGATTTGTTTCTTAAAAAAATAAATAAATAAAAACAATAACAGCAGCAGCAGCGTGAATCAAGATCTTTCTTAAAAAAAAATAAAAAAAAAATAAAAATTAATGGCGGTGACAGGAATGACTGGCAGTACTAGTTTCTCCTTATAGAAAGGAATATAAAAGTCAGATATAATGCAAAATTTCCTCTGTTTTGCTTTAAATTAAGCACATGCACATACCCACTTCATATACAAGGCCAGAAAATGCGGAACAACCAGGACCTCCAGTGAGCCACAGCACAAGAGGGTCATCTTCTGGACTTCTCTCAGACTCAATGAAATAGAAGAATAGTTGCACCTCATCAGATTTGCCTACCCCAATGTACCTAAAAATAAATAAAATACAAAAAACCCTTAACAAGTTAGTGGTTCTTAATTAATAATAAGATTGAATGAAACTGTGATCAGTGATCACACAACTGATCAGAAGTAACTAAACTAAAAGCTCACACCCAGTTTCAAGTTTGAAAGGAAGATCACCCGAAAAGCCAGGAAGCCTATTGATGATCGACGACTCAGACTGTGATGCAACTGCGTTGGCAAAAGCCAAGAAATAAACTATGAACAACCACGTAATTGTGCTCATGCTTCTTCACTTCTGGTTCTGGAAATGTTTAACTTAACTGGGTTTCTTTTAATCGTTTGTTTGTGAATATTTGTGGTAATTATTAAGCTCAATCTCTATGACTCTATCTGGTTGTGGTCTCTTCTCTAGTAGATGGTATCAGAACTACCAATGAGTCAAAAAGGGCTCTGACTTCTACCCAACTTGTTCAGCTTATTTTACTAGTTACACTTGAAAGTCAAATTTTGAGATGTCTCCTCCTCCACCTACCTATCATTGTTCTCCCCCTTTGTTACTTAGTCCACGGTTTATTTATTAATTTTAGGTTTTTTTTTTTTTAATAGTTTTACGTAAGCAACATTTTTACTACTATTTCACATCAAATCATAGGTTACAAGTTATTACTAGTTTTAATGTGAACCTATCTACAGAAATTACTTTATTGCCTATTATTAATAGTAAGTAACGAGTTTCTCGCGCCATCTAGGGTTTGCTCTAAGCTGCGTGTAGAATATTGTCCCTAACCTAGTTTAGGGTTCCTTGTTCCCTTCACGTCTCCGGACTGATAGGACGGTGTGTTTGACTGTGTGGTACTCTACTGTATACTTATTTTGTGGCTGTCTATCCTCATGGCTGGTCTGGACGACTTGTCGGCACCCTTCTCCCTTACTAAGGATGAGGAAGGGGGTGCTGAAGTCTCACACCAAGAGGAAGCCGTGACCCATCGTTTGGCAGGCAAGTTTTCCACGAAAAGAGTTTTTAAGCACCTTCAAGCCACTATGGAAACTTGCTGGTGAACTGAAGATACGGGACGCGGGTGATAACGTGTTGGTGTTTGAGTTTGATGACATCATAGACCTTGAACGAGTACTTGAGTATGAACCTTGGTCATATGATAAAAGTTTAATAGCTTTCCAACGAGTCACTGATATCGAACTACTACCACAAATAGAGTATAACCACGTAACTTTCTGGGTACAATTCCATAACATTCCATTGAAGAACCTGACCTATGAAACCGATGAAGCTATAGGTAATGCTATTAGGAGGGTTGTTAAGGTGGCTGATCCAGAGGACGACGGTGCGGGTGGGGAGTTCTTGAGAGCACGGGTAACCATGGATATTTCCGAGCCCCTTCCACGATGCTCGAAACTGAGATCAGATGGAAAACAGATAGGGATGGTGGGCCTCAAATATGAATGCCTCCCCAACTTTTGTTATTGGTGTGGTTGGGTTACCCATGGAGAGTGAGACTGTGAAGTCTGGTTAAGGGGGAAAGGGAGGTTGCGAAGGGAGGATCAACAATATGGTGAGTGGTTAAGGGCAGAACCGGTTCGTCAAGGCAGAAAAACAGTGGCTGTTATCTCTGGCAGCGCGCGCATCAATCGCCATGGTGGAAGAAAAACCAGCCAACTCACAGTAAGAAAGAGTCAGTTCCAAAACGGGGTGGTGATAATAATGAAGCCCATTCTGCAATGGAGGTAGAAAACTATATGGACAATTTCGAGGTGCTCAAACAAGGTGTTTCTCGGGTGGTATGTGATCAAGTTGAAGGACAAAGTAGTGCATTTTCTAGCAGACAGGTTTTGAAACACACCAAACGGTGCCTTGAAGTTAGATTGGATGAAGAGGTAGTGGGTTTATCACTACAAGACAAATGCACCCCCTCATGCAAACGTAGGTCCGAGAGCCCCCCACATAAAACCACAGCCCCTCTCAGTCCGAGGCTCAGCCCAAATTCTAATACTCAATTGTCCATCCGTACTTGGAAGAGGTTGGCTCACGAATTAGGTAACACTAATCCAAACTGCACCCCTATGGTTGTTGACAGGAGACCTAGCATTAAAATAATAGACTTGAGGGAAGGGAAAAAAAGCATGTTTGATAGATTGTAGGTAGCTCTTTAGACAAAGAAACTTTAAAGGTGGTGGCTGGTTCCCAGCACCACTGGGCTCAATGAGTTGCCTCAGCTGGAACTATCGTGGGCTTGGAAACCCACAGACAGAAGATGAACTAGTTGTGTTGATACATACCAAAGATCCCAAGCTGATTTTCTTAATGGAAACTAAAGTTGAGAAATCAGTTCTAGACAGAATTGGTAGAAAGATTCAGTATGCTAATCTGTTTGTGGTTCCACGACATAACACAGGGGGTGGTTTAGCTTTGTATTGGGCTGCTAACTCTAATATGGATGTCCAATCTTTTTCTGATAACCATATTGATGCTATTATAGACCATGGAGTTGATGACACCTGGCGGTTCACAGGTTTCTATGGAGACCTTGAGACCTCCAACCGAGAAGACTCCTGATCTATGCTCAAAACATTGAGTAATCATTTCACCCTTCCTTGGGTTTGTATTGGTGAGTTTAATGAAATTTTATATGCTGATGAGAAACAGGGATGACTTTATAGACCAGAGAGACAAATGTAGGGTTTTCGAAATGCTCTTGATTTTTGCAAGTTGAAGGACCTAGGGTTTAATGGCTTCCCATTCACTCGGTGCAATAGGCGACTAGGACACCAAAATGTGTGGATCCGACTGGATAGAGGGGTAGCCACAATTGATTGGATCTTGAGATTTCCTTCCTCCAGAATTCACCATCTGGATGCCTTCCACTCTGATCACAAGCCCATTCCTTTCAGTCCAGACTCAGAAATGAATCAATTTTATAAAAAAGGGCGCCCTTTCCGGTTTGAAGCTATGTGGCTTAGGGATAGGTCTTGTGAAGAGGTGATTTGTGATTCTTGGGGAAATGGGATGGCCCAAGCCATGGTGTGGGGTTTCAATAGAAAAATATTGGCTTGCCAGTCTAATCTTAGAGTGTGGAATAAGAAGACTTTTGGTCATGTTCGAAACTCTCTGAAGCAGAAATTAGCAGACCTGAAGTCAAAAGAGGAAAATAGGGGATACAGAATCAATCATGCTAGAATCCAGGCCTTAAGAGATGACATTCAAAAATTATAAGTAAAAGATGAGTGTATGTGGAAGCAAAGATCAAGAAATAGATGGCTTAAGGAAGGGGACAGGAACACAAAATACTTTCATTGCAGAGCCAACCAAAGAAATCGGCGAAATCTAATTGCAGGACTAGAAGATGAGACTGGTGCTTGGGTTGAAGATGAGGATGGCATGGGCAAAGTGGTGGAAGGCTATTTTGAACAAATCTTCACCATTTCACATTCGAGTCGCTTTAATAATATCCTCAGCAGTATTCAAAGGGTGGTAGGAGAGGATATTAGAGATCATTTAGATGGTGACTTCCAAGCATGTGAGGTTAAAGAAGCGCTCAATCAAATGGCCCCTCTCACGGCTCCTGGTCCTGATGGTGTGTCTCCTATTTTCTATAAGTCCTTCTGGCACATTGTGAGTGAAGATGTGACTGCAGTGGTACTTCAAGCCTTAAACTCAGGTATTGTCCCAAAATCCTTAAACACTACTTTTATCACTCTCATCTCCAAAATTAAAAACCCTAAGAAAGTTTCTGATTTCAGACTCATTAGCTTATGTAATGTGATTTACAAACTTATTGCGAAAGTGGTGGCTAATCGTTTGAAAAAGTTTTTAGCTAATGTTGTGCTAGATTCTCAGAGTGCTTTCCTATCGGGTCGATTGATATCTGATAATATTCTTGTGGCTTTTGAGACCCTTCATTATTTGAAGAGGAAGACAAAGGGAAAGATGGGATTTATGGCTCTTAAGCTGGACATGAGTAAAACTTATGATCAGGTGGAGTGGGGTTTCTTGGAGGCAATTATGCAATATTTGGGGCTTGAAGAGAGGATGAGAAGAATTATTATGTCATGCCTGAAATCCGTGTCTTATTCTATCCTGCTCAATGGGCAACCGGTTGGTTGCATCAAACCTTCGAGGGGCCTTCGCCAAGGTGTTCCTCTATCACCATATTTGTTTCTCTTGTGTGCCATGGGGTTACAAGGTTTATTGCAAAAAGCAGAGGTAGAGGGAAGCATTAAGAGAGTGGCTATCAGCAGATATGGTCCTCGGGTCTCACACTTATTTTTTGCAAATGATAATGTCCTCTTTTGCCGAGCGATTAAGACCGAATGTCAAAGGGTTCTAGAGATTTTGGCTATTTAAGAGAGAGGAATGGGCCAAAAAATGAATAGAGAAAAGACTAATATTTTCTTCAGTTCTAATACACCTCATCAAACCCAATCTCGTATCCAACAACTTTTGGGAGTTCCGGCGATCAGACAATATGAAAAATATTTAGGATTGCCAGCATTAGTGGGCCAGGGGAAAAAAGGAGTTTTATTTATCTTAAGGAGAGGGTGTGGAAGAAATTACAAGGGTGGAAGGAAAAGTTATTATCCATAGCAGGAAGGGAAGTCCTCATTAAAGCAGTCATTCAAGCCATCCCTACTTACACTATGAGCTGCTTTAAGCTCCCTAAAGGTTTGATCAAAGAGTTAGAAGTCCTCACTCGAAAATTTTGGTGGGGATACAATGATGCTTCAAGGAAGGTGCACTGGGTTAATTGGGAGAGGCTATGTGAAGCTAAAGAAGTGGGTTGAATGGTCTTCAAAGAAATTGAGAAGTTTAATGAAGCCCTCCTTGCTAAACAAGTCTGGCGCATGATGCAGAATCCGGAGTCCCTTTGCTTCAGAGTCTTTAAGGCTCGATTTTTTCCTAATTGTTCTATTCTTGACGCCAAGGAATCCAATTCCGGCTCCTATGCATGGAAGAGCATTCTTAGTGCCAGGGATGTCATTAGAAAGGGTATGGTTTGGCATATTGGGGATGGCCAATCAGTATGGATTAAGGAAGACAAGTGGTTGCAGGTGAAACCAAGTAGATTAATCCTTTCCCCCCTCCCTCCAATCGTGGCTGAAGCAAGGGTCAGTTCCCTTATCAATCCAGATTTGAGTATGTGGAAATCTGAGGAGGTGATCAATAGGTTGTTTTTGCCTCATGAAGCTTCGTTGGTACTGGGTATTCCACTTAGTCACAGGAAACCGCCTGACCGTGTTTCTTGGTCTTGTACTCCATCCAGGGAGTTCAGCACTAGTAGTGCTTACAAGTTGTTGGCTGCCCCGACCTCAACTGATCGTGCAAGCTCTTCCAATCAAGTTAATCAGCGGAGTTTCTGGAAAGGGATTTGGAAGTTGCAGGTACCCAACAAGATAAAACACTTTGTCTGGAGAGTTTGTAATAATGCTCTGCCTACCAAATGCAATCTAAAGCGAAGGCATATAATAGATTCGGACCTTTGTGATCTATGCAAGGATGCTCTGGAAGACTCCCTTCATGCACTCTGTTTCTGATGTTACGTAGCACCTGTGTGGCAGCCTTTCTAATGGTTTCAGACCATGATAACTCCCCCTCCCCTGAATTTTTGTGATTTAATTAACTAATTTATGCAGGTTCGTGATGAACTGAGAACGGAGATGTTTGCAACTATGACATGGTGCTTATGTAATAGACGTAATGCTCTACATTTTGGTCGTCCAGCTCAGCCCCTCGCGAATATCAGTGCAGTCGCAAGTGCTCTGATCCAGGAGTTTTTGGCTAGCCAAATTTCAGTGATCCCTCGCCCTCGACCTTCTGCTCGGCATCAATGGCGCCCTCCTGAACCAGGCTTTGTGAAAGTGAACTCTGATGCTGCCCTTTTTAACCACTCGGACTCGGCAAGACTTGGTGTTATTGTGCGTGACTGGCGTGGCGTCTCCCTTGGTGCTCTGTCAACGCACACGTCGCTAACTTCATCCGTAGCTGATATGGAGGCTCTTGCCTGCCTCAGAGTGGTCCAATATGCAACTGAACTTGAGCTCCAGGGAGTAATAGTTGAAGGTGATTCAGCCATAATCTTTGCTGCGGTCTCCCAGGGACGTTCCTTACTATCCTCCTTTGGGAATATCGTGGATGATGTCCTGTGTTTACTGCCTAACTTTTCTTCAATTCAGTTTAGTCATGTTAACCGCTCTGGGAATTTAGTAGTGGATGCTCTTGCAAAAAAGGCTTCATCCATAGTTGGCTGTCATGTTTGGCCGGATGCATGCTTTGCCTTTGGACATTGCTGCTTTAGTTGACTTTGATGTTCATTAAGTTTTTGTTTTTTGTTGGTTCAATAAAGTCCCAGACTTAAGGTCTGGTTTCTCAAAAAGAAGGGGAAAAAAAAAAAAAAACAGTAAGTAACAATCTATTGTCTAGAATACAGACTTAAGGTCTGGTTTCTCAAAAAGAAGGGGAAAAAAAAAAAAAAACAGTAAGTAACAATCTATTGTCTAGAATTTATTGAAAATATTGTGAATATTATATTTCTTATATTTTTTTTTTGTCACCATTGTATTTATCCGAAGAAAGAGAATTGCATTTTTTTTTTAATGACTAAGATTGAAAGTTAAAAAACTTACTTTTAATCTCATTGCTTGGATCAAACTTTTAACTTTTTTTTTTATCATTTTACTTTCTTAGCTTTTTCCTTTTACCATTGCATGGTGCACATGATTCGGATTTATAAAAAAAAAAAAATTTAAAAATGTACAAGTCTATACAAGAGTTTGAAAAGTATTTGAGGAGGCAGGCGGAGTTGGAGGAAAATTTTATTTTATGTTTATAATGCAGTAGCGAATTTCATTTATCATTTTATAATTATTGAGATGTCAAGTTTATTGATAATAAATAATAAATTAATGTTAATGATAAACCAAAAAAGAACTAATAAAAATCCACCAATTAAGTTGTTGTGAACAATATTTTGAAAATTACTGTATCCATAGCATTACTCACCTTACATATCCTATACATGTAGTATCACACTACTAGGGATAGATCTAAGATTTTAAGTTAAGAGGCTTGAAGTATAAGCAATTTTTTTTTTTTTTAAATAAAACTCCAAATAAGCATTCATTTAGTATTAATAAACTATGAACAAATATACATAACAAAAGCATTGTTTTTTAATACATTACAATGCAATCATCTATTAACAAATACAACTATACAAATCAAATAAGAATTACATTTATATTATTTCACAAAAGGACTAATTGTTGTCACTAAGTCACAAAAGGACTAATTGTTAATTATAAATTGAATAGCTCCCAATTTATAGATTTATTAGTTATAACATTATAAGTTAGCAATGTGTGACATATTTAATTTATTACGTCTTTGTTTCCATCTCAAAAAAAAAATAAAAAAAAATAAAAAAATAATAATTTCAGAAACCAGACTAAAAGCTTTATTACGAAATGGGTAAATTTGTGTGATAAGTAGCAAAGTTATATGATAAAACATCTTCTATCCACACTAAAAAACTAGTGACATATCGTGCATGTCTAACTAGGTTGTGAGCTATACAATTTCCATTCCTACAAACATGTAAAAAACTAATACAATGAAAATAGTTTGCAATATTCTTGACATCTTGAATAAGTAAACCAAATGACAACAAAGATAGAGAGTTTTCATTCAAAGCATTTCTAACGATCTCCGAATCTCCTTCTAGATTGACTTTACTCAACCCCTAATCAATAGCAAATTGTAATGCCTTCGCCGCAGCCAATGTTTCAAGCTCCACAATAGTTAGAGGTAAAGGAATGATTTGAGACATTGATGCCAAGACCAGCCCTTGACAATCTCGAATAACCACTCCAATTCCTGCCTTGTCTTTTTCTTTAAATATTGCCCCATCGAAGTTTACTTTTGAGAACTCATCACTTGGAGGAGCTTTCCACCTCGTTCTTGTTCTGACCTCTGCTACCTGAACTAAAGGAGTGGCAGTCCGGTACTCCATCAATGCTGCAACAGCTCGCTGCATCACTTGGTCATTTGGGAAACCTGGCGGGGAAAAGCGTACCTTGTTTCGCCTTAACCAGACTGTCCATGTGATCATGGTGAATAATTCTGATGAACAATCCGAAGCCAAAACATACTCCAGCTGCTATGCAAAACCTGTTAGTGTTGAAACAGTACTGAAATTCCATTGTGGATCTTCTTCCCATACTGTTGACAAACTCGGACAAGACCAGAGGCAATGGAGTACGTTCTCTTCATGGTTATTGCAGACGCAGCATCTCGTATCAGTCATTACACAACGCCGGACCAGATTTGCATTTGTTGGCAGTGCATTTCGGCAAGTCTGGATACTTCTTCCTTAAGACTGAATCAAAAAACAGCTCTACTGAAATCGGGTCATCTTCAGAACGCACAAAGCCCCTGTGGAAGCAGATATGGAAGCGAGCTGTGCCGAGTTTGTCAACTGACTCCATCGCTCACCCACTGTTACCCCGGCCCACTACCAACACTATATAAATTTTTTGTAAAGCTTTTATTAAATTTTGTGGGTTTGTTTGGGCTGACACGTGGTTATTTTGGTTTTATTTGTGAAGCTATTTGTGTTAGATTTTGGTTAGGGGCCAAGATATAGGAGAGTGGGGGGCCCAAGATTTTGTTCGATCTAATACTTGTATTTTTTTAATAGCAACGTTATTACGAGTTTATGACAGATGGCTAGAACTTTCTCTCTCTTACTTACTTTAGCTACTAAAATAAATATTTTATTCTTCATTATTAATAAAATACCAAATGTGCTGTGTTTTGTTTTGAAATATCTTAATACTTTCTTTTGAGCTATATGAAGAGGTGATCTAAATATTAGTTTACGTTAGATTTTGTAATAACAAAAAGAAATTAATTGACTTTTTGAAAAATTACTCATTTTTTAGAAAATTTTAACATTGAAACAAACAAAGCACAAACATCTTAAAGGCGTAACTTTTATTAAATCTATAGCAGGATATTACCAAAATTTACATTTCAAGAATAAGTAAGAAAAAGAAAATCTATAAAAGAAACATAAATGAAAGATGTTAAAGCTGTCGAGTTTCATTGCTCTTTTATTGATTACACCAATAATACTAAAACGATTTTATTGAACGAGTGCTTGATCTCTCTTCCATAAATGGGCAAGAACACTATTGTCTAGAGAGGATAGTAAGCAAACCATCTATTAACCATGGCAAAACATTCCTTAGGCTTGTACTCTGGAGCAGTGTGGCCCGCTCCCTACGCAAAAGCAAGGCATATAATTAATGGAGTTAGCTTTTGTAATTACTAGGGAACATCATTAGAGAAAAAGTATATTATATTGATTGGAATATCATTCTTGCCTTTACAGTTGCATATGTCAACCGACTTTTTTTATAATAAGATTCCATCGTGTACCTACAAATTATAATGGATATATATGAGATAATAATGAAGTTCAGGATTGAAAACAACTTGATTTACTTCAACTTATGGCTTTAGAAAAAAAGTAGGTGGCTGAGATTATAAAAGGTTGAAATGGAAACCAACCCTGCAATTTGTCCATCAACAAACCATGGTCCCCAATCAGTGGCAATTGTCAAATTTAGAGACTCTATCCATGCATATGTAGAAATGTGTGGAATAACCATGTCATGATCACCGCTGTGTTCAAACAAAAGAAACAAAAATCAGTGAAGTGTCTTATTTCAAAGGAATGAAAATGTTAAGTATGAGATATTCGAATTAGTTTCATTAGATGTGATTCCCAATTGATTGTGTTACCTCTTGTAGTTAATGGAAATGACTTTTTCTTTCCATGAACCGATGAGTATTAAAATCTTTTCATTTGAAATGCATACATTTCATTATTAGATTAGATATTATAAATCTAAAGATATATTCAATGTTAAATCCTTTAAATAACAGTATGTTCATTGTTAGATAGAGAAAATAAAATCTCATCTATGAAATAAACTATCTCCATTTATGTAAATTAGGTTATAAAATAAGGAAATTACCTATAAATCAAAATACGATACCCTTTCTTGATGAGGTTCGATGGTACTCAAGAGTAGAAAAGACATCATCTGTGTAAGATAAACTTGCATTGCACCTTACCCACTCCCTTATGGTCCCCTGGTTGTCATGCTTGAAATTATTTTTGGTAAAAATATTCATAATCTTGATACCTATTATTATTGTTGGTAGAATTGTCATACCTCCCTAATGTGAAGAGCCCTTTGAACAGTTTCATTATTGGCCCAAATGTAAGAGAATATATAGTTATAACTCTACAAAAACAGAAAGCAGCTAAAAATTAGCCAAAATTGTACATGCTTACAATTATGATCCCCACACACAAACATATATTTACCCGGCACCATAGTTCAGGAACTTGAGTAAGAGAAAGGAGATCAATAGCATCCTCTCCGAGAAGGCTTGCATCCAACTTTGATCCCACTGGTTTTGGGGACGTAAAACTACATGTAGGTTCCAATATTTGTCCCGTATATATTTTTTGGGTGCACTGAAAATTCAAATGATAAATCACTCTCAATTCGTATAAAAATTGGTAAAGAAAACTCATATTATAAAGCCTTAGAAATTAGAAGTGGTTGAGAGTTCACTCACATCCGTCACTGTGTGAAGATCATTTACGCATGGTGTATTGTTTGGATCAACATTTATATACTCGCCCTTGCAATTCGTTTTGATTGACTTGATATTAAGAGAAAAAACACCCACAAACACCAAGGAATTTGATTCGGTTAGCCCTTTTGCATTGAGAGCTCAATTGAATTTCACAGTAGAGTATATATAAGCTAGCAAAAACACCTCATATTGTTTCTGTGATATAAGTGCCTTCATGTAAGCAAAGGGGATTCTGTAGTTGTAGTCATCATGTGGGGTTGTGGTTGGGTTACCAAGCACATATCCCTGTATCCAATTCAAAGAAAATCTACTTCAACAAAACTCTAAAAATACAAGGCATTAATAAACATGAATTATCTTAAATAAATTTTAATTTTCTCAATTAATATTCTAATGTAAGTACTTACTTGGAGATTCATAGCTGGCTTAACTCCAGCTTCGTTACCTATAGAAAAACCATGCTTCATAAGTGAAAAAGAGGTAATACATACTTCAAACGTAGTAATAAATAAGTAATACACAACCTTTCAATTTATCATATATATGGAATTATATGACTAGTGACTACAATTACATTGGAAATATTTCCACCTTAAATTATATTGTCATATGCAACGTTCTTATTAAACTTTATTTGTGCATCAAATTTTGGTAGTGACATATGCGAAATAGTGATTGGCTTGAACTTAATGGAAAATACAAATTCAGCACACAATTAATCCTCGTGCACAGGAACCAAATTGACCTCTCCGAGTTGGATCGGTTTTGGTTGTTGTAGCGAAAAGAAAGTATAAGCCCAGGTTTTGATTTAGGGCCTTTTGAGTTGTCGATCAGACAGCCTTTTACCACAACATTTAATATTTATCATCACATTGCGATGTCTCACTACAAAGTCTCACAAATATCCATCAAATTTAATCTTAACTTCCACATGCATAGTTGCATACTTTTTTTTTTTTTTAGGGATAGTTGCATACTACTTAATTATAAATAACAACAACCCACATGGGTTGATTATATTTCATATAATAATGTAATAAATAGAGATGTGCAAAGATTAGATTGAGTTAGGTTGGACAATTTTTTTCAATCTGACTTGACCTTATCAGGTTGAGACAATCTTAACCCATCACAAATGTAGAAATCAACCTAACCCAACCCACATGGGTTGAGTTGGCTCTGATTTGATTGCATGGTTGGGATTAAATATTTCATCTCTTGTTCAAAAATGGGTTTTCATCAATTTTTTAAACCATTTTTTCAATAAATTATTACAAATCACATACTATGTGTAAATTGAATTCCAAATTTTCAAATTCATCAAAATTATAATTTTTAAAATATCAATATAAATCAATAAGCTAATGATATATATATATATATATATAATTTAAAGTTTAGGAGAGACGTTGAAATTGATGATATTAGTTTAAGGTGAAAAATATAATTTATATAACAATCATTATGCTGAAATTAGTAATGATAAGAATCTTCATTCACAGAAGTTACCATCGGATATTTTCTGAACAATAATTGGGACAAGTATGCCCGAATAAGAATCACCAGCAACGTAGAGTTGATTTTTGTGGAATGCTGGATGAGCCAAAAGCCACTGTGTCACAACCCAAAAGATTAAACAAATTTTGGCATTAGCATTTGCACGTTTAAATTCCTTGAATTAAGTCCAATATTACTACACAAGGTTGAGTATTAATGATACCTTAAACCCAATAATTTAGTCCAACTAAAATATGCCTAGCAAATCCAATAAATTTTTTTTTTTTTGAGATAATTACAATATGATATTAACTCTATAGCCAACTTTTTCTTACCTAAACTCTAAAATATGTGTCAATTAAGTTATAAGACTCTTAACTTAATAAAATGACATAAATTTACAAGCAACAACACAGTAACAAAAATGCCTAGTATGCCTATTTAAAAATAACTAACATTTATAGATTAGTTAGGAAAAGTAATCTTTTCTTTTTGGCTCCTCTGTACACGAACCCAAACTCCTCTTTTCTCTCTCTCTCTCTCTCTCTCTCTCTCTCCAAAGCTCATTTATATATATATATATATACTCAGAACAACAAGAAAACAACACTCCAATCTACATCCACAAAACACCGAATAACCAAAAAGCCTAAATTTTCATCCAATTATAACGAAAACAAATTCATTCCAATAGTAGTAGCAGTATTGGGTCAAACCAAAATCTCGAGCTGAGCACGGTCATGATCGGTGTCCTCCCCTCCTACAACAACGATGAGGTGGCCCATGGTTGTGTCAGACCAAAAATTCACGTCTATGATGTCACTGGTGTGGTGGGTGGATGGCCGCAAAGGCAAAGGGAAAGGGGAATTTATTAGAAACTGTGAGGTGGCTAGCCAATTGCCGAGTGTGGTGAAGGGCGGAGATAAAAAGAGAGAGACTCCAAAAGAAATTTAAAAATCAAGAAGAAAATATTTTAATAAAATAAAATAAGAACTGATGAACTAGGTGTGATTTTATTATATACATATATATATATTGATAATTTAATCGTTTGATGTGAGTTCTACTTCAGAGTAAGCAAAACAGAAAAAATAGTTTCTTAAACTAGGATTTTGTTTAAAAAAATTGGCAGTGCTAATGCATAGACTCCAATTATGCATAATAGAAACCGAAACCCAAACTGGGTTGTTCATGACATTAGCCCAAATTTTGTGGGTGATTTTTGTATTTTAGGATTATAAGGGCATTTGCACTAGAGAATGCAAATTGGAAAAATATCTCAATTTTACACATTTAAACTCCAAAATCACTCACATCAATCAAGTAAAAAATTTATAAATTTGCAAAGTTACAATAACCATATAAATAGATTACTGTAACTTTGTATATTATTTTGATAAATTTTTTTTCTCTCACCTTTTGCCTCAACAAATTCTTTCTCTCTATAAAGATAATAAAAAAAATAATACAAAATGAATATTTAAATAAAATTGAATGTGCTTCTCAAAAAATAAATAAATAAATAAAATTGAATGTATAATAAATAATATGATGGAATTTTTGAAAAGTGTTTGAGGAAAAAAAATCTTATATTAAAAAAGACAAAGAAAAAAAATCGCACCAACTAATCCAAATGCTATAACTTTTGTCAACTATGACGTGACAGTTGTATTAAAAATATATGACTAAGGTATTGTCATAGAATTATTGATGCTTGTATTCAAAGAATTTCTTACCAATCATTCTAGCATATTTAAAATATTACTCCTATAGTGGGTTTCAGTTTACTTAACTGGTAAAAATTTTAATAGTTAAATAAGAGATCTACGGTTTAATTCATGTCTACATCAAAACACGATTGGTATCTTCATTTGATGATAAAAAATTATCCGGAGTTTCTCTCAAAATATTACTCACACTGTTCCACCTATATAAATTCAAAAGTCAACCAAAATATTAAACAATTAATAATATTATGTATTCTGCCAATTAATTTTCACTTGGGTCAGTGAGTGCTCTTTTTCTCTTCCGAAACAAAATATTTTCCCCCATATCCGAGTTTGTTCTCTCATACAACAAAGTGAACAAATGTTAAACTCACCTTCCTGAGAAAAGAATAGGTTTGTGCTGCTGATATGGTATCAGTGATGCTGTATCCTTCCCAACTTCTCGCATATGAGAATCCAGTGCCGACGGGTGAATCAACAAATATTATGTTCGCAACCTAGAAGAGAATCGCCATCAATTTTCAAAGCATATATCAACCACATAATTAGCCTTAAAAATATAAAAAACAAGGAAGCCAAAATCTCAGACCTTTGTCCATGAGAATGGGTTCAATTTAAATGTGGGTGAATCCCTGCTGGAATTGTCAAAATCAAATGACAGTGGACCTACAAGAAAGTATGGAACCAATCAAATCTCTGATTAATGAGAGAGCATATGAAGAACTTAAACAAACACCCACCCAACACCCCCCCCCCCCC
>NW_027069549.1:894863-984631 GCF_002906115.3 Quercus suber
CCCCCCCCCGCGGAGAGAGTATATGAAGAACTTAAACCCCCACCCCCCCTTTGAGAGAGTATATGAAGAACTTAAACCCCACCCCCCAAAAATGCCTTGAGGCATAGGGGTTTACATTCAACTCATCAATATAACAAAACCTATAAATCCAAAAATTTGGGTTGGTTTCCCATGGATTGAATTTATAGACTCAGTTGGGACAAGCTAGCTTTGATAATAATCTAACGAGTGTCTTTAAAGCATTAGTTAACAATTCATTTTAGAAAAGTTTTGACATAATTTTTATGAAAAATAAAAAAAACTGTCAAAATATTTTTTTTTTTCCTTTTCCCATAAAAACTTTCTTTAAATAGATTATTAACCAATGCCCTAAGGGCATTCGTTAACATTTCCCATATATATATATATATATATAGTCAAAACTAAGAGAAAATTCATTAGATCTCCAATTAGAGTCTAATTTTATGTCATGTATTTCATCCAATTTTCTTAATTTTGGTGCCTAAGGGCATTCGTTAACATTTCTCATATATATACATATATATATATATAGTCAAAAGTAAGAGAAAATTCATTAGATCTCCAATTAGAGTCTAATTTTATGTCATGTATTTCATCCAATTTTCTTAATTTTGGTGCAACTATTTACCACACTTCAAAAAAGGTTATTGTACTACACTCCTACACAATAAAGATGTAGCCCTTAAGGGATTCCTCCGTGGATGTAGGCCGTCAAAGCTGAACCACGTAACTCTCGTGTTCTTGATGTTCCTATTCTATGCTTTTTCTTCCGCATCCTCTCTAGTATACATAACATAGTATAACACATTGCGTTTGATAATATTATCCATTTAACATGGTATTAGATATTCAACAAAGTCCATAAACTTATTTTTTGTGCATAATTTTTAGACTACAAAAACTTGAAATTTAAACATTTTATTGATGATATAGCTATCGGCTTTTGATCATCTTGAAATTTTGTAAGTATTGAAAATATAAGAAGAAAATTTAATTCAATATGATAGATTTGTCAAAATTAATATCCAATAAAAAAATATTAAGTAGAGTTGTAATTATTAGATACCACCATTTGTAGCCAAACTTAGCCAAACTTTGTTTGGTAAGGACAATTTATATACACTTGAAAACATAAGCAAATGACAAACTCTTCCTCTTTATCAATATAGAAATCATTGGAACCGACCAAACCAGTGAACCACAATGTATTGCACAATCTAAAACCACACTAGACTGATAAGATGACAAATCAATTAAGGTGAGGTGTAGTGATATATATGACCCAAAATTCCACCGCCACACCGTGTGCACCCTTACCCTTATCCTTTTAGGTCAAAACTGCCCCCTTACTCCGAAATTACTTCACTTTACTTGAACCATGGATACTGGGTCAGATCAATTTATTTGGGAGCCCAAGCCGACAACTTTAATATGACCTTTTTTTATAATTGAATTTAATTAAACCATATTATTTAACTTTTGGTATCAATTTTTTTTTTCATTTAAAATATATTTTTCATGCCTTTTGATATGCAAAATTATAAATTTTTTTTATTCAACTTCCGCTAACATTTTATTTTTAATTGATAACGTGACTAATCCACTCAAATAAGATTTTGTCAATATTAATTTTGAAAGATTTTCAGTTATGCTTTGTTTATTACTAGTAAAAATTTATCCAAAGTTATTTTTTGAGATTCAAGTACTTTTTAAATTTTTCTCTCTTTTTTTTTTAATTTATTTTTTTCATATCCAAATAGATTTTTTTTCTAGTAAACATTTATATTAGAAAATATTTAAGAATAATTGAAACATGATCTACAATAGAAAATTTTAATTCAACTAGAATAAAATAAATTTTAAAGTATATATATATATATAGCAATAGAACCTAATTTATAAAATTTAAAAATAAATAAAACAAAACTGTACAAATAAGAATTTATCAACTACAAGTTAAAGGAGATGCTTAGCAAAATAAAAAGGGTGTGCCTACCGAACTGTTAAAACATTTAGTTTTTTTTGTTTTTTTAAATTGATTTTGTTTATTATGCAAGTGTTCATTTGCCTGTAGTTTAGTTTTTTTAACTTTTATCTTTTAGTTTTTATGTATATTTTTTAAAATCTCACTTTTTTTTTATCACTTTTTTCAAAGTGCAAGTGTATTTTAACACACTTTCATTAAAAAACTAATAAACTAATATCAAACACACAATTGTATTAAGTATTGTAGGGACTCAATTTGGATTGGACCCAGAGTATGAATGGGTTTTCAGCCCAACAAGCCCAAACAATAAATTTTTAGAGTATGGGTACAAGAACTAGTACCGTTTGACAGGAATGACTATACTCATCAAGTAACAAGGGATATTTTAGGTTGATTGAATGAGAAAAATTATCCTCGGCTAGGTTTCAGTCCGCCATCTTTCCTCCTTTTTCCTCCTCTTTTCTTTTTTTATGGAATCCCCCCCTTTTATCTCATTCGTTTCTATGTTATATACTCCGTTCTATCCTCCATTTCCATCGTACACGTGTAGTTCTTATCTTGGGAGCTCCTTTCTGTCCCATCCAGCACCTACCGGAACTTTTGCTCAGTGGCCATAAAGCTGCTTAGTCACTGTTCAGGTATCACCTCCACATTATTGCGGCCAGAGGGTTAGCTGAAAAGCATTTAATGTGGAGGTGATGGCCTTGGAAGATATTTGCCACCTTCCCCGACTCCTCCTTAGGTTTATACCCAATTTCCAGTTCAGATACAACTTTGCGGAGTCTCCTGAATGAAATGAAAGTTACGTTCACCTCGGACTTTAGTGTCCTCGGACGTGCGTTATGCCGCCATGTACAATATCCACCCCTTTCTCCTATATTATCCCTTTAATAATAATAAAATTTTTTAAGCTATTCTCGGATAACTAAGCGTTCTCGGATTGGGCCGTTGGGCCCCGAGCCCACTTCTGAGGATTCCTATATCTTTTTAACTAACAGGCCCCACAAGTATAATATTGAGTTAAATTACCCCAAAAAAAAAAGGTACAAAAAGGAATAGTATAAAACTAAATGTCAGGTGGAGGGCTACACTAACATGATGATGAATATTTGATGTGTCATACTAACTGGAAAAGAGGAAAAGTACTCAAGAAAAAAAAAATTAGATAAGGTAGAAAATGTCTATCCACTTTATTTGTTTTGGAAAACTGGGCCTTAATTTTGTTTTTTTACATGCTAATTTTAATGGACAAAATTTAGGTACAATACCTTAGATGCAGTTCCTTAAGATCCTTTCTTAAGATTTTGACATGTGGATACTTAACTAAAAAATAAAATTTCATCCCATGAGAAAAAATCTATATGGCAGAATCTTAAGAGGAGAACCTAACGAACAGCACATAAGTACTATATCTAAGTCTTGCTCTAAACAATGCATTTTATTGGTCAATAAAGGAGCCTTAAATTTTTTTTTTTTCCTAAGTGAGAGAGATTTCATTAAAATGCGCATTATGTAAGAGAGATAAATATAATATATTTTATTGTTTAAAAGAGGGGCCTTTTTTCAATATTTGGGGGCTTGAGGCCATTACCTTAGTTGTGTATAGTGTTAACAAAACATATATTATTACCTTACTAAAAAAGAGTGTATCTTACCATCTCATCAAAGAAAAGCATATCCGATTATCCCAAATTTTTACATATTTTATACAAAATAATAATTAAAAGAACCTACTTAATGTAAGGGCACTAAAACCTTAAAGCTGTCACTATCTTTTTTTTTCTTCCATCTCTTGGCTTTCTTATAGTTTCAAACTCTAGATATTTCCTATCAATCCAATAAATTTTTTTTTATACGAGATAACAATTCTACTCTAATATAATTTAAATGTATATGTGTATGAAATACTCTTCTAGACACTTGAGTCCTAATCCTTGATGGGCATGCATTAAGGATCACAAAAATGAATGAGTAGGGACAAACTAATAATTGAAATGGTTGAATCTTTTTGTGAAGGGTATGAAAGGGGAGAAAGGAAGAGTAAAGAGAAATGCTCCTTCCTATATATCTAGTAGTTTCTCACTAATTACATTTATTATGGATTTACCATTCAGGTGAGAGAATGAAGCATTTTTTTTAGAATATTGAATAATTTAGAAGGTGCCATGGGGAGAAAGTAATAAAACTCAGAAGCTCTTTTTGACAGAATGTATTGAAATTCTTTTCTAAAACTTATTTCTTTTTGTTTCAGAGTACACAAACTTTTTTCATATTTGTTATTATTTAATTTATTTTTATTGAGTATTGTGATTGAAGAATAAGTCTAAGAACACAATTTTCAATCACTTGTTAAAGTGGCAAATTGTGAGTGGTTGAAAATAAAATTTTCTTATTTTTATAATTCAATAGTTAAAATAGAAGAGGGTAATTTAAACTATAACCATTTAAATACTATAAGGTATCTTTTGAGTTACAAAATTCTTAACGAAAATAAAAATCATGTTAATGTGGTGAGTTCCTGTAAAGTAATATCAACCTCTCATAGTTTATCATCCCAATTAGCGTTGAAAAAGTTGTCTTTGTCATCGGAGGCTAAATTCATTTAGGAAACTCAAAGCCATGTAGTTCGGGTTCTCATGAAAGACGTGTTGTGGATATATTCGCAGTTGACTTAGGAACCACTCTGGTACTAGTAGGTAGTTCTTTTCTTTTTCTTTTTTTTTTTTCTTTTTTTTTTTGTGATTAAAGTAGAGGTAGTTCTGAATGGTAGGAATTTGTTAATTGTCACACTTCGATGGCCTATTTTTTGTTTTTTTCCTTTGTGGGTCATCATATTCATGCCAATACGGCAGAACGTCTACATCTCACCGTGGACAAAAATTTGGAAAAATTTTATTCAAATCAATCCACAATCATTTACAAAAATAATTTTAGAGATCCGTTCCCAAATAAAACTCTGGGAATTATTCTTTGTCTTCCTCTCTTACCTAATATAAGAAGAAAAAAATTATGCTGGGTCTGGAACAAATTGGAAAAAGTGGTTAATCGTTCACTTAAACAGATGAGTGAAACAAAGGGGATAAGGTATAAAACATATAAAAAAGAATTCATGTTCAACAAGCTCTAAAAGGAAATTACAAATTCAATAGTAGTTAAATTATTCCCCTACTCTCTTTTATTATTAATCATTAAAAATAATGCGCAATGTTTATGGACTTCAAAAAAAGAAAAAACAAAATCATTGCGTACCCTTGATGCAATGGTTACTCCATAAGTATAAGTGTTTGTGGGGTGTGGAAGATAACGGTTAAGGTTCAAATCTTCAGAAGAGAGCTTCACCTACCCTACATATACAGTTAAGTTAGAGTAGAAATTTTATCTTTTATATAAATATATATATAAAAATAAAAATAAAATAAAAAGGATGAATTTATGTATGCATATTTAGTAAGGACAAAGTTTGGTTAGAAAATTAGTTATAGTCTAAAATTACAACTTTCACTAAAAATATTAATATGATTACATATTTTAAAAATTTATCGTGTATGTTAAGAACATATAATTTCAAGTCAATTGGATATTATTTACTATTCGATTCATAGACTTATTTTTTATACATAACTATTGATCATTGAGCTTTTGAAAATTTGAAAGATGTAAGAAAATGTAATCAAATGATGAATTTGTATTGCATTGTACTTTACATAATAATAAGATGAAATGTCAATTTTCAAGCAAAAGCAAAAAGATGAAATGTCAATTATATGATTGAGACATGATAGAGAGATAGAATGATGATTCATAAAATGAGTGAAAAAAAAAAATTGATCTCAATATCAGGTGCTCGCGGAAAACATGTTAAAATAAATATCGGGTGCTGCAGGATTGATCTCAATCGGCGTTGGCTCAGGAGTCAAGAACCACTACGGTGGGTTTGAAGGGTAGATACCCTTCTCTTGAAACTTGAAAGGTAGATATTTGGTAGATATCTACATGTTATGACAGTTGTTTAGATATGCATGTTTGGAATCTATGACAATTATTGTTTAGATTTATGACAATTGTTCAGAGTGCGCTCTAATTTTTTATACTCCACTCTCTACTTTATCGATAAACACTTACCACAGATGCCTATTTAATTAAATTTGACTTTTCTTATTTCTATTACCTAAAATAAAATAATCCAACACCTCCTACTGGCCACCTCTATCTTTCACCAGCGCCATCCTCGGACAGACCGACGCAATCAACATTGCCAATCACGACCAAACCACTTATGTAATTAAATCCAACCCAATCCTTACCGTTCCTTTCAAACCCACCAACCACCATAGGTGAAACTCAAGCCGATACCATCAAATCCTAATAACTAAACACCAAAAAAAACTGAATCATTGAATCAACCAAAGAAAACGAAACAAATCAAAGAGAACTAACACAAAATGGGCTCGGTCATAGTATAAAAATGGGAAATAAAAGAGAATGGAAATGAAAATAAAAAGCAAATGAAAGAGCAAGATCAGAAAAGTAATTCGGGAGACTCGGAAGAGAAATGGAAATAAGAATGAGGAGTGGGTTTGAAACATGGGTTTCAGCTATGGTGATGATTTTGGCTATGATATGAAACATGTCTCTAATTTTTTTTTTTTTTTTTTTTTTAAGTCTTTATAAAGTTTAAGGATGAAAAAAGAACTTTTTAAAGCTTAAAGACAAAAAACAAACTTTTGATATAGTTTAGGGACCAAAATCGTATTTTACCCTATATATATTACACCACTTAATAACTTATTATTGGATGCAAATTTTGACAAACCTACTATTGGATTGCACTATATTCATATACTCTCCATGCTTGCAAAATTTCAAAGTGATCAAAAATCAATAGTCATATTATCAATCAATTGTTTAAATTCAAGTTTTTGTAGTTTAAAATAATTTATAAAATATGAGTTTATGGATCGCATGAAAAATAACATTCGATTGGCATGAAAATTGTCATACATGTTAAGCAAATATAAAATATGTAATTCAACAATGAGATTATTAAAATATGAATTTAATAACAAGTTAATGAGTGGTGTAATATTGCTTAGAGTTATACTAGGTGTAACTTGAACCTAACCCTATATATATATATATATATATAGGGTTAGGTTAAATCAATTAATATTTTTTAATTCAATGCGAATTTTAACAAATCCACATTTGGATTACATTATCTTCATGTATTCTTCATACTTGCAAAATTTCAAGATGATCAAATATCAATAGTTATGTCATCAATCAATTATTTAAATTCATATCTATATATATATATATAAATGAGTTAAGTTCAAATCACACCTAGTGTAACTTTAAGTAATGTTAAACCACCCTATATTTTTTAATTAAATGTGAATTTTAATAAATCCACCACCAAATTAGATTATTTTTTGTATATTCTTCATACTTACAAAATTTAAAGATGATTAAAAATCAATAGCCATGTCATCAAGCAATTTTTTAAATTCAAGTTTTTATAGTTTAAAATAATACATAAAAAAATGAGTTTATGAATCGAATAGTAAATTATATCTGATTAACATGAAAATTGGTATGCATTTTAAGAACATATATGTTAAATGTATTATTATTAGCAACGCAATATGTTATGTTATGCTGTATATGCTAGAGTGGATGTGGAAGGGGGAGCATAAAATAGGAACATCGAGAACACAAAAGTTACGTGATTCAGCCATGTCGGCCTACATCCACAAAAGAATCCCTTAAGGGCTACATCTTTATTATGTAAGAGTATAGTATAATAACCTATGTTACAATGAACCCTAACGTGAGTATATATAGGCGACTAAATCCAAGACTACTAGCACAAGCAGGAGTGAGCTTAAACTTATTACATTGGGCTAATATGTCTAATATATCTCTAACAATATAGAACATGTAATTTAATGGTTGGATATTTAAAATATGAATTCAATAATAAGTTATTCGGTTCAAGTTATACTTAATGTAATCATTAGACCTAATAGACATGTTCTTAAGAGACCTAACCCTTTGTGCCAAAGCATGATTTTTGTGAGTGTGCCTAAATGAATTCCATACAAGGTACCAGGGGCAGCACAACATTATTTAGGGCCTAAGGCAAAAAATTTATGCAGGACCTTTAATATGTAATATTAATTAAACAAAATTATTTAATACTAATCAAATTAAGGTTAATTTGATACATTAAATACATAAATAATACCAACTAGACTAATGTTAATTTCATATAGAGAACTGAATATCATAGTTGAACTATAAATATTAATAAAAAGAAACAAAAATATATTGCGATTGAAAATGATACTTTATTTTGGATATAAGACGATGCATAGTTAAATAAAGTTGTAATCTAATTTTTAATTTTATATTTTGATTTTAAGACAGAGAGATAGATATTATTTGGTGTGTGGCTTTGTAAGATATTAGTTTACAAAAATCAAAGTCTCAAACTATTAGGGGAGATTAATTTATAATTGATAATTTAACACATTTGCAACATCTTTTTGAAATATTTTAAGGTTTCAATTGAGTTAAGGTTCTATTGGTCTCCTACTTTGAGAGTCTTAATAAAAATGAAAAAGAAAAATGCGCTAATTAAAATTACTATAAAATGTTCAAAATATAATATGACATTGTCTCTTATTGATGAACTTCATCAATTTAACTAATGAATGTTTATATCACTTTTTTGTGATTAATAACATGACAATTTGTAAGCCAATAGTAAAATTTGTAATATTCTTAACATCACTAATAAATAAAAAACATACAACCTTTAGAAGAAAAAAAAAAAAATATATATATATATATATATATATATATATATATATATATATATATAATTTTTAAAATTTGGGTATTTAACTATGGAAAGTGGGGCCTTTTTTCTTAAGGAAAATTTTGTTTTTTGGTGGGGCCTAAGGCCTAGGCCTAACTTGCCTAGGCCTTGGGCCGGCCTACAAGGTACATAGCTAAAGCCTTTCATCTTCAATTAAGTGTCCTTAAGTTGTCATTATTATGTTAGATGTATAGACAAGAAAATTAACAAAAGTAGATGGAAAGATTAATAGTCCTCATTTCTTAAACTTTAGAGTCTTAAAACACTTATTTGAAACACCAATAACTAACAGCGCTCAGCACATATACTTTAGTAACCAACTATATGTATATACGAAAAAAAAAATATATATATATATATATATATATATTTCTTTTGAGAATACTAAGTATTTTTAACACACACACACGGGAAAATGGGAGAAGGTTTTTTAAATAAACTTACAATGGTATATATCCAAAAGGGCAATAAGAAAAGTGGTATCAGATAAATGTAAATAAGAAACGTAAACGTAATATCAAATATGGCCAGTCTAAAATAATGTCTTACTAGAAAAATTCAAGGATTTAGGTTATTTCCTTGTTCCGTGCTCTTCTGATGTCGTTTTTTTTTTTTTTTTTCTTTCTTTTTTTGGCAAATTACAACTTAACGACCTGTGACTTATTCAAAATTTAAGTTGTCTACCTATTGTTTAAAATTTGACACTTTACTCACCTAAGGTTAGCTCAATTAGAATTCTGTAGCCCACCCCTATTAGAAACAAGGTTAAATATTTAATTTTGCTCCACTTTTATATCTCTCTCCTCCAAAAATACAAAAAAATATAAAAATACAAGATCAAATAAGATAAAAAAGAATCCAACAAAACACTTGCATTATAGGATTTCAAACCATAGGTAGGCAACTTAAATTTCGATCAAATCTCAACTGGGTACAGTGTTAAATTTCAAATCAAAGCTAGACAACTTAAATTTTAGCCAAACCATAGGTGGATAAGTTGTAATTTGTCTCCTTTTTTTTTTTTTTTTTTTTTTTGGCTGAGACTCTTCTCATGTTGTTTTCCTCCTTAGGCAAAGACGATATTTGTAGCCACTAACATTGCGCATGCTAATGTGTGATGGCATACGCTACCTAAGGCTAAAACAATTAATCTCCTCATTTTTATACAAAAAATTATAATAAAGAAATTTATTTATTATGTTGTAAATATGAAATAAATTACATTTGTTAATATTTCAGTTTCTAAGCATTTTAGGTGGCATTTGGCATCGAGGAATCCACATTATTCTGGCATTCAGATTACTGGGAATGTGATGTCTTGCAATCTGAATGCCTAGGAATATAACTATTCCTATGTTTGGTTTAATTGAGAATCTAATAAGATTCCTAAGAATATTCTTAAGAATCTTAATAGAATTATTTATTTTTCTCATTCTATCCTTAGATTGGTAAATCCAATATAAGTCTTCTTTTTTTTTAAATCTTCCTATAAATAAATAATGAAAAACAAAATATAAATTATAAATTATGACAAATTCATTAAAACCATAGTCTAATATTTCAAAATGACAAGTAAAATACAAAAATAACTATTTAAATTCTCAAATGCTTTATTCTTAATAATAATTTTTAAAAGAGCTTAGCTCATAACAAAACAACCTGACAACGTTTAGGTTTATAAGACCATAGAAGTAGCAATAAAAATTAAAGTAGTTCATCAACAAATGCAATCTATTACATATATAATGTATTCACCCTTGCATCAGTGAGCACTTGAATAACATAGTCATACCTAACGTTCCCAGGCAATGAGTAAAAATAATCACATTTACGTGTATCAGCCTTAAGCAATTCTCTAGTTTTGATTCTTTCTAATATAGAAATTCTTTTGATTTTCAATAGCTCATTGAATACTTTTAGTATTCTCTCATCTTACTCTGACACAATCTTAAAGCAAGATGCAATGGTGGCCATATGTCCATTAGTTTCTTCATACTTCTTTCCAAAGTCTTCATTGTCTCCATTAAGGTCTCAGTTAGTTCATCATTGGATCTTGGCCTCTTCTTATTTAGATTCTTTGAGCTAACACCTTGATTGGGCATTTGTGTTTGGGAACCATAACAAACATCAAAAGCACCAGATAGGATTCAAATTATTAAAATTGTAGAAACAAAGCCATTAGTCTAAAAACAAAAAACAAAAAACCAGATGAAGCCACCAATCTAGATCTATATTTCTAGCAATGAAACAAAACCAAGATCTGAGATACAAATAGATATATTAACAAATTTCCATGAAGATAGATCCATTAATAATTTGTTAAGCGACATATGCACAACAATAAAACTGAATACCTGGCAATAATGAAGGGTTCCCTTCAAACTTTTTTTTTTTTTTTTTCACACTTGAAATCTAAATAGAACTTTGTTAATAAATATATCTACAATCTATCCTATCTATGTTGTTTTGGCAAGAAAATATAATATTGTTTTGGCGAGAAGAGATAAAGACAAAAGAAAAGATATTGATGATTTGTTTTATATTTTATCTTAATTGCTTAAATGAAAAGGAAAAATGGTTAAAATTGTCAATTTATAAAAAATATAATTTTCTAATCTAGATACCCACATGTTTTAAAGGAAATCCACATTCCTATTGAAAGGGGGGTTAAAGGGGGAATCCAGATTCTCCTAGCATTTGATTCCCTAGTGTGATTTGCAACCAAATATGTGAATTTTTTAACATTCCTAAGAATCCTAAAACACAACCCCATAACAAACGCCACATTATACTAATATTAGCATTTTTCAATGTGTTCACGTGTTAAATGATCAGTAAGCAGAATAAGTTGTTGGTTGCTTTTGTTCATTACTTTTCATGAGAACAAATTTGAATTTGAATTTGAATAATGGTTTGAAATAAATATTTTTTTTTCTAATATGATTAAGCATGCTTACCCTAATAAAGTGTGTGAGTATGATTGAGCTTAGTTTGTTTGATGTCATTTTTTAAGGTGACTATCTCCGAGTGGTTCAAGCTTTAAGGTGTTCTGGTCATTGCAATATGTTGTTGGGCACGCCATTGAGGAGTCTAAGAGGCTCGGTTGTTCCTTACGACAATGTTAGTTTTAGCATCTACGTTGGGAAGGGAATAGGTCAACTCATGGTTTAGCTAGAAGAGCAATTTCTATTGCAAATACTATTGTATGGGTAGAAGAACTTGTTAGGGTTTAAGCCCTAAAATCCAATTTATTGGCATGCTATAAATAATTAAGTTATTTAATTATATGATACTATTTATAAACTAATGGGACATTATCATAGTCCTTGAGATGCATTGTATGTGATTTAT
The DNA here is from genome assembly GCF_002906115.3 of Quercus suber. Lineage (NCBI taxonomy): Eukaryota > Viridiplantae > Streptophyta > Magnoliopsida > Fagales > Fagaceae > Quercus > Quercus suber. The sequence continues at coordinate 907,106 of NW_027069549.1, forward strand.
ATGATTTAGTCACAGAAGATATAAATCACAAATTCCTTATAAACTTAAAATATAGTAGTTGATGATGAAATTGGGCATTTCATCTGTGAAGATTATAACACATCAACTAAGATGGTTCGTCATGATCATGGAAGTGTAGACTTCTAATTGATGTGTTGATATATCTTAAGAGTTAAGACATATTGAGCTGTACCGCTATGAGATTAATTATTCAATTAATAACTGTCACCTAAATAATTAATCTCACGACTTCTAATTTCATAGACTCTTAATCCTAAGAGGATAGTGAACTCGATCATGAAATGTAGGTTACTTTGATATATCAGGAGTGAGATCTAATATTCATAGTCAAAACCTTAGTATGTTGGGTAACCACACGTAGTGTTAAGGAAACACATTTTTTCAAGATGGAATCCATAATCTCTTTTTATAGAGACACAAAATATCCCCTTGAGATAAGTTTAATGGGATTTGGTTATTCAGGGCGCCCACTTTAGTAAGGAGTTACTAAAGCTTATATTTATTGAAATTGGATTTCAATAAATGTGAATAACTAATAGATTACACTAGGTACTCAAAGATAAAATAGTTGTTTACAAAGTGACAATTCTTTATGACTTTGTTCACTTTATATTTCATGGAAGGGTCATATGATATCATTAGAGTCTTGGGATATAATTTAATAATAAGGCCTAGAGTGTAATTATATTTATATAGTGGTACTAAATATAATTAATGGTAACTTTGGACTCGTCAAGAGTTGACAGAAAAATCCAAGGCCCATTGGAGCTAGTCTCTTATTGGTCCCACTCCAAGCCATACATTAAAGCCTAATTGGAAAGGCCCAATAGGCCGGCCCAATTCAATAATCAGTTAGTTATATAGGGAGAAATATACAAAATTTTATTTAAGAGATATATCATTGTGAAATGGTATGTATGTGTGAATGAAACCACTCGATTATTCTCCCTTGGAAACTGATTGAGAGACCACACTTTTTGGGCATAAAGTGGAATTGGAGTGAAAATTAAAAGTATTCCCAAGTACTTCTAATCTTTTGTTTTGAATTTCACTGCACCTAGATACGCTTTCTATTCTTTGTTCTAGAATTCAATGTTACACGTTATCTCTCATGAATGAAGTAGATTCGTGATTGTTGCTTCCGTTGTGTGTTTTGTATGAGATACAAAACCAGATTTACGAACAATTGGTATCAGAGCAGTCTTCAATATCATGTTTGTATAACATGTGATTGAGTTGTAGAATTTAAGAAAACCATTATCTTTGTGTTTTCAAATTTCTACATAAAATTATTGTTCCATAAACCCTGTGTGCATTGATCAATATATGCGATATATTGTTTTGCATGGTTCCAAGAGGACATGACTGTAACTTTTGTTTTGTGCCGTATGTTTTTGGTGTTTGTATTCATCAAGGACACCATCAACACATCTTGCGAATGGGTTTACTTTTGTTATGCACAGCTTGGATATTATTGGCCGTTGTGAGTAGTTATTGAATGGTATTGAAATAACCGTCATGTGCATGTATTTAGTTATTGCACCGCTTGGCCATCTTATAAGCATAAAACAATTTAATGTTAATTGTTTATACGGATTGGATGACACATGCATGTGAATTATGTTTTGCACCATTTGGCTATAGAATGACAATTTAATGTTAATTGCCTTGATGGCCATCTTGCATGTGTTAATAGTTTATAAGGATTCATCCAATATATATATATATATATATATGGATTCATGAGCATTCGGATTATTGATATAAGGTAGTGATACAATATTTCTAGCATGTGTTATATGCCTTGGATGTCTTGGATCCGTATATTAAAGTGTTTCATATGTTGCAATTTATATGGAGATACACGGATATATATGATCGAAGAGGAATCGAGAACCGATAGAGTCAGGCAGAAACTCCATGATGAAATTCTTCATTGTCTTGATCGATCGAGAATTCCTTTCGACCGATCGAATGTTGATTTCAACCGATCAAACAGGAATCGAGAATCAATCGAATGAGGCGGAAACTTTGTGATGAATTTCTTCATTTTTTGATCGATCGAGTAATAGGTTCAACCGATCGAAGGCACTAAATTTTGAATTTTCACTTGTTTTTGACTAAGTGTTAAAACTTTGATAAAAAGCAAGGCTATAAGATTAATTTTATGGTCCTTAAAAGTTAAGAACATTTATTAATCATTATCTAACTAAAAGACCTAATGAGATCAAAGATGTTAGTTAAATACAACTCTTAGTCCTAAATTTGTTTTATGATTAAAAGTCCTTAATTTATTTTAATTAGAGGTTTTTAATGAGATTAAAATTCTAATTAAAAGGTATATAGTTTCTAATAAGATTAGAATCTTTTATCTAGTAAATTAAGGATAGAGTTCTTTATAACTAATTTTTGATCCATTAGAGTTTAAGGAATCCTAAATAGTTTAGGACTTCCGTTTTAGTTAGTGATTCCAATAAGATTAGAGTCTTTATCAAGCGCAAGGTTATTAGTTGTGATGGGATCACAATTATTTAAGAAAAACCCAAATAATGAGTGGGCGTGCTGAAATAACTCTTTTTGTTAAGTTTATTGTAATGTGAATAGATACCTTGCCATGACTTCGAGTCTTGTATTCCATGCAGAGGGTATTTACTTCATGGATTACATGATTAAACTTCTTTGTGATTGTGCGAATGTTCGTTATGCTATTGTAACGTGACTTAGTAAGATCACATCGAATTTAAACAATTAAGGACTTTTGATGTGTAGGGTTAAAATTGTAATGAGATCACAATGTTTTCAAGACAATCCACTTGTTTTTAAAATTTCTAGTAGGAGAAAGATACAAGGGTTGGATTTCACGACCTCCATTATCGGTTCATAGTAGTGTGGGTAAGCACCTCGTCTTGGTGTATATGCCTTGCAATCCCAAAGGAGGGTGTTTACTTCATAGTACTACAAGATTGAACTTACCCGTTTAAAGTAGTATGAACAAGCACCTTGTCTTAGCGTATATGCCTCGCAATCCTAAAGGAGAGTGTTTTGTTTCATGGTATTACAAGTTTAAACATTATAAGGTAGATGAAATGTGACTACACATGATTCTAGATAATGGTGTACACTAGACTAAGTGTAATGTTAACCTCCCAAATGAGCTATATCATTATTACTTAGAGGCTAAAGTTAATACGGCATATTATTAGTGTTTGATAAGAGTTATCATGATAGCACTAATAATGAGAATAATTCTCAATCAATCATGGTGTTTATAATATACTTGCTACCAAGGAATTATAGACATGGATTGGGTTGTCAGTGCACCTAATATAATATGTTTTTATGGGTTCCATATTATATCGTAGTGGTTGCAAAATATAATGTTCTGGTATTTAAGTTCATAGTCTCAAAATAAAGTTGTCATAAATTTTTGTTTTCTAACTACTATTTTAATAAAATCACATTAACTAAGAAATAATTTTGGACATGATGCTTAAAGGAGCTAAAGTACATATTTATGTTTCGATTCAACATTGTCATAATTTCCTATACACGATACATTTATGGAAGATAGCTTATGATGTGATCATAGTCTTCATTGAAATGTTAAAATGTTACATTGGCTTCTATCTCAATTGTGCTACAGCATGAGATGCAAAAGTTAGTACTAGACTTAAACTTTATATTAAGTCTAAATGAGATGTTTGGTATGAATCATATTGAGTGCTAAGAAAGACTTAAGGAGTTCCAATTCTACATCATTTTATGAAAATATTTTATTTTTTAAATGAATTGGAATTCTTGGATGTAAAGATTAAATGTTAATTTCACATGAATATGATCCACAAGTCCTTATTAGAATCATTTGATCAATTCAGATTGTTTTGAAAATAAATTCCTTTTATATTATCTGAATTGATGAGTGGGTTTTATACAACGGAAGACATCCTAAAAGCTAAAACTATGATTAATATGATTTAATTCAAATTCTTAACATAAACCCAAAAGTAAGGATGGTTAGAAGAGGAATTATAATACCAAACAGTTGGACAAGTTATTTGTCCTATGAGTTGCCAAAAGAAAATTAGACTCAAAAGTTTGACCAAAAGGAAAGTGTTTCCATTTTGGTAAAGATAAGCATTGTCTATAATTATCTTTTAGATGAAAATTTACATGTCTTAATTTTTAAAGAGAAAGTTTCCATCTTTTGGTATTGTATGTTTTGGCACTTATGTCTAGATTTTATTAATCTAAATGATATTCAAGATGATGGGCTTTTAGAACCATTATTTTGTTATATTCCTAGTCTATGAATTCTATTTAGAAGATAATATGATCTAGGGATCCTTTTTGTAAAGGAATAAAGTTCTAATGACTTCTTTAAGTCAGTGCATACATAAAGGAGGAATAAGGTTCTCTTAAAGGTAAAATGTTCTAGAAGAAAAATGTCAGAATTTTGTTGGACAACTATAAAATATATTTAGAGATGATATGGTTGTATTAGATACACCACAAGACGTTATTCTGTAGATAACTATTACTCCGGTTCAATATCGTAGTGGGAGGATTATCAATTACCAAATAAATTCATACTTTTAGAATAAACTTTTGAAGTCATTCCATAAGGATATGATTTGATCCTTAGTCTTACATAAAAGCAATAGATGATATGAATATGGATTATTGGATCAAGGTTATGTGAATAGAATTAGATTCTATTTAAAGTCTAGAGCTTGTAGAGATGCCTAATGGCATTAAGCCTATTGCTTTCAAATAGGTCTACAAGTAAATAAGATTGATAGATTTGAAGGTGCAAACCTTCAAAGTCAAGACTAGTGGTGAAAAGATTTATTTAGAAAAAAATGGTTCAACTATGAAAAGATTTTTTCACCACTAGTCAAGTTTGACTCTTTCTAGATTCTCTTATTAATTATATTTCATTTGGATGAAATATGACAATGAATATCAAAAAAGCTTTTTTTAGTAGCAATCTTGAGGAAGATATCTATATGATGTAATTAAACTTATTCATAGCAAAGAACCAATAGTGTTTATTATGCAAGTTGCTTAAAATCCAATTATGCACTAAAGCAAGCATCTAAATCATAAAATATCATATTTGATCAAGCAATCAAAGTGTTTGATTTTGATCAAGTATTTAAAAAGCCTTATGTGTGTAAAAACTATATAGAATAATAAATTTCTTAATATATGTTGATAACATTCTAATCATTTAAAATGATGCAGAGTTATTGTTGTCAATGGAGTTTTTGTTGTTGTCTAGTCTAGTTTGATATAAAGGACTTGGGAAAGACAAGTCACATCCTAAGAATTAAACTTTGTTAAAAATTTAGAAATTAGGATGTTGAGTCTATCCCAAACTGCTTAAATAAATTAGATTCTAGCCAAGTATAGTATGTAATACTTCAAGAAATGATTTTTTTCATTTTAAGTTCAAAATTCCTTTATATAGGACTATTGTCCTAAGACATATAAAAGGAAGAGCATATTAAGACGGTTCCTTATACCACATCAATAGGAAGTCTTTATGATATGCTATGTACTAGGCTAAATATCTATTTTTCAGTGGGCATGATAAGAAAATATCAATTGAATCTAAAATCACTTAATTTCGTGGAAGTAAAGCATATACTCAAATATCTTAAGAGAATGGAGGGTTATATACTTGTCCACAAAAGTGAGGTTTTGATGGTTAATGCTTGTACAAATATTAACTTGTAGTTTGATTGTGATTCATGAAGTTGGACTTTAAGATATGTGTTCATCCTAAGTGGTGAAAATACATATTAAACGTAAGTATTATCTCATTAGAGAGATATGAGTACTTGAGAAGTAGTAGTAGAAAAGATTTTTTATGCAATAAATCTGACTGGATCTTGTTTCCAAATCTTGCCTTAGAGTGATTATGAATTACTCTAGAGGGAAATAAGTATCAGATATATGGTAAATTGTCTTTGAGAGCAAGTGGGAGATTGTTGGGGTTTATGCTCTAAAATCCAATTTATTGGTATGTTATAAATAATTAAATTGTTTAATTATATGAGACTATTTATGAACTAATAGAACATTATCATAGTCCTTAAGATGCATTGTATGTGGTTTATGTGATTTAGTCACAGAAAATATAAATCACAAATTCCTTGTAAACTCAAAATATAGTTCGTAGTCAGTGATGAAATTGGGTGTTTCATCTGCGAAGACTATAACATATCAACTAAAATGGTTTGTCTTGATCATGAAAGCGTAGACTTCTAGTTGATGTGTTGATGTGTCTTAAGAGTTAAGACATATTGAACTAGACTACTGTGAGATTAATTATTCAATTAACAATTGTCACCTGAATAATTAATTTCACGACTTTTAAGTTCATAGACTCTTAATCTTGAGAGGATAGTGAACCTGATCATGAAATATAGGCTACTTTGATATATTAGGAGTGAGATCTAATATTCACGGTCAAAATCTCAGTATGTTAGGCAACTACACGTAGTCTTGAGGGAACATATATTCTCAAGATAGAATTCATAATCTCTTTTTATAGAGATACGAAATATCCCCTTGAGATAAGTTTAATGAGAACTGGTTATTCAGGGCACCCACTTTAGTAAGGACCTACTAAAACTTAAATTTTTTAAAATTGGATCTCAATAAATGTGAATAACTAATAGATTAAACTGGGTACTCAATGATAAAATAATTGTTTACAAAATGACAGTTCTTTATGGCTTTGTTCACTATAGATATTTCATGGAGGGGTCATATAATATCATTAGAGTCTAGGGATATAATTTATTAAAAAGGCCTAGAGTGCAATTATATTTATATAGTGATACTAAATATAATTAATGGTGACTTTGAACTTGTCAAAAGTTGACAGAAAAACTCAAGGCCCATTGGAGCTAGTGTCTTACTGGTCCCTTTTGGTCCCATTCCAAGCCACACACTAAAACCCAATTGGAAAGGCCCAATAAGTCAGCCCAATTAAATAATAATTTAGTTAGAAAGGGAGAAACATAAATAATTTTATTTAAGAGAGACATCATTTTTAAATGGTGTGTATGATTGAGAGACCACACTTCTTGGGCGAAAAGTAGAATTGGAGTGAAAATTAAAAGTGTTCCCAAGTACTTCTAATCTTTTGTTTTGAATTTCACCGTACCTAGGTATGCTTTCTATTCTTTGTTCTAGAATTCAAGGTTACACGTTATCTTTCATTAATAAAGTAGATCCATGATTGTTGCTTTCGCTGTGTGTTTTGAATGAGATACAAGACCAGATTTACCAACAGAACTACCTAGTGATTTGGAGTCTATCTTCCATTTTGATTTTCCTTAATCTTTTTAATAAAAATTCGCTTACTTTCTTCTCAAAAAAGAAAAAAAAAAGTGTGTGAGTATGATAGAGACCAAACGTAATAAAATTCAAACAAATTTGAATAATTAGAAAAAGGCTAATCCAATAATTGGGTGTCTAATTAATGTTAATGACAAATTTTTGGGTATTCTCGGAGCACGGGGATTGATGCTTCCTCCTCTCACATTCATAGTGAGATCCATTTATTAAATTTATGGTAAGGTCTACCAGGAATGTGAGAGGAGGAAGCATAATTTTTTCATATTCCGAGAATACCTAAGAATTTTCCATAACTATAACCCTGAATCAAGGACTTTGGTTTGGAACATAAAATGGTGTTAAATTCATTTCTTGCATTGTAAAACCAAGAATCCACTCCCTTAACTTTTACAACATCTAATGAAATTTTAGGAGCACTCACAGTGCCAACACCATTAGGGACTAATGGATAGATTTCAAATATTTTTATGCCATTAAAAAAAAAAAAATTGTTATATTTGTTCACTTCACACATACACACACCTACGAATGCACACACACAACAATTTGCCTACAAATACCTCACTAAATGACCCAAAGGGTTCACTAAGTAGTTCCTGAAGCCTCATGATATCTATGAGATCCTAGGTTCAAAATCTCTTACCAGCATCTTAAGGTCACCTTCAGAGGATTCCTCCTCGTAACAAGCTGGTGTGTGTGGGACGGGGGCATTGCATACACCCAATAGGATAGTAAAAAATTCAAAGAGGTTTACGTATTTAAAAAAAAAAAAAAAAAACTCACTAGATATCAATTGAGGCGTTGGGCGCCAACTAAGGGTGGCATTAGTTATGGTTGCTATCACTTATCAATGACCTGATCAATTTCCTATGATGGGCTTTCAATGCCATTTGCCTTTGGGTTTATGAGCTACTAACGGGTCAACCAACCAACCGACTTGGGTCCATACTAAGCCTTGTTGGAATGGTCAACAGGGCCACGCTAACTAATGGACAACCCATTTCAACCAATAAGGAACCATAGTAAACCCACCCCTACATGGTAAAACTCACGAAAACAAAGTCTTAGTCCCAATATTAGCAGTGACGACGATGACAACGATGACAAAAAAAAAAACAAAAGTCCCAAATTTTAGGGGTTAGTTATGGATCCATGACAGATAGTTAAAGTCGGCTACATTTATTCTTTCCTCCGTTTTACTCTATTTAACTTCTAAAGTCATACTCTCTAGTTTCCATTACTCCCATAATTGACATATCATTATTTTTTATTACTTCTACTAATATTATTTTTATCTTTCTTTACATTTTTGTTCTCTCATCTTGAATAAACTCGTTATTTCTTACTAGTGTATTTGTCACTCTCCTTTGAACATAATCGAAATATCTTAAGTCACTCTTCCTTATATTTTCATCAGCAACGGCTAATCCCTATCTTAGGCAAATTTCCTTATTTTGAATCCTATTATTTCTAGTATTTCTATTTGTCCATCTTAACAATCTCATTTTAACTACACTCATTTTATGATTATGTTGCTTCTTAACAACCTAACATTTAGTTCCATAATGTATAATAGGTAGTATAACAGTCTTATAAAATTTTTCTGTAGTTTAATATGTATTTTACGGTTGCACAACACTCCTGATGCACTTTTCCACTTTATTCACCTTATTCTTATCTTATGATTCACATACTCTTTAATTTCCCCTTCTTTCTGAAATATTGATCAAAGATATCAAAAGTTATCTCTCTTTCATATCTCTTGACCATTACTTATTGCCCTTTTGTGTGAGCCTGAATTGATCATATATTTAAGGTTGCCCCAATTGTTTGTATGCATTGTTTAAAATAATGAAAAAAAAAATCACTTTTTCTCATGGTTTATTTGTTATCTCAAGTCTAGAAATTTCTAGGGGCGTTAGACACATTGTCCTTTTATGGTATTTTATTTTGTTCATTATTGTTTGGGCACTTGGCCCATCCTTTCTTCGAGTCTAGAGGCATTTGTCCAATCATTTTTTAGTGCCTAGAGGCACTTGGCCCAACTTAATTTGCTCTAGGGGCACTAGGTCCACTTATGTTAGTCTCGTTGAACATTTTTTATGTTAGTCTCTTTAGGTCCACTCTCTTTTCAAAGGAGAGAATTAAGCCCACTCATGTCATTCACTTGCGTTCGTCTTGTGAGCCTGAAAAAACCTGTTGTTGTTTCATCTTTCTCCACCTCGGTGATGATGAGCTGGTTGTCTACGAGTTAAAATGGGCTGGGCCTTAGTTTCATTGAATACGAAGCAGCCCGTTGGACTCATTCAAGTTCAAGGAATTGTGTTTTACTGCCACTTTTAACTAATCTACCCATTAATTCAATTGGGTTTTAAGCTTCATGGATTTTTGTGTGCTTCATCTATTAGCCCATTTTATGTAACAATAAGTTTAATAAATTTAGGTACACACAAAATTTCACAAAAATAATTTACAACTAACAAGATGGGAATTTGCTTATAATGAGCTCAAATAAAGACAAATAAAAAAAATTGTCAACTCAAGTAAGAGGATGTGTTATGGCTATTAGTTATAATCATGGTTCCTTTCAAAAGAAAAAAGAGAGCTTCAAGGTCAAAGATTGGATTAGGGTTCAAACTAGATTTCAGAATGAAATTATAATTAATTTTATAATTACATTAAATATAAATAAAAATTACAAATTTGTAAATAAAGAAAAAAGGTAATTTTGATTATAAAAATCTGGAAAAATTAAATAAAATTTTTTCAACACATTCACACAACTTATATAAAAAAGTTACAAAATATAATTTATATATATATATATATAATAATAGGTGAAGTTAAAAGAAACTCAAATTAGAATTCAAAATTAGAGTTTTAATTCTGTGTCATGTGTCATAAATTATTTATTCTTAAAGAGTTTTGTGGGGGTTAAAAGTCCAACCTTATGTATTGGGCCTAGGGCCCTACTTGAAGATTACTGTGTGTCCGAAGAGAATGAAGTGGTTGAGAAGGAGTCCGTGTGGAAGAGATATACCTGGAAATGAACGAGGAATTTAGTCCGAAGAGAGCACCAGTGGTCCGAAGAGTTCATTCTCCTCGGATATAAAAAGTCTCGATCAAGCAAATATCTGGAAGGTTCGAGTGATCTTCCTAAAGTCTTCAATGAGAAGGATGAGCTTTGGGTATGCCTGAAGATGATAAGAACGGAGAAATATCTAAAAGAAAAAGCTGCTACTATCGTGTTTAATGCACTGCAGCAACTTTCCTGATTGCATTTATGTGGAGAAGACCTCTGAACAGTGTAATCTCAACTACCACCACTCACAGAGAGCTAAAGAAGATACTTGACGTGACATATACTCAAGTGGATACATAGATGAAGAACAAGTGGACGATGGAGATGATGGGGAAGGATGCTATATAAAGGGAAGAGGCATCTGATAAATGGGAGGGAGAAAAAGAGAATAAGAGAGGAAGAAAGATTTTACTGTAGCACTAAGAATTGTATTCACTGTTCAATCAATAACATTCCTCTTCGGACATCATTTTGTTTAGCTTTTAAGTGTGTTTTTACATTGGTTCATTCCCGAATACTATAGTTAACAATTGCTAAATTCACAACTAACCCAGTTCTTTCACCCACTCTCTACATATTCATTGTTTTGGGCTTAAGATACAAATCTTGACCCTACAAGTTTTATTTCTTAAATTTAAAATAAAATGTGGGATCACATCATAAATATTCATCCAAGTGAGTTATTAAGTACAAAAACCAAAGAGTCTAGAATAAATGAATTGTTAAAAAAAAAATAAAAAAGTGCTTCACAATAATTAAAAAAAAAAAAAACATGGACAATTTACATTTTATACCTAATAATATCCTAACAAAATTTTTTAAAGAGTTAACAAAATATAAAAATGACTATCAATAATATTTAAATTATAAATATAGGAATTATACTATGCATCTTATTGTATATTTTTAAGTGTATTCATGTATATGCATGGAGTTACAAGCTAGTAAATCAATAATGTATATGATTTTAATTATATTTTTTTGAACAAATTTTTTTTTTTTCCTTTTAGAGATGGCTAATTATAACAAAAATGAAATAATGGAAAATTATAAGTATATTAGTTATGATTAACGGTAATGAAATTTTATGCATTTTATTGGTATATGCCACATATTTAATCCTTTTAAATTCAATTCGAATGAATTAGTTTTCCATATATGAGCATCAAGAAACTTTATAATTTGTTCCCAGTTTACGCTTAAATTTTCAAGTTGTGGACCATAAAGTCTGCCCGCTTTAGATTTGCGTGTTGTTTAGCCTAACTTGGGTTTTGATAATTTATTGGACTAAAAGCCCGGTAAATAAGGTGAGAAGTGTTTCGGCATGTAGCCCACTTTTATAAGTGGGTTCACTCTCATTCTTTCCTTTTTGTTTTTGCTTCTCTTGGGCTTTTCTTTCTAGGATTTTATGCCTTTCTTTTTTGTTTATGAATTTTGGCCCATTAATTTCACGGTGCTATAACTTCAAAAGTGAGCTTTGCCGTTGAGGAAATTATTAGAATTGGCCTGCACTTGTTCAACGCAAATGGATTTGGATTGGGTGCAATTCACCCTTCCATAGTCCTTACACACCAATATTTTTATCATTTTTACTTTTTATTCACTTTTTTTATTCAACGGTTGAGATTAAAAACTGTTTTTTTCAACTCTCAATTTCAACCCCTTAATAGCTATTATCATATAGATATTGTATTTGATATCAATCTTGCAAATGGAGATGTTTTAACATAGAACAAGCAAGAACAAACTATACTTGAATAGAGAAATCGTTAAAATCAACTCAAAAGAATTTCGAAGTATAGAAAAATGCTAGTAAAACCATTAGAGTCAAAGAAGAAATTATGTAAAATTTGGTGATTTGAAGGGAATCATTATGAACATCAAAACTTAGGTCCTATTTGGATTTTTTTTTTTCATCACTCATCACTCCTCACTCAATTTTCGTCACTTATCACTTAAAATACCCAAACTCCCTACACGAAGTTTGTTTTGCACCATTACTCAATTATGTTTTCAACCAAAAAACTAAAAAAACAGGGACTCACACATTGACCCAATGTCATTTCCCCGGGGGGGGGGGGGGGTTTTTTTTCCCTAACTCTCATCTTTCTCTGCCTCTCATCTTTCTCAGCCCCTTTATTATGCCAAAACCCTCACGAACCAAAGATCTATAAGAAGATCTCCACCGTCGAAATTGGAACAGGAGAGCAATGACAACAACAACAAGAGAATGGCGGCGGCAATGGTGAGGGAATCGAGTATGATGGTGGATTCGAACGAGACTCCCAAGACTTGGGCTGTGGTGGATAAGGGTTGCGCTACCATGAGCGAAGGTGGTAGTTACATCTTCCAGTGGTGGTGATAGGAGCAAGGTGGAGATGATGACTTGTGAGATAATGGTGACTTCATCACTAGGGTGTTCAAGTGCAAGTGCGGAGGCGGGGTCAGAAGGAGGAGGCAGTAGGTGAAGATCGAAAGCGAATTGAGTGATGAAAACAAAAACTGGAAACAAAATCCGAATGGACTTCTTAGCCATGGGTCCCACCATTTTTGAATTATGAGCTATGAAAACAGCAAATCCAATCAGCCCCTTATTGTCTTTGGTCATGACTTACACTCTTTTTAGATAAATTCCTTTATTTAAGCTTGTTAAATAAAATTTTTTCAATTCTGAGTTTGGTTTTTATATGCTCTGTTTTGGTATGTTTCTTTTTCTTTTTTCTTTTCTCAATTTATTTTTCCTTTTATATTGCTATGAAGGGCTTGGTGGTTGGCTGGATACATGCGGTATAATTTCATCATATATAAAAAAGGACAAAGTCATATATCAGAAATGACAAAGTTTGGTGAAACTTGAGATCCAACTATTAGTAGTAAGTTCATATTTGTCTTTGACATATATGAGGTACATGACTCACTTAACCAAATCAACTAAGCATGTGTGTTACACATAACAAGACATATTTCATCTTCTTATTGATGGTTGGAGTCAAACGTTTTCTTATTCGAAAAGAGTTTAAACTTTTAAATTCAATAAGGAGCTAGTGTCTAAAACCATTGTTTACATCCTTCAATACCAACATGCTATATCAGCACATCACAGATTAATTAATAAGGCCTACCACTGTACCACACAATCATTCTTCATTAACACCAAGAGTATGACTGATCATTAATTCCTTCCAAGTTCACAAAACTTTCTGCTCGATATAATATGTTGCCCCTTTCTTTAAGTAAACAGGCAACTTGGAAGAAATTCCGAAGTTTCCTAGCATCAAACTTGAACAGTGAACTAAATTATGCAATTTACATTGTATTTGCATTGCATCAATTGTACAAAGTCCAATTTTGAGAACGCAAGATAATGAATTCCCAAATGTTCTTCCGATTACATTAATAAAAAACAAGACTTTATTCAAAAATATAACTCCAAGCAAGAATATAAACAACTCAATATTTCTTAGTTTCAACGACCAATTAGATTGGATAGCGAGCAAAAAACCTATCAACCATAGCAAGGGTTTCCTTGTGCTTGTACTCTGGCGCCGTGTGACCTGCACCCTATGTATATTATAGGACATGGATTAGTTGTATTTTCATTTTAATCTTTCAAACATTATAAACATAAAAAAAATCAAATTAAAATGTTTTGTGTTTTCTATTTTTTTTTTTAATCCGTTACCTTTACAGTTACGTAAGTCAAGCGGTACTGTTCATTCATGAACTTCACTTGGTATCTGCAATGAGCATAACAATGTGAGATAAAATTTGGGAAAAACCTTAGCTTCTATCCATGATATGGCAATTGAAATGATCATTTATGTGTAATTTTAGTCGTATAATTTTTTTTATTAAGTCACGTGACTTGTTTAATCAATATATATAAATAATCTTATAAATCGTCATTTAATCAGTTAAAAAAAGATAATTCTAAACCAATTTAAACCTAAAATTTTTGTCATTAATATTCTAGAAGTAATGCAAATCCTAAAAGTTCTCACCCAGCAATTTGACCATCAAGGTACCATGGACGCCATTCATCAAAAACGGCCACACCAAGAGCTTTTATCCATGCATATGTAGCAACCCATGGAACAGAAATGTCATGATCCCCACTGCAAATGAGAAAAATTTCAGGACAATTGTTACTCAGAATTCCAGGAAAATCAGTGAAGGAAAACAATTTGTTTTTAGTAGGACAGAAATCCACCTGTATATCAGAGCCCGGAGACCTGTCTCTGTGAGATTTTTTTGATATGCTACACTACTTGTGACATCTTCTGTGTAAGTCGACAAAGCTTTGGGGCACCTTACCCATGAACCTACGGTTCCCTGTCAAGTTTCATTAAATCATCATTAATATATTTTTTTTTTTTTAAATTTATTGATTCAAGGTGAAGTCTTTCTTACAATAAATAATGTAAGAATTATGTGGTTAAATGAATAAATTTACTGTCTTCTAAAAAGATAAACTTTTGGGAGAATCTTTAATGCTATGTTTGGAAGTTTTGAGAGAAAGGAGAGTAGAGGGGAGTAGAGGGAAGGAGAGTAGTGGAGAGGAGAGTAGAGGGGAATAGTTACCCTCTACCTTGTTTGGATGTTTTTAAAATTAAGTAAGGAAGATGGGAATAATTAGTCTTTTCATTTGTAATTTTGTTAATATAGTAAGGGTAAATTTGATAATTCATTTGATCAAGCATTTTTATGCTCCACTCTCTCTCCAATTTGGGGAAATTAAAAATAAGGGATTGGAAGGAGTTCAAACCCCTCCAAATCCTTCTCCCTCCTTCCTTAAAAATCTTCATACAAGATAATTGAATTACTCTTCCTCCCTTTATTCTACTCCCCCTCATTTTTTTAACTCCCAAATAGGCCATAATTTAATACATACCTCTCGAACATGAAGAGCTTTTCGGACTCTATCATCATTCAACCACTTGTAAGCGAGCACATATGTAAAGCCCTACAGATAATAAGTCGATCGAATTCATAAATTCATGTACATTTCAAGAATATACATGATGTAGCAAACTTCGACAACCACATTTATGAGAGAAAGGTAGATTTACCCGACACTCTAGTTCAGGAAGTTTAGTTTCTGAGAGGAGGTAGTTCATGGTTTTGAACTCCTGAACTCTCAAATCCCATTCAACCTCCTTTGGTTTTCCGGATGCAAAAGCACATTGAGGTTCCAAAATTTGTGCTAGGTTTATTTGTAGAAGGCACTGCAAATTCAAATGGAATTTCATTCTCAATTCCCTTAAAAGTTAAGAGACACAATTCATTAGCAAGATCATGAAAAGTAGTAATTTTTTTTTTTTTGGGTGAAAAAAAGTAGTAATATTTAATTTACCTCTTTGATTGCTTGAAGAGCTGTCACACATAGTGTATTGTTAATATTATAATTGACATAATCCTCGTGGCAATTATATCTGGCCGCCTAGAAAAGAAAAATTATTCAAAGTTAGCCATTAAAAAAAAAAAAAAAAAGGGTGTATGGATGGTGACTAAAAATGGATGACACCAAGCAAAGCAAACACATGAGTAAGTTACCATGATTCGCAAGCTTATAGTAACTAAGGCCATTGTTTGCAAGTAAATTGTTTTCCAAAAATGTTTTGTCTCATTTTTTGTTAGTTTTGAGTGGCAGTAAAACTTGATCAAACCAAAATCAATTTTTGTTGGTTAGGAAAAACACACTCTTAATTTAATGTTGAACACTTTTTTTTTAAAAGAACCTAAAAAGTTTTTTACTTAAGAAAACAGAACCCTCCCTCTCTGATGTGAGCGTACAAATTGCTTTTCAGGCTTTACAAACTTATCATGTATATTATATAAGCACACAAGTGATCTTGAGCTTGAGATTATTGATAGGGTTTCATGAGGAGAGGTCATCAAAATGAAGGCAAATACTAATTATCATCATTTTTTTGTACCTCATAGAGTTCATCTGATATAAGGTTCACCCTGTGCACATAAGGGATCCTAAAATTGACATCAGTATAAGAATCCGTCACTGGATTCCCAAGCAAGTATCCCTGTTACAATTCAAAGGAACCATCTACCTCAGTGATTGCCCAAAGACACAAAATGATTAATAATTGAAGGAAAAAAATTTTTAAATTTTCAAATCTAAGATCCTTTCTCTTCATCTTCTTATTAAAAGAGTAATACTAGTGATGCTATATATTTAATACATAAACCTTTCAAATATCAGCAAAGAGTAATTTAGAAATTCATTTTTTAAATATTGAAGTGGTATGAATGAAATTTATTATCACATCAGTTTGTAAGCATTTTATAATAAAATCGATAGTAGTTTTAACAATTTTCCTTATGAAAATTAATGGAGTTACAGGATTAAATCACGTACTTGAAGTTGCATTGTTGGCTTGAGTCCGGCTTCCAGACCTATTTTTCATAGTATAAACTAAACATTAGCTTATATCCATTGTTTACCAAATGCAATTAAATTTGTTCTTATACCTTCAAGTACATGTTTGACTAGCATAGGAACAATGAGACCAGAATAGGAATCACCACCAATGTAGAGTTGATTTCCAAGAAATTGTGGGTGATCAAGCAACCACTGTCACAATTACGTTGCAAGATAAATTAGAATTTTGCTTAACACTTAACAAAATAAATACACTTAACAATAAAGGGATAAATTGGTTACCTTCCTCAAAAAAATATAGCTTTGTTGTGCTGATTTTGTGTCTGAGGTATAGTAACCTTCTGAGGTTGTTGCATATGAAAATCCAGCTCCAACTGGTGCATCAATAAATATAATATTGGCCACCTGGATAAATTAATTATAATAATGAGTTTCCAATAGAAAAGAGGAGCAAAAGAAATGAAGAAATTTTTTGATTAAAGAGCAAAGCAAGGGTTAGTGATATATGAAATTATGCACCTGAGTCCATGCGTATGGGTTCACTGTGACTGCTGGTGAAGTCCCATTGAAAGATGCATAATCAAATGTCAATGGACCTGCACCCACAACTTCAAATCATTCACCGTCTATAAAATAACTAGCAACATACGGAACCTTACAAGACCAAGAGCCTTGCAATTCAATTCAATTATATTGTCTGCTCTAAAAGAATCTGGGTTCGAATCCTACTTCCCACTCCCCTATTGTTGTTAAAATATAAAAAAAAAAAAAAAAAAAACGTCGTAGTTTTCTCCTAACTTGCATCCATCTCAAAAGAGATAATTTCACATTAAGGCCATTCCTTCTTTAACTATTTTGCCAGAGCTGAAAAACATACCAATTTCATAGGCAAGTGCTGAGAACCCAGAACAACCAGGGCCTCCAGTTAGCCAGAAGACAAGGGGATCGTTGGCTGGGCTCCTCTCAGACTCAATGAAATAGTAGAATAGTTGCACTTCATCTGTTTCTCCTACTCCAATGTATCTAATTACACCAACCGAAAATTTTGTAGATGTTAATTATCTCAGAATGAAGCTACATATAAATTGTGTATACTAATAAATTTGCTTACCCAGTTTCAAGTTTGAAAGGAAGCTTGCCAGGATATCCTGGTACATATTCAATGACTGATTGAGAAAAGGCAATGGTAGAGAAAACCAGTAAGAGAAGTATACTCAAGCACATTTTAACAATTCTAGTGCTTGAATTAAACATAAGTGTTTGCTTTGTACACATGTTATTGATGGAACTGTGTCCAATATGCCAAGCTAAAGTTCTTGTAAAGCAGAGCACAACATCTAATTATAAAAATGGATATATGATTTTGACACCAAATAGGCTTTATGTGTCACCAATGGATTCGTGAATCAAGCTCTCAATTGGGCACGTGCAATGACTAATTGATGTATGAGATTTAGGTACGCTAGGTGGGTATAACTTATCTTCAATTTTTGTATTAGGCTTTTTGTTACTAAATGGTCAAAGAATTCGAAGTCTGTAAGTATATTCATTATTCAACAAACTTTCTTTACCAGCCAATAACAATAGAAGAAAGGAAGCAGAGATAGCCAAAAAAAATGTCTATGTTCTTATATATCTTCAACGTGGATTGTGTGCTTAGAAATTATTATTCAAATCATTCATATCAAAGATATGTTCAAATAGTTCCCTGGAGCTACCACCAAAGCAGAAGGTCACTACTAGCAAGTCAAACTTTTCTCTATTCAATTGTAAAGATAGAAAACAAAGTATTGAAATATTTCTGCATCAATTCTATCTTATTATTTTCTTGAAATAAGGATACCCAATATCCAAATATCACTTTTAAACTCTTCAAGCTGTGGCAAGTTTTCAAATTTTTAATCTAACCTAATTTTATTTCAGAATAAAAGATATATTACAGCTTTATTTAATACAAATTTGGTGTTTATACCAATGAATGTAAATCTTGAAGGACCCAAAAGTGGGCAGTGGCTAGCCATGTATGAGTAGGGATAATCGGCACCAGTTAGGTTTCAACTTTTTGGACCGTTATTAAAATATAGCCCACTAATCAAACAATTGGAAATTGGGTTAAGCTGCTATGTTAAACAAGAAAGGGGACCAATCTTAGATCATTCTCATTGGGTACTGTGAAACCCACAAATGCAAATACAAGAATGATATTATTCACAAAAAAAAAAAAAAAAAAAAGCATAAAAACACCCAAATGTGGCATTTTTCATAAAATTTTACAGCTTGCTAAAGTGGTTATATAAATACCACCGTAGCAATATTGTGTAAAGTTTTTAATTTTTTTTTATTCTCTTTATGGTCTATCCTTTTTTTTTAAAAAAAAAAGGCTTACTCTCCTCTTCTCTCCTAGAGTAGCATTAAAGTAAGATTATTTTAATATGATGCATTGTAAAATAAAGAATATGATGTATTATGTGTTGTAAAAGTGGATAAACCGATAAAGATGCCCATAGACATTTGAAAATAGAAAAGAACTTAACACTCTGTTTGTTTTGAAGTAAAACATTTGATGGGAAATGATTTCCCATTTTACTTGTGTTTTCTCTCTCATTCTTTCATTGCTTTTGCATTTCCTACATTTCTTTACAATTATTTCTTTGTTTACTCCTTAATTTCAACAACATTAATAAATTTTAGGGATCAAATAAAGAGTTTCTTCATTTATTTAAGGGTCTAGTTAATGAGTATCCTTAGGTATATGTTGATAGGTCATTTTTAAAAAGTTTTGATATCACTTTCATGAGAAATGAATAAATCTATCAAAAAATTCAGTTGCTTTTTTCTTTTTCCTATAAAAAACTTCTAAAAATATTTCATAAACTAATGTCCTTAAGGCATTTGTTAAATTTTTCCTTTTTTAATTAAGTGGTACATTTGATTCTTTTATCTTCACGAGAAAGAAACACAGACAGAGAAAAATGTTTTGAATTCCCAACAAGGAAATCTCTTTTTGCAACAAATTTTTACCATTTGATATGAAAGTAGTTAAAATGTGTCTAATATATAAATTTAGGAAGAAGACTTAAAAAAAAAAAAAAAATCCTTTTTTGTTTTTGTTTTTGTTTTTGAGAATCAAAAAAAGGAGAGAATTCTTTCCCCTCTTAAATCCTTTACCATCCACTATTTTTTTTTTAGAAACCTTTTCTATCCACAATTGATAGTTGTTTGGAATTGAACCTAAGCATGTAGATTTTTTTTGTGGGGGGGGGGGGGGGGGGGGGTGTTTGGGAAGCTCACTTTAGCAGAGGCACCGGACTAAGACTGTGTTTCAAGAATTATGTTCTCTTGATTTTCTTATTTAAAATAAGTAATCCGCATGTGTATAATACTTAATACTATCCCTAGTATTTATTAGTTGTCCCTACAATAATACTATCCTTTATTATGCAGATTTGAAGGGTAGGTCCTGTGATGCCGAGTCATGGTTTGATACTTTGATCTGGACAGGTGGTTGGATCAAAATTTGCATTTTTTTTAATTGGTGGTTTGATACTCCTCATGATGTCAAGGAAGAATTCAGATTGAGATTTGATGCTCAAGTGATTTGCCAACATGAAAAATCTTTTGGTCTTCCATCATTGGTGGGCCGCTCTAAACGCAATACCTTTTTGGACCTTAAAGAGAAGTTAGCTAGCAAATTGACAGGGTGGAAGGAGAAATTATTATCTAAAGGTGGCAAGGAAATTTTGATAAAGGTTGTTGCCCAAGCAGTGCCTACTTACACTATGAGTTGTTTTAAACTTCCTGATTCTATCTGGGAAGAACTGACAAGTATGGTTAGGAATTTTTGGTGGGGGCAGAAGGGTGATGAAAGGAAAATGTCTTGGACGAGTTGGGAGTCACTATGTGTTCCAAAAAGTAAGGGGGGAATGGGTTTTAAAATGCTGAAGGAATTTAATTTAGCTTTACTAGCTAAACAAGGTTGGAAGCTTTAGATGGAAACTAATTCCCTTGTATATAAAGTCCTTGAAGCTAAATATTTTCCTAACTGTGAGTTTGTAGCAGCAACTATTGGGAAGTGTCCATCTTATTTGTGGCGGAGTATAATGGCTGCACAAAATATTGTTAGGAGTGGAGTAAGATGGTGGGTTGGCAATGGGCAGAAGATTAGGATTTGGTCTGATAAATGGTTGCCAATTCCATCTACCTTTAAAGTAATATCACCACCAAGAGTGTTGAGCAGTCAAGCATTGGTCTCTGATTTGATAAACAGTGATACTGTGGAGTGAAAATATGAATTGATTCATCAGATTTTTGTACCACATGAGGCTGACATCATTTTGGGTTTGCCACTTAGCTCAACTCTGCCTATAGATACCTTGATATGGAGTACAACCTCAAATGGGAAATTCTTAGTGAGGAGTGCCTACAAAATTGCAATGGAGACTAGAGTACAACCCGATTTTGGTTCTTGTTCAAACAATAGTGATATGAAGACACTTTGGAAGGTGCTATGGGGTTTGAAAATTCCAAATAAGCTTAAACACTTTGGGTGGTAAACACTTTGGGTGGAGAGCATGTAAAAACATTCTACCAACACTGTCTAACCTTAAGAAGAGAGGAATTGTTGAGAATGATTTATGCGAAGAGTGTAAAATGGGCTACAAATCCTCAGGTCATGTGTTTTGGAGCTGCTTATGTGCTTCAGGTACTTGGGCTCTTACTTCTATTTTCTGCAAGCAACAACATTTGTTTTTTAATGATTTTATGGAGTTGTTTTGGTTCCTGGTGCATGTTCAGAAAAGTGGTGAGGATGTCCTCTCATTAGCTGTGACCATTGCTTGGGCTTTGTGGACTAGGCGAAATGAGAAAAGAAATGGAAAGCAGTTTATGACAGGATTTGAATTAGTCAAGTGGTGTGGAAAATATATTGAGTCATTCAGGGCAGCAAATTCTTCAAATTCACCAAGTTTTGGCGATTCATCAAATGTAGTATCAAATTCTGGAAATGCAGTTTCTAGAAATGAAGTTTCTGCATATGCAGTTTCTATAAATGTAGTTTCTGCAAATGCAGTTTTTACAAATGTAGCAACTTTTGTATATGCTGCAACATCTACAATTTCTAGAAGTTCTGCATTAGGCTCGGCAAAACAATGCAAACAGGTTTGGTTGCTTCTGTTTTTAAAGTAAATATCGATGGGTCTGTCTTCGCGAAACAACGAAAGATTGGGGTAGGAGTGGTAATACGCAATTGTGAAGGTTTGTTCATGGGAGCTTTGTCAATGAAGCTAAATCAGCATCTGGGATCCTTGTAAGCTGAAGCAAAAGCTTATGAATTGGGTATTATGTTTGCTAAAGATATGGGATTTCATGAGATTGTTCTTGAGGGGGATTATGTTATGGTTTCAAATGCTATTGCTAGCATTTCTCCTCCTCCATCTTCGATTGCATAAGTTGTGTATGGAATTAGTTCTCTGTTAAGTGCTTTTCGTAGATTTTCTATTTCACATGTTGGTAGGAAAGGTAATCGGCTAGCCCACTTGTTAGCAAAACATGCTTAGGGTGTTGAGCAATATGTTGCTTGGATTGAGGAGAGCCTTTGTTTCGTAGAACATGCTCTCTCAACTGATATACTTGTTTCTAGTTTATGTTAATGGAATTTTAGTTTTCTATCCAAAAAAATAAAATAAAATAATTGGTGGAGCTTTGATTTGGATTTGCAAGGCTGCCTTTACCTTACTACCCAAACCTTCTCTGAGACTTGAGAGGATATAAACTACCCCTAATTTTTATTTTTTTGGTAAAACAATAACTTCCATTAAAAATAGCGGATATAACTGCCTCATCAATCATCATCAACAAATAATATGTTTATGATGGGAACAATGACAAAGGCTTCAAGTCATAATTGGATTATAGATTCAATCAGAAAAACTTGAACATCGACTTTATGTATCAAACAATCCTTTTGAATTGACACTTCTTTTTGTGTGTGGGTGGCATTTTTTTTTTTGGACACATTTTGTATATATCTGATACATAAGATATATATATATATATATATATATCATCTAAGAAGCTCCGGGACTTGATGATATGCAACCTTTTTTCCTACCAACATTATTGATCTTTAGTAGGCAATTATGTTACACGTACTGTACTTGATTTTCTAAACCATGGTATTGTCCCCCTAAGTTCAATGAAACTCATATCGTTCTCATCCACAGAGTAAAGAACCTAAAACAAATTACCCAATATAAACCTATTAGCCTTAGCAATGTGATTTCTATAGTGGCCTTAAAAGTCTTAGTTAATAGATTGAAATTATTCTTTCCACATATTATTAGTGAAAATCAAAGTGCATTCATGTCTAATCGTCTTATCACTAATAATGTTTTGGTTGCTTTTGAGACTATGCACCATATAAGCTAAAAGAAAAGTGGGAAAATGAGGGAGATGGCCCTTCAACTAGTTATGAGCAAAGCTTATGATAGGGTTGAATAGGGTTGCCTAGAGAGAATTATGGTATAAATGGGTTTTCACAGAAAGTGGGTGGATATCATGATGAGATGTGTTCAAACTGTTACATATACTACAAAAAATAATGGGAAAACCTGAGGCAATATTATCCCACTAGGGGTTTACACCAAGGTGACCCTTTACTCCCCTATTTGTTCTTACTATGTGCATAGGGTCTTTCAGCACTTCTCAAAAAATCCATAGAACTTGGAACACTGAAGGGAGTTGCAGCATGTGCAAGGGGACCTAATATTTCCCATTTATTCTTTGCGGATGATAGCTTGATCTTCTGTCGAGCAACAAAGGAAGAATGCTCCACTTTGATATCTATCTTGGCAAAATATAAACAAGCCTCACGCCAACAATTAAACTGAGAGAAAACTTCATTGTTCTTCAGTAAAAATACACCCCAAGAAGTTCAAGAAGTCGTCAAATTTTGCTTTGGAGCATAGATTATAAAGCAACATGAAAAGTATTTGGGGCTTCTATCTCTCATCAGTAAGGATAAGTATAATACTTTCCATCAGTTGATTGAACAACTAAATGACAAATTGTCAAACTGGAAAGAAAAATTATTATCGAATGCGGGAAAGGAGATTCTTATAAAGACTGTGGCACAAGTAGTCCCAACATATACCATGAGTGTCTTTAAGCTACATAATACTCTTTATGAGGAGATGACTAGTTTGGTCCGAAAGTTTTGGTGGGGTCAAACAAATGAGAAGAACAAGATGGCTTTGCTAAGTTGGGATCAAATGTGTAAACCTAAGGAGGAAGGAGGGCTTAGATTTCGGGACCTAAAGGCGTACAATCTAGCTCTATTGGCGAAACAAGGGTGGAGACTATAGATATGTGCACATTCTTTAGTTCATCAAGTACATAAGGCAAGGTATTTCCCTAATGGTGATTTTCTATCCATGGAAATAGGAAATAACCCATCCTATGCCTAGTGTAGCATAATGGCAGCCCAGCCCATTGTCCGACAAGGAACTCGGTGGCATGTTGGCAATGGCCATTCTGTTGAGATTTTCAAGGACACATGGTTACATCAATGCTCAACCTTTCGTCTTACCTCCCAACCTATTGTTGTACCTTCTGATGCTAAGGTCTCCCTACTTAATGACCCACATACAGTGGCTTGGAGGATTGACATGGTTCAACAATTCTTTTCTCCTGATGATGCAGCAGCTATTCTGAGTATCCCACTTAGCTATTGATTACCCATGGATCGCTTGGTCTGGGCATATACACCTAGGGGAGTATTTACAGTTCGAAGTGCGTATAGGGTGGCTTTATCTTCATGCAACAATGGCCTTCATGGAGTTTGTGGACTTCATTTGGCACCTAAAGTTTGGCAGAAAATGGATGATGACATTTGGGATTGGTTATTACAGTGGCATGGTGTCTTTGGTTCAATCAAAATGAGGTGAGGCAGGGTAGAGCTAGATCTTTAGCATCGGCAATTTTGCAAAAAGCTTGACATCTTTTGGAGGAATTCCAAACAGCCAATTTGATTATATCTCATTGGGTGAAGGAGGATGCAGTGCAATGGTTATCTCCGATTGAGCCTTATTTCAAGCTTAATGTGGATGGGGCGACTTTCTCTATTCACAAGTCCACTAGTATAGGAGCTATTGTACATGATCATGCAAGAAGGGTGGAGGCCGCTTTGAGCAAGAAGCTATATGCTCCCTTAGGTCCTATGGAGATTGAGGCAAAGGTGTTAGAGGAAGTAGTTAATTTTGCCTGGGAGGTTGGCATTAGAGATTTGGTGATGGAGAGTGATTCACAGGCTGTTATCGATGCTTTAAAAGGTAATGGTATAACACTAGTGTGTATTGCAAATATCATTGAGGGGACACGGCTTAAGCTACTAGAGTTTAGACATACAATTATTTCCCACGTTAAAAGGCAAGGTAATCATCCAGCACACATCTTGGCACAATATACTAAGAATATTGATGATTATGTAACATGGATAGAGGAAAATCCTATTATGATTGAGTTTGTTCTGACTTAGGATGTATTAAATTTATCTTCTTCTTAATAAAGTTACAGTATTTTTATTATTAAAAAAAAAAAAAAAAAAAATTTCTCTCTCGCTAATTCCTTATAACCCTTTCCACGGTTCCTTGGGAAAGCCGAAATCTTTTATAACATCAAACTCAAAGCTTCAAAATGCCATGAATTGTACATCCCGCTAACCTTTATTAAGGAATCAACTACTAATTGTTTTCAACACTTTCTCGATTACATCAATGAAATAGTACAAAATTACAAGAAGAAAATTTTCCGCATAATGAGAGTAGAACCACTCCTTAAACTTGAAGCTACGGGTGTTAATTAGATTGGATAATAATGGATGAACCTGTTGAACATCTGAAAGCATTCCCTACGCTTGTACTCTTGTGGTGAGTGACCAGCTCCCTAAACAAACGATAAGAAAATGGTTAAGACATATCTTAAGCCCTAATTATTGATCGACAAAATTTGGTTTTAAATATGTTTGGATTTATCTTTTCTAATTTATTACCTGATAACTAAAATTACATATAAATGGTTTCTTTAATTAATAAATAGTAGGTTGGAATAGGATAATTTCAAATATGTTTCAAGCCAAACTTTTTCCACGTATGCTCATCTATAATTATGAAACTATTTTTTATCAATTTTTTAAACTTACCTTAACAGATGCATAGGTCAAGCGGTATCCATTACTAGAATACTTGATCGTGTATCTGCATTGAACAAATGATAAAAATTATTAATATGTGATATTTATAATTTGAAAAAGCCAATCCTGCTACATCTAAAAGGTTAAAGAACTTACCCTGCAATTTGACCATCCACTAACCACTGTCGCCAATCATTAACAATGGTCAAATTTAGCACCTTGATCCATTGTTGCGTTCCAATGTTTGGGATTGTTAGGTCATGGTCACCACTGCGGGAAAAATAAGCAAAACCATATCGTACAGCAAAATTATAAACATATTGCTTTAAAGAAAATGTAATCCTCAATTATATACCAATTTTATACATAAGGTATAATCCCATGGCAAATATGGATGTTTAGGGCCAAAGCCTAATTTATTGTTAAAAAAACACAAGTGCCATTTATTACACACTTGTTGTTTTCTACAATTTTACACAAAAAAGCAACCGAACTTGTGACTTGAGCTTCAAGTCACGATTTCAGTAGCTTTTTGGCATGTGTAAAATTGTATAAAATAACTTGTGTGAAACAAGTTTAACTTTTAATTATAACAGGTCCAAAAAAAGAGGAAGAATTTTGATGCAGTGAGTTAAGGAATATACTTGTATATTAGAACTTGTAAGCCCAATTTGCTGAGATTTTTATGATAATCAATGACACTGGTGACGTCATATGTGAATGATAAGCTCTTGTTGCATCTCTTCCAGTCATATATTGTTCCCTGATTGCAATCACAGAGATGTGTTTAGCACTTTGCCCCATCATGTTATAATATTACCACCATTACTAATGTTATAGGAGTCCAGTACCTCTCTGATATGAAGGGCTTCTCGGACAGTTTTATCATTGGCCCAAATGTAAGAAAGTGCATAACCAAAGGTCTGCAAAAAGTGGATCAATTTCATTATAAACATTTTTACACTACAAGCTGTAAATTTGTTTTTAGAGAGAGAGAGAGAGAGAGATTTACATGGCAAAAATATTCTGGCACATCATCAGAATTTAAGGTGAGGCCATCAGAGTCTTCCTCAAGGGCTCTTCTAAGAGATTCTCCAGATGGATGTGGAGATGTCCAGGTGCACTTAGGCTCCAGAATATGGTTTTTGTTTATGTCTTTAGTGCACTGAAAATTCAGGGAATTATTCTCTGTTGGTGTTAGATTTCCAAATATCCATACAAAGAAATATGTGTTTTAAGAAGAGTTAGTAGTCTCTTACATGCTTCATTAATTGAAGATCCTCGTAGCATTGTGATTGCGATGTGGTAACATCAGCGTAACTACCATTGCAACTTTCTTTTGCTGCCTGTAAAAGCATACACTATTTTCAATTTCATGATGACAAGCAAAACAAAACCATAGCTCGTATTTACAGAGGTCAGTTTCTTAGGCACTTTATAGTAGTTTTTTCAATTAAATTCAATTATGCGGTTGTATTGACTAGTAAGTCATAGTTGAATTTAATTGTTTCTATAAAAGAAGATGGTATTTGCACTACATTAATCAATGAAGCCATGTAATTGAATGTAATTAATGAACATAAGGTAGACTGCCTAAGAAAGTCTACTTAAGTTTTACCCTAATAGAAAAAGAACTCCCATAAAAAGCTGAACACATAATGAGATTAAAAATTACAAATGAACATGTTGAATTACCTCATAGAGTTCATCTGATACAAGCCCCATTCGATGGGCGTATATTATCTTTGAATTGTCATTAATGTCCGCATCAGTCCGAGGGCACCCAAGAATATACCCCTGAAACCATTTCAAACAAAGAGTTTTTCAACTCATAATTCTCGAAACCCACGGCCTAATTTATCAATGTGTTGAAGTAACTTTACGAGCTACTTGAGTCATTTAAGTCCTGCAATTCGAACAATTACCTTGAGATTCAGGCGTGGTACGGCTCCAGCATTATTAGCTGTAATATTTTTAGCCAATTTGAAAAATATGAGTCACTTCTATTTGAAAGTTTGTTTCAAATATAAAACTAAAATTTACTACTTTTTAAGAGCAAAATCATAAATTTAATTACCATCAGTTACATGTTTAACAACAATTGTGCCAGATATGCCTGAATAAGAATCAGCCCCAATAAATAATTCATTTAGCAGGTATTCTGGGTATTCTTCAGTCAACCACTGCATTTACAACAACAACAAAAATTACAANTGGGTGTTTGGGTGTGGGGGCTTGATAGAAGGTTCTTTTTCTTTTTGTGCATTACAATCCCTCATTGTTACATAGGGTTTTAGTCGATTGAATGTTTTTCAAAGGATGAGGTTGTCATGCAAATCAATCTAAAGCAGCTTTTTCTTTTTGGCCAAAAATGAAGGGTAATGAATGAAGAGGAGAAATGCCTTTCGATTGATGATAGGCTGGTGGTGAAAGTTAAATAGATTTTTTGCTATTGTCTTGGAGAGTTCAATAATCCTAAAATATTAGATATGGCAAAATTATATTTAAACCCATTAACTTGACCTGACTTGAGGTTTTTAGACTAGTAGGGAAAATGGGTCAACTTGTACTTGACTTATTGAAATGATGGGTTGGGTTGGGTTAACTAGCAACTCGACCCGTTTTGAATCTCATATGCAAAATTGGATGATTTCTCTTATTGGAAAGAGAATTAAAATTGGTTTTCTAAATGGTTATTAATGACATGGATCTCTTGAGCATTTCTATAATTGTGGTTGCTTCTAAATCAACTTTTAGCACTCGAGTTAAAATTCTTACTTTGCCTTGGTTTTGCTCATTCTTCGAGGGAGTAATGAGCAATTGTGGGTTGTCTTATTATTTTTTCTTAGGGGGAGAGACATTTTTCTTATAATGTTACTTTTGTATAGTGTTAGAGATTTTGTTTACATTGTGCTCAATGTGTATCATTAAACATTCATTTTTTAGTTTAATGCAATTAATTTATGTTTCTTTGTGCTTGTATTGAATAATTCTACTTTTATTATTTTTATTGTGTTGTTGGCTAGACTTTCATAGAGTCTATGTAGCCTTGTTGTGTTGAACATGTTAAATATTGCAATTGGCTAGTACCTGACACGTTTTACTTAGAAATTACATATTGCCTCTATTTGTGCATGTGTTGTGATTTACTTACTGTTATTTAGTGTCCTTGTACTTACAAACTGAAATTTAATCAATTAATCACTTGGTGTAAGTGAACTTAATTAAAATCAATATCAAGTCGTGCTACGAATCAAAATGTAACTACAATAACCATCCTTTATCCGTCAACTCTCTCGCTAAAAACTTTTCACGTGCTAGGTTTTCTCTTTAAGAAACCCTAATACAGTGAAACACTCTCACCTATCCCCTGATAGGCCACCTTTTCCCTTCTAGGTGAAAACATTAACACTCAACAGAGTTCTCTCTATAGAGGATCTTACAGGACACTGGGCAAGATTATCTCTTAACACAAAAGAGAGCCAAACCGTGGAGTTAGTGGATGATGTTATTGATAACTCCAAGACTTTAGTAGCGAAATTCTTCACCAAATGCAAAACAAACCTAGACGCTATCAATTGTACCCTCAAAAGTATGTGGAGATCTGGGGGAGCTTTTGAAATTTGGGACCTATGAGCTAATACCGTTTTAATCATCTTTGAAGATGCTGCTGATGTAAATCGAATCCTCATGCAAGGAACATGTTATTTTGATAAATATTCAATCGAATTATATACAAACCAAGTGATGTAGCAACAGTGGATGACACAACCTTTGATAGGGCATCTTTTTGGGTTCAAATACACGGATTGCAATTTACATAAGGAAGATCAACAATACATTTACAACAACAACAAAAATTACAAGTGAAAAAAAAAAAAAAAAAAAAAAAAACTTCCATGACAACATTTACAACTTCAATTATATTGTTTGGAACCAACAAACAATATTTGGCTTATAACTACGATACAACATTTTTCATTACTTTTTATACAACTGTTCATTAATAGTAAAATTGGTGCCAGTAGTTAATTCATGTAAACATGATACTATTCCAATCAGAACCTATCACTTTATTAACATTGTGTCTTGAATTAAGTTGTAGCTCTAGCAGAACTCAGATATAAATACCTAGAAGTACTTTGTAAGCACTACTTTTTGTTATTAACATTGGCAAAGATTATTTTATCACCATTTAACTGTGGGGATGAGTCAAGAGATCTAATAATCAGCTGCTAATGCTCTAATTGTTTCTGTTGTTGTAATAAGCTAAGAGCGTTATTCACCTTCCTTAAGAAAGCATAAACTTGTGCTGCTGTTTTTGTGTCTGAGACAGCGTAAGCTTCGGCACTTGTTGCATAGGAGAAACCAGTGCCAACAGGCGCATCTACAAATAAAATGTTGGCGTCCTGGGAAATGATTCACCAACATTCAATAACATCACCATAACACATCAAATTAGATGTAGCTCATGTGGAAATTGAGTACTAGTATTAGATAAAACGTGTGGTGTACTAACCTTTGTCCATGAGTATGGATAATAATATGTTTTTGGTATACCCCCTGCGTAGTGTGTCATATTGAAAGCTAATGGACCTACAAGTAAAGTGACATGATGTAATTAACGATATAGGACATAACCCGAAAGGATACACACAAAATTTTTGAATTGAAACCGTGACTTGAAGTCATCGTTTTAGTTCAAAAATGAGGTGTGTAAAATTGTGTAACAATTTGTGTGTAATAAACACAATCCAAAATGATATTTCTAAAAAAGAAACATTTATAATTTTATAAGTATTTGTTTTAGCTTATTTTATTTTATTTTATTATGGAGTTCATCAACCAACATGGAGAATCCCCTTTTCCATTTCGCCAAAACCCAGTACAATTCAAGAAAGAAGTTAGATGAACTTGCTGAACTTTTGGTAGAATAAGATAGTAGTATAGTACATATTGGATGAATCAAATGGTGGAATTTGATTCATGAGGGTAGGATTAATGGTCAGATTGATCCTTAAAGATCACCCTACCGGTCAAATTATATGACATGTTAAAGTATTTCAAAAATTCGGTGGATTTAGACTGTGGCTGCTTGAGCCAAAATTAAGTATAACATGTTTGAAAATGATCTATTATTGTATCATTTAAAATTTTTAAGTGATTTAGTATTAGCTATATTTTAAATGGTTAAATTGTTCATCCAATGCCTCTATGCGCTCAACCAAATGAGAGGTTGACATGTGATCAATTTAGGACATGTGTGGTGTCAAATCACGTTTTCTATAATAGATGCAAAGCCTAGTGAATACTAAAAATGAAATCTTAACACCGAAATGAACACTTTGTATTTTAAGTGAGAATAGAAGGGTCCTATTTCCAAAATTAGATCTATGAGGTGATATAAGAAAAAAGAAAAAAAAAAAAAAAAGATTTCCATTTAATCTTACAAAATGAAACAATTTATAAAGTTCCATATGGGGTCTGCATAGATTGCTCAAAATTGAGAGTCTAATAAGTCCTATCAAACAAAAAATATTATCAAATACTCTCAATATATCCTGACGTGATCCTCACTTATCTCACGTAAAAAATAGATTTTACCATAAATTTAATTAGCCAAACCTTTTATTTTGCAAGAGAAAAGAGTAACACGCCACTAAAGTACTGAAAAACTTACTCCTTAAACATATTTTTCAGTTAAGCATACCAATCTCGTAGATGAGACCATTGAAAGCAGAGCAACCAGGGCCGCCACTATACCAAAGCAAAACAGGGTCCTCTTTGGGGCTCCCCTCTGATTCGATGAAATAGTAAAACATCTCAGCTTTATCTACTGTTACGTACCTGAAAATCAATCAAAAAGAAACATAGTGTAATGAATTAGGTATAGATTTCAGGAAGGTAATTGCAACACATCACCAACAAAATCTACCCCGATAAGAACATACCCAGTATAGAGTTTAAAAGGAAGGTCACCATCGAATCCCGGAATGGTGGTAACGAGTGTGCCAGAGAAAGCCACATTTGCTGAGAAAAGCAGTAGAAGAAGCGAATGCAAACACACTTTGTTTGCATAATTTCCTGAGCTAAATACCATTGTTAAATGGTTCTTCTGTCTATGTTGCCAGTGAGGTCTGGCCTAGAGGAGTGTACAAAAATTTCTAAAACCCAAGTCAGTTTCTAAAATTATGTGGCTAAGATGACAATGTTTAAGTATAGATACCAAAGTAGTTCACATTTATTTATGGTTTTCGGTTAAAGCCAAAGCAATTCTATGACACGTTTTCTAGATGAAGTCAATAACTAAAAATAGTAGAAGATAGAAAAGAATTGTTGTTGTGGGTTTATGGGATTTGAAGTACGGTTGACAATAAGCATAGGGGAAAATCTAACCAAGTGGGTTGAACATTTGTTATACAAATTGTGTGTAGTAGTATACTATTTTTTTTTTTTTTTTTTTAAACATACCCAGTATAGAGTTTAAAAGGAAGGTCACCATCGAATCCCGGAATGGTGGTAACGAGTGTGCCAGAGAAAGCCACATTTGCTGAGAAAAGCAGTAGAAGAAGCGAATGCAAACACACTTTGTTTGCATAATTTCCTGAGCTAAATACCATTGTTAAATGGTTCTTCTGTCTATGTTGCCAGTGAGGTCTGGCCTAGAGGAGTGTACAAAAATTTCTAAAACCCAAGTCAGTTTCTAAAATTATGTGGCTAAGATGACAATGTTTAAGTATAGATACCAAAGTAGTTCACATTTATTTATGGTTTTCGGTTAAAGCCAAAGCAATTCTATGACACGTTTTCTAGATGAAGTCAATAACTAAAAATAGTAGAAGATAGAAAAGAATTGTTGTTGTGGGTTTATGGGATTTGAAGTACGGTTGACAATAAGCATAGGGGAAAATCTAACCAAGTGGGTTGAACATTTGTTATACAAATTGTGTGTAGTAGTATACTATTTTTTTTTTTTTTTTTTTTGATAAGATAATAGTATACTATCTGCTTTTATAAACGTGACTCTTTTTTTTTTAGTTGTACATGTAACTATTTAATGGTGCTTGGACTTTTAAAATTCAGAAGCTACCCTAAATCTTTTATATGGTAAACCAAATGCCTTTTTGAACTTTTTGTCAATTTTGTGAAGCAGCTTGTGTTCTTTTGAAATAAGCAGTCCAAGGTTACTTTTTAGATAAGCTTTTCACAGTACAAAAAAACTGCAGTCCTTTCCAACTTTGTTTTTATTTATTTATTTATTATTTTTACATATTACACTCTTAAAGTTTGGGTTAATTTTAATTTTATCTTCTAAAGTTTCAAAATTTTGTCTGCTCCCCTAATATTTTGTGGTTAAATTTACTCCATTCCATCCATGCACCGCGTCTAATTGTCAGTAAAGACTATCATGTGAGCTAGTTGATCCAATGAAATTATGACATGTCATTTTATTTATACTTACCACCTCAATTAAATAGTTTATTTTTATTTTTTAAAAGTCTTTAAAATCTAAAAATTATAAAAATTAACAGTAAAAAACAAATCACCAACTAGAAAGCAATAGCTTTTCTTGAAGTACTGGGGGAAAAAAAAAAAAAACTTTAAAATCTCTAATCATCTATCACCTTCCAAATAGACATTCTCAATCTCCCACCCAATCGATGTTAGTAAAGGGTGGACCAACATAGAACATGTTTCAAATGTTAGTATGATAGTTCTCTATATCCACGATTTCATACTAACTTTAACCCCCTGCGTGTTGTCACCAAGGTTTTCAAACTCGGACCGTTCATTGAACAGTAAAAGGGAGAGGTTCAAGGTTTTTGAGGTCAAACTGAGGTCGAACCGGGGTTGAACCGTGATGACGTCATAATTAATTAAAGCCTAAATATAGATATTAAATTTATAAAACTAGCAAAATTGACTAATATATCTATATATGTGAGGTAAATTTAATGATTTTCAAGCATATATTTAATAATTAAATAAGAAAGTTAATAAAATAAAATAATAACCATGAAAACATTAAAATTTATGATTAATTTTTGAAGTAAAGTTGAATATCTTTGAAGGATTTTAATTATAATTTTTTAATAATTAATTAAAGCCTAAATATAGATATTAAATTTATAAAACTAGCAAAATTGACTAATATATCTATATATGTGAGGTAAATTTAATGATTTTCAAGCATATATTTAATAATTAAATAAGAAAGTTAATAAAATAAAATAATAACCATGAAAACATTAAAATTTATGATTAATTTTTGAAGTAAAGTTGAATATCTTTGAAGGATTTTAATTATAATTTTTTTTATTCCTTGTAAGAGATGGATAATTTAATTAAGTAGAATAAAAGTGTGTTAAATTGTTTTTTTTCAAAAAAAAAAAAAAATTGCTAAGGGGTTGGATTGCATAGTTCTTGCCCGGTTCGTGTGGTCCAACCCCGGTTTTAGGGGTTCACAGAATTGCCACATATGCCCGGTTCTTTATGCTTAAAAAATCGGTTTTCATCCTGGTTCTTGGTTTCACGATCCGACTTTCCGGTCCGGTCCGGTTCTAAGAACTATGGTTGTCACTTGTCACAACTCAACACAAAAATTATCTGTGTAGAGCAAGTATAGAAGCACAACAAAATCTCCAAATATTTTCACAATAATTTTGTTTTGAGTTGTGGTCATGGATCTCAATGCAATCTTATTTTGCTTTGATTTATGGTGGATTTGCGCCTTAAACTTATTGCAAAAATGGTCTAGGATTTTATTGTGCTTGTAGAAGAATTCATATGTTTAACTTAGTTTGATTAAAAAATTAGTAAACTATGACTTAGGAAGCACTTGCACTAATACTGGCACAAATATAAGTATGGATACAATATGGCAATACGACAATTTTTGAAAAACTAGGACACAAGCATATGTCTATACATGCGTGGGTGGAGAAGATATTTGTGTGTGTGTCTATTGTCTATCTAAATAATGAAAAATAGAATTGTAAAATGATAGAATTACTTGGCTTGATGGGTGGTGAATTTTAACTCATAAAAGACAAATTTGATAAGAAGTCTATTCACGTATGGGTGGGTGGAGAAGATAAATGCAAAATAAAGATAAACACAAATAAACAAAACAAGGAAAAAAGGCAAAAGGGAAAAATCCTTGAGAGAAACAGATCTGGCATGAGTAATAACAACAACAACAACAACAACAATAAGTTTCCTTCTAAGTTTGGGGGGACTGGAGAATGTCATTTCCTCAAACCTTAAGTGTAACTTGCCCATTATAGTATAATATCTTCTCAAAAGCACAAATTTTTAGTCTGATGATAAAGAATTCTCATTAAGAGCGGAAAACATAGATTATAACTCTCTTAAAAAAGATGGCATTTGTTCGTATCTAATTATTTAATTTGCATCATGAGTAGTTACAAAAAACTAGAGTGTCACTTGATATATAAATTTAAATGAACTAATAACTTATGTGGAATTTAAGGGTCCATTTGATTGGAGGGGTAGAAAAGTGGGAGGATAGAAAATAATGGGAGGATGGAAAAGTGAGAGGATAGAGAAGATTTTAATCTCTCTCCTTTTTGTTTGGCTGGGAGTGAAAAAGTGGATGGATGGAAAAAAAAAAAAAAAAGAGTTTGAATAAATTTACTCATATATCCTTATTAAAAATTGATGCTCAATTAAAACAAAAAAGTGACAAACAAAGAAAAAAAATCACTCAAATTTATTAAAAAATAATAATCATGTCAAGAAAAAAAAAAATCACGTCTAGTTAAAAAAAAAAAAAAAAAGAAAAAAAGAAAAGAGCCAACATTGGCCCAAAAAAAAAAAAAAACCAACATTGCCTAGGAAAGCAACTGGAAGCATTTTTGTCCATATAACAAATTACACTCTCTTTCTCAGTTTTCTCTCCATTTTAGAGAGAAAACATTTTGGTGAGTCTGAAGAAAAAACACTCAGGCCCCACCACATTTTTTTCTTCTCTTCCCTCCCAATCAAGCACCCTCTAAAAAGTTTTCTTTTTAAAGTTTTCTATTCACTCTATTTTACCTCCAAATAAATACACCTTAAGAGTTTGACTTAAAGACTTACTTCAAAATAAACCATATGGGAATAACTCTTTCATCAATGCACCTAGTCAATTTAGGTCTTTGGGGTGTTTTTAGGGTTAGAACAAAGTGAGACCTAGTGCCCATGGGGACTAGAATTTGGACTCTTCCGCTTAGGGAAAGTCAGAGCTGCTATCCCAACTAGAGGTCTGGTGGTCATGGTTGTTGCATGTTTGGTTGGCTTATCCATGTGAAATTATCCAGTTTCTGATCCAACATAGATAATTATGTAGTACAATCCGAAACAGTAATGGAATTGAAATTTTGCAATAAAATTGAACTTGCTAATCAAAATGTCTGGTTGCCAAATAGCCTAGCTAGGTGTTAACAACACTTCCGGTTTGACCCTAATTAAGGCAAAGGACCCGTTAGTTTTGCGTGTGCTTTACCAACTAGTCAAGAAGAGCTTTTGGATGTCACATTGTCACATGAAGTAAAAGAAATAGAATTTTCGTTGTGAGAGAGAAATTCGGATGGGTCATGTAATTTACAGGTCCTAACAGCATCATCTTTTGGGCTGCAAATTATTTTATTTTATTTTATTTTTTGGGAGTGTTTAGTTTTGTTTTGTTTTACTCTCTCTCTCTCTCTCTCAATTGACATTGACCTTTTGTTATGTTTGAGAATAGTTAGAAATCGTGAGACATTTCTCTGATACCATGCTAGAAAAAAAAGGAAAATTATTGAATATTTCAGGAGTATCAAAATTGTATACTCTCTCATCTCACATAAATTGTGAGTCCCATATTAAATTTGATTAGTGGGACCTATAGTTATGTGAGAGGGGAGAATATACATCTATGGTACTCCAAGAGTACTCAATAATTATCTGAAAAAGAAATTAGTAGGAAGATGTAGAGAGAGAGAGAATAAAGAATTAATATGGTTTGGCCATAAAAAGGTTTACATTCATAGCGTAAAAGAAAATTCCAATTTGTCATGACTAATTGAATGATCACATAAATGATCACTTGTGTTTAATTTTCTATATTTATTATAGTTACCATTGTATAAGGGAAAATTATTGAATAACTCTTATATGAATTGTGGGTTTTACCATAAATTTAATTAGTGAGACTCATAGTTATGTGAGAGGGGAGAGTACGAATTTATAGTACTCCGAAAGTACTTAATAATTATTCTTGTAAAAGTTGCACGATATATGACATGAAAATGCCATTAATTCTTAGAAAATTGATTTAAATTTAGCCATTTTTTTCCCTTTAAAATCAAAACTATTGATATTAAATTATTAAGTCTCATGTATATTTGTTTCTCCAAAAAAATAAATAGATAAAAGGTTTCATGTATACTTCTTTGATACATGCATTATATCATGGAACCTATGCCCCAAAAATTGGGCAAATATTACGTTTACATTACATTGCACAACATTTTTATAGGATAATCAAAATTAGGTACAGATTAAGTTAGGACGCTTCGGGGGTACCTAATACATTCTCCACTAGTAACCAAACTCTCGAATTTGTAAATTGGTTTCAAACACAACTTTATCAAATTTAAGTTTAAAGGTGATGTTACATCTAAAGACTTCTGTGAAGTTTCTTGATATCTTAAGTTTCCTAAATTTGCATTAAATGGATATGTTTGGGAGTAATACTTAATTTAGAGAAAGTTTATAGACGCAAAAAATTTAATAGTAATAAATGTGAGAGATTATTAGTGGTTGGAAAAAAATGATATCATTGGCAGGCTCAAATGAGAAATAGTAAAAATTTACCAATTTAACTATTTTAGCATATTTTTCCTTTTTTTTTCATTTCCTTTTTTGTTTTTTTTCAATTCTTGTGACTATGTCATAGGCTAAACGTGGCTGTGAAGCGAACTATACTGCGAATACGCTAAATGGAGGGTGGGCTTTTCTGTTTGAAAAGTTTCCGGCCTTTTTTTAACTTGGGAGTCACACCATGGTCCACTTAGATCATTTACTGTATGGGCGGCGGCTAGTGGCAATTTGTACAGAAACAGGCCATTATTTGTGGGCTTTATTTATGGTTTTTGTTTAGTGCGGAACAAAATGGGCCATTGACATTTGCAGTTAATGGACTGCCCTCATGGGCCTTGACGATGATAAATTGTGAAGCTTGATCCAGTTCAAGCTAAGGTCAAGACTTTATAGTTAAAGCACAACTGCATTGATTATCATTTTAAAATCTTCTAGTGATCTTGAGTATCTTTTTTATCTTATGTAAAGGGTATATGCAAGGCCCCTCTTATGTAAATGTAATCTACGAATATAAGTCTGATTGATGGGAAATTATTATATACTCCCGGAGTACCATAAATACGTACTCTCTCTTCTCTTATGAATGGTGGACCCATTTTTCATGTGAGAGGAGAGAGTACGCATTTATGGTACTCCGGGAGTACTTAATAATTTTCCCTGATTTATATATGAGAGAAGAGTTATATAAATTAACTTTAAATCCAGATTATTTACTATTGAACTGAAGTGAATTTTATTAACATAGAAAGGAACTTAAGGAATGTCACTTATACAAACCTAAAATTAATAACATAGCTAATTAGCTATCTTTTATTATGGTCCAGTCTTGGATTACATGTTTAAATGCAGGACACCGTGACTACAACAACATTTAACATCATTACAATGAATCATGGCATGGAGATGGACTCAAATTGAAATTATTTACCATAAACATGTCAGAAAACATTCTCCAAAAACAATACTTGAAAGGAAAGAACTAGAAAGGATAGTAGTGAATCCACCTATGGAACATGTCATAACATTCCTTGCATTTGTACTCTGTTGGTGAGTGTTCAGCACTTCAGCTCCCTACACAAATTAAAAATAATTCATGTAATTTTATTTTATTTTTATTTATTGCATGTAACAATGAAGTGAAAAATTAAAGTTCTTTTTCATGCCTTTATTGTAACGTTACACATGTCAAGCAGTATCCGCTATATTTCCTTGTGTACCTAGATAATAATATGCACATTATTAGCCATAAGAAAACATTGACAATAAAAGGGGGAAAATACTAATAAACTCACCCATCAATAAACCAAGGTCTCCAATCAGTATTAATTGTGAGGTCTAGAGAATTTAGTAGCAATATGTGTGACTGCCATGTCATGATCTTCATTGCAGGAGAGAGTAAAATTTTTAGTTATTAAAAAAATTTATAATTAATTAAAAGGGGGAGTAGTTTAGATTTAGGGGAGTGGAGTGGAGTAATTTGATATGTGGTTTAGATGATACGTTTTGTTAGGGGGAGTTTACTATTTTATATTTTAAAAAACATTGTTGCTTTAAATTTTGTATTTAAGATGTGGTTGATATATCTATTTGTGGGTAAATTCCATAATAAACTTGAGTATTCAATATTAAAGCATTCAGTATTTTAGTTACCTAGGGGCTAAAAAGATTTTTCATTAGGATTATTTTAATTTTACTTGAAGCAAATCCTAATACAATAAACATAAAACTATTATATATAATAGATTTGGACCTTGTCTAGAATGATTCTAATTTTAATTTTTTTTATAGGAGAATTATTGCAATTTGAAGAAGCATAAAGAACAGTTCTGTAGGACTAACTGAAAGCAATGACGTAGTTCTCTTCATTATGGTTCATATTCTTAGATTAGTATTCATAAACTGCCCACAAGACTACAACACTAACAAGTAACAAGCTCTTACATTCCTTGGAAACGATTATCGCAATTCGCAAGGACTGGAATTGCAATTATTAACTGCATACGATGAAAAAAAAAAACCACGGGATAATAATGGATCCATCTGAGGAACATATCATAACATTCTTTACGTTTGTACTCATGTGGTGAATGTCCAGCTCCCTACACAAATTAAAAAGGTTTTTTTAGTACCTTAGTATCAATTAAGATAGACTGCAAACCAAAAAATAAAAAATAATTGATGGAGCAATGAAGTGGAAATTAAAAAAAATAAAAAAATAAATAAATAAATAAATCTTGCCTTTACAGTTGCACGTCAAGCTGTGTACTTCCTTATGTACCTGAAGAATGCATGCTGTTAGTGTTACCCATATAGAAAAACAAATAAAAAATACTAAGTGTTCGTTTGAAAACAATTTATCTAATTTTTTGTTGAAATTTTTTTTACTAGAAAATATGTTAAAGTATACTTATACTTTTAAAAAATTAGGAAAAAGTGAAATTTTAAAAAATTGTACATAAAAGATAAAAGTTAAAAACTAAAACTAATGCCAAATAGACTCTAAATCTAGCATCAATTTTATTAGAGAAGCTCACATAACAATGAATGTGATTAATGCTTGCGTAAAAAATATAATATATGAATTTCTTAATTACTATTTATTTTTTTATTTTTTAACTACCAACATATCAATACGTAAAATCTTTGTATTAAAACTTTTATAATAATTGTAACATCACTCTAAATACAGTGTCAGCTCTAGGATTATTTTTAAGGGAGGTCAATAAGAAACATAAATTATAAAAAATATAAAACAAAAGAGAACTTGAATATATCGATATCAAAAAAAAAAAAAAAAAATTGAAATACATAAAATTTTACAATTGCTTTCTATGATTTTTCATATTTTGAAATTGTTACATGATTTCGTCATTATCAATCCTACGAGTTATATCTATTTCAATGTACACAACCAAACAATCATTCATCAATTAATTTCCAATTTGATTGATTTATTTCGAACTTGTTAAGATTTAAATGAGTTTTTTCTAAGGTTTAAGATTAATAAATTTCTACTTTTGTTGTTGGACTTATGGGGGTGTTTGGTACAATTGTTTAAATAACATTTTTCAGTATTTAAACATTGAAACATGTATTTTCACAACACTTTTTAACCCATGTATTTTCATAACACTTAAACAACGATATTAGAAATCTCTAACCAAACGAGCCCTTAATTTTTTTCTTCCATATTTTAGATTAAATTGATTTGTTATTGGGATTTTTGTTTTGTGTTTAAAGATGCCAAGATATTGTTAAGAGGATTATATTCAAACTTATTTTAGCCGAGCTTAAAAAAAATCTAGGATCAGGGTGTTCAAATATCAATCTATTGAGATCGATAGCAAGCTCGATTTATCAAAACTATGTGAACTAGCTTTTTAAAAGGCCCAAAAAAGTCAACTAGTGCAAATAATTCAGCGGTTCATCGGTTTGAACTATTGAGATATCTAATGGCATGTTTGGATGTTTAAAAAAGGAGGGGGAGTAGAGTAGAGGGAGGGAGAGTAATGCAATTACTTTGTTTGGAAGTTTTTTAAAGAATGAGGGAGAGGGGTTTGGAGGAGTTTGGAGGGGTTTGGACTCCCTCTAGCCCCCTAATTTTAATTCCCTCAAATTGGAGAGATTTGGAGGGGGAGTAGAGTACATAAACTATTGATTAAGTAAATTACCTAATTTGCTCTTATTATATTAACAAAATTACACAAGGGGAAGGGCTAATTACTCCCTTTCCCCTTACTAATTTTAAAAACATCCAAATAAGGTGGAGGTGAATCATTCTCCTCTACTCTCCTCCCCACTACTCCCCTTCCTTCTACTCCCCTCTACTCTCCTCCCTCTCTAAACTTCCAAACAAGCCATAAGGCTAAGGCTAAGGCTAAAGATAGAACAAAGTCTGTTCACCAACTGCTAGTTTTTGAATCTCAAGAACATAGCAACGACTAAATTCTAAACGGTGTCGTTCTATTTAATTAGTGGAGGTATGTGTATAGGCAAAACACTGTTGTTCTAGAGAGGTTGTTAGTGATGCTATTGTCAGTTGGATTAGGTGGGAAAGACCGTTTCTACCGCTAGGATTTGGTCCGCCATTCACGTATCAATTCCGTGATTTAAGGGCAATCTAATTAAATAGTTATAGTGGGATTATATATAAATATATATATATATAGTAACAGATGTAATGAAAATCACTTAAGCAAGCATTTACAAAAACTCACTAGAATTTGCTTCACAATCGATCTAGCTTTTCAAGCTTTACTCAATTCCTTTCATGGTATCAAAGCAACAATTGATCCTTGCCAACTTTGATTCAACAATGGTAGTTACAACATCAACTTCTTCTTCTTCGACTATGCCTTCATCAACAACAACTTCTCCAATCAATCTCACTAATCAGCCTCTGTTGCTACTGCAAACATGGCTAACATGATGACTGTCAAGCTTGACAATTCTAGTTACATAGTGTGGAAGCGCTAGATCTCTATGGCGCTGGAGACCTATTCAATGATTGAACTCCTTGATGAAATTCCACTTGTTCCTAAGAAATTTCTAAAAGATCTCTCCAGTACTGTTACAACAGTACTCAATCCAAACTATCTTGCTTGGAAATCAAAGGAAAAAGCACTGCTTACCTTTATTAGCTCCACTCTAACACCTTTTAGTTCTTGCTATAACTATTGGTTGTTCTTCAGCTTTAGAAGTTTAGAAAGTAGTGGAGAATGGGTTCTCTTCTATCTTGAGATCAGATGTGATGAATCTCAAGGGAGAATTGCATAATGTAAGGAAAGGCTCAGATTCTATAAACGCATATCTACAGAAAATCAAGGTCATTAGGGACAAACTAATGACAGTTGGAGTTTTTCTAGATGATGAAGCATTGCTTCATGTTGCAATTAAAGGGCTTCCAAAGGAATTTAGCGCATTAAGGTTTGCTATAACGTCCCATTTTTTTTTTTTTATAAGTATGGTCAAACTTTTTGGAGACCCTCGTGCCCCACCTACCCCACTTAATCCACACCACACATCTCATAAAAATCTCACTTTCTCCCTTTTAGCTTGCCATCACTCCCTTATTTGCTTCTCCTTTTCCATTTTCTCTCAACACAACACAAACACTTCTCTAATACTCCCTCACACTCTCCCACTGGTACACTCCACACCACCATCTCCACCATCATTTTTCTGGCAAGATCACCAAAAAAACTTCTTAGGAACATTTGCATCTTCACATCTTTTATTTGAGGTAGAATTTTCTAATCTTTTTGGTGGGTTTATATGCTTTTTGCTTGTCGTTATTTTTATCCAAGCTTTTATAATGATACCCATGTGATTTATGAGCTTTGAAGTGATATTCATGTGTTTATATATATGGGTTAATTTTATAAATTGGAACCTATGCGTTGTGAATTAATTTGCTGAGAAACTTTGGAAGTGGAATACATTATTGATGAGGTTAAATACTAGGCTTGCCTAATCAGGTGCTTATTTGGCAATTCCTAATTTGTAGGTAGATACAATTTCAAGCTTTATGCTTTTTGTGATAGATTTTCTTGATATTGTTTAGGTTCTAGCTAATCTCCTTTCGAGTTTGGAGAATTAGGCTTTTTGCGTGTTGCAAGGTAAGTAGCTTTTTAATGAAATTTTTGGAAAATAACCATGTTGCATAAACATTGTTTTTGGGTCAAACACGTTTTGGAAAATTATTTGTGGAACTATGTTTTCTTAAAAAAGTGTTATGTTGTGACCCTACTATATATGATTATATACAAAA
Source organism: Quercus suber (assembly GCF_002906115.3). Classification (NCBI taxonomy): domain Eukaryota; kingdom Viridiplantae; phylum Streptophyta; class Magnoliopsida; order Fagales; family Fagaceae; genus Quercus; species Quercus suber. The sequence goes on from NW_027069549.1 coordinate 950,799, forward strand.
GCGCATAATGTTTAATATTGCATATGGGGAAATGCATGAATTGTTGACATGGAAAATATGAGCATCTTTGATTTAATCTTTGATAAGGAAAATCATGGATTTCATGGTATATTAGAAAACTTAAAGGTTTTTATTTATCTTGTCGGGAAATTGATAGAAGACCTTTTTGGACAAAGAATGAAGTTGAAAACCTTACAAACTTTATGGAAGTTTTGATTGTTTAAGGTTTTTCTGAAACTACCTGGATATAAACTAAGTATTTGAAAGAAAATATAACCTATGAGCTTATGTTGTTTTAACTCTATGTCATGTGTGATTTTCCGATGATCACCTGATTTGGTTTCCGTAGTCTTTGTGACAATGGAATTAAATCTAGGTCAGTGCCCTTTTACTTTGGATGACGCGTTCTTCCCTACTACCCATGGGGGGAAGAGGTTCCTTAATTGCGTGTGGGTGAGGTTGCTACCCATGGGGCTAAAAGACCACATGCAAAAGAGGTCCTATTTGATGCATTCTCCCTGCTGCCTATGGGGGGAGAGACAAAATCTTGAGAGTATGGGTGAGGCTGTTGCCCAGAGACTGCATACCAGAGAGGACAATATCATGTTAGTTGTGAATGGGTGGATCCCTAGACCGGTCTATGTGGTAATGTGGTATATTTGTAATAAATTACCTTATGTTAGATTTTATGGTTTTGGAATTATATTGTTAGTGCTCATAGATTATAGTATATAGTTTGAAGGTATTTATTTTGAGAAACTTTGTGTTCATTATTTAATCATTATTGACGTATTATTATTGAAATGATCATGTGGTTTTCAATTTGAAATTTCCCAAATTAAAACATGCTTTGCAAACTATTCATCATTATGAAACTTACATTTCTTCCACCCCCATTAATTATGCTACTTACTGGGCTCTGTCTTATCCCATTATTTTACAAAAATTTTCAGAGTAGGCAATGATCGTTTTGAGGCATGTTTTTGTGGATAGCAATAGTTAGACTAATTTTTGATGGAGGTTGGACTTTTGCAATGATGATATTTAGATAATGCATATACTAGTGTAGGCTTGACACATTCTTTTGTATATTATATCGGTTATGACTTTATTTCACTAATGGGACAAGTAAATGATAGGTAATTGTATTTATTTAGACCTCCATTCTTTTGTGGTCAATGGTCATTGTAATTATTGCATAGATCTTTGACTTACTTTAGAAGTATCATTAATGAAATTATTATGATAATTCTTGATATTGGTGCTTCGATAATGAATTTTGGATTGAATTGTTGAAAAGGAAAAATTTATAGGTACCTTTGAGATTTTTTCTCATGCTTTTGACCCTTTTGGGTTTGCGGCATGACATATGCAATTAGGACAAGAAGCACAAAACTAAGTTTTGATGAATTAGCCACTATGTTAAACGCAGAAGAAGAAAAGATCCTACCTTTGCTATGGCTGTCAACAAAACACCTAGATCTAACAACAATGGTGGTTACAGCAACTACAATTAGTCTACAAATCAAGGTAAAGGTAGGAGCAATAATAATAGAGGCAGAGGAAGAGGCTCTTCACCTAATTAGTTCTCACAATACTCACCTAATCAAGGGTCTGGTATAAGATCAAAAAGACCAATTTGTCAAATATGTGGCAAAGCTGGCCATCTAGCTATTGATTGCTACCATAGGATGGATTAGCCTATCAAGGCAAACATCCACCTACTAAATTGTTAACAATGGCCACTTCTTCCAAATCTGTGATTGCACAAGAGTAGCCCTAGCTAGCAGATAGTGCAACTACTGACCATGTCACCTCTAGCCTTAACCACTTGAGCTTTCCTAAATCTTACAATGGCAGGATCATCTCACAGTGGGTAGTGGACAAAACCTGCCTATCACACACATAGGTTACTCTTTTATTCCATCTTTTAATTTTGCCATTCAACTTAAAAATGTGTTAAGAGTTCATTCTATAGCATCCAATCTTGCATCAGTCCACAAAATATGTCATGATAATAATTGTTGGTGTTATTTTGATGAAAACACCTTATCTATCTAGGACTTGGCCATAGGGATAGTGCTCTACAAGGGTAAGCATGAAGGTAGGATGTATCCTATTTACCCTAACAAGGCATCTAAGCTTCTTCTTCCTAACAAAATCTACAATTCTACCTTCACTTCACCACCTAGCTGGCTTTCGTGGTACAATAGACTTGGGCATCCTAACTCATAAGTTCTTAGATTTCTTTTTCAAAACAAAGGCTTGTCTTTCAATAATTGTACAAACTTTGTTATTTCTTGTGTTCATTGTTTTCATGGGAAAATGCGTAAACTTCCCTTTCCTAGCTCTAGATTTGTTGCTAATTCACCATTTAAGCTTGTACATACTGATCTATGGGGTCCTGCACCTCTTGATTCAATAAATGGCTTCAAGTATTATTTTATTTTTGTTGATCACTGTACTCGTTTCACTTGGTTGTATTTGTGCTAATAAATATGAAGTTTATTCCAAATTTGTCACATTCCATGCTTTGGTTAAAAATCAGTTTTTTGCAACTATAAAGACACTCAAGTCTAATGGTGATGGGGAGTACACCTCTAAACTCTTTGAATCTTATCTTTCCTCTCATGTTATTCAACACCAAATCTCATGTCCTTATACCCCTCAACAAATTGGGTTAGTAGAAAGGAAGCATAGGTAGTTAATTGAGACTACCATTACTCTCCTTTCCCAAGCTTCCTTATCTTCTCAGTTTTGGTCTTTTGCTGTTCAAATTGCCATGAGTCTCATTAATCTTCTTCCCACTACTACTCTTGGCTTCCTATCTCTTTGGTTCAAACTCTATGGTCATCATCCAGATATCACATCTCTAAAAGTGTTTGGTTGTGCCCACTACCTTACATTAGGCCTTGCACTAAACATATACATGAACACAAAACTATTGAATGCATCTTCCTAGGCTATTCCACTGTTTCTAAAGGATATTTGTGTCTTGATCTGCATTCTAATCACTTGTATACTTGCAGGCATGTATTGCTTAATGAATCCAAGTTTCCTTCTCAATCTTTTCATCTCAACCCTCTTCCAATTTTTGCTAAACCAGTACCTGACACATGGTTATCCCATCTTCTTTTTTCACTCCTCTAATCAACCTTCCATTTCAGGTTCTTATGTTCAATCCACTTCCAATCCTTCCACTCCTATACTTTATAGTACTTCTCCTCTCTCTATCATTACACTCTAATATTCCACTACATCTACTCCCATTCCTATCTCTCACTCCTCTAGTCCTTCCCTTACTTCTCCAACTACTTCACCTATCTAGTCACTTGCCCTACTGCCATCGTCCACCTCCAATTCACCCAGTCCTGTCCTTTCTGCAGATCCTTATCGTGTCCTCCCGATTACCACTAATATTCACCCCATGACTACCAGATCTAAGAATGTCATTACCAAACCCAAGCTTTGCTACAAGGCAGTTCTTGACTACACCTACACAGAACCACCATTCTACAAGATTGCCTCTCAATATCCTCAATGGACTAAAGCCATGGATGAGGAATTCTCTGCATTACAAAGGCAGAAAATCTAGTTTTTGGTTACTGCTACACCTAATATCAATCTAGTAGGTTGCAAGTAGGTCTACAAATTGAATTTTAGTAGTGGTGGCTCTATAGCTTGGTATAAGGCAAGGCTAGTTGCCAAGGGCTTTCATCAACTGGTTGGCATTGATTACAATAAGACTTTCAGTCTAGTTGTTAAACTAGCTACAGTCAGGCTTATTATTGTTATAGCTGTGAGTTTCAGATGACCTCTCAGACAACTTGATGTGTCTAATGCTTTCCTTCATGATTTCCTTAAGGAGGAGGTCTACATGCAACAACCCCTTGGCTATGTTGACTCTCAATTTCCTTCTCATGTTCATAGGCTACATAAATCATTATATGGCCCCAAACAAGTCCCTTGGGCTTGGATTGATCATTTTTCATCTCAACTTCTTCATCTTAGGTTTGTGGCTTCCTTGGCAAACTCTTCATTGTTCATTTATCATTCTCATCATACGACCATTTACCTGCTGCTGTATGTTGGTCTTCCTTGGCTCTAGCCCAATTTCATGGTCTTCCAATAAATAATCAATAGTCTCTAGTTCCTCCACTGAAGCTAAGTATCGTGCTCTGGCTTCCACTATTGTAGAATTGGCTTGGCTTTGTATTCTTTTTAGGGAGCTTCATTTGTGTCTTCCTCACATCCCTATTCTTTGGTATGACAATAATTCTGCCATTGCCTTAGCTTCCAATCCTGTGTTCCATTCCATAATGAAACACATTGAAGTGGACTGCCATTATGTGTGAGCGAGTGTTCTTAGGTGTTACTTGGGCATCAAGTTTATCTTTGGCTGTGATAGTTATGCTGATATTTTCACAAAGCCGTTGTCTAATCCTTATTTCTTGTTTCTTCATAGCAAACTCTTGGCTGATTCAGCCTTATGTTTGAAGGGGGATGTTGAGATATCTAAGGCTAAGGCTAAAGATAAAACAAAGCTTGTTCACCAATGTATAGTTTTTGAATCTCAAGAACAGAGCAATGGCTAAATTCTAAATGGTGTCGTTTTATTTAATTAGTTGAATTATGTGTATAGGCAAAATACTGTCGTTCTAGAGAGGCTATTAGTGAAGCCGTTGTAAGTTGGATTAGGCGAGAAAGACCGTTTCTACCTCTAGGATTTGGTCCACCATTCACGGATCAATTCCGTGATTTAGGGGTAGTCTAATTAAGTAGTTATAGCGGGATTATGTATATATAGTTGTGGTGGGCCTTTTGTGCTTTTAGGCTTGATTTCTCCTGCTGTACAACGACCTGTGATTCTGAGGTAGGGGAGTTGGGACTGGACTAACTGAAACACACCTTAGGCCAGCTTATGCACAAGTTGGGCCATCCCCATGTAGATGCGCCTTGGCAGGAGTCTTAAATGTGCAGCATACTCACGGTAGGAATAACTGTTATAGATATTACAGTAGGAAAAACAATACAACAAAATAACTAAAACATCTTTACAAATAATAATAACACGTAAATAACACAACAAGGGAGAATAATGAGGTCATAACATAATAATACAATCACGAATAACAAAATTGCAGAAAACAATTCAATAATAAGGTAACAAATTAGTCATTTGTCAACCAAAAACAAGATTCGTTTGCTAAAAAAAAGGGCTTATCTTTTTAGCAAACACAAGTCTAAAAAGGGAGTCGATCTCCAATGTAGGTAACCTTAGAGAAGGTTCTTGCCATAAAGATTACACACTTTGGAAAAAGGACCTAGATGACTTAAACTTGAATTCTTAGCTCATCAAAGAATAGATTTGTTGAGAGGGTATGCCTCTATTCCTATCACTCCTATTTAATGGATTTTTGTGTCTTTCCTTTTTTTTTTTTTTTTTTCCTCTCTCTACCTCTATTTCTTGCCCTGGTCCCCCCTTTTTTCACTGTTCACAACTATGGCCTTTTATACTACTTGCCATGACAAGATTTACCATTTTTACCCCTCAACCACTTTTGGCTTATTGTGGGCTTCCTTCCAAGACTGCCTACTGGCCTACCGACTATCTAGCCACTACCATTATACTGTGTCGATTGCACCACGCCTCATTCCTAGACAAAAGTGGTTTGTCTTGTCTCTTACCTCTCTTTGTTTTCACTACTCTCATCTAAATAAGGGTTAAACCTCTACCCCACCTACCTTTATGGCATGCATCTAGTGGTTCCAACTCATATTTACTTCTTTTTGGGGAGATGTTATCCCAGCGGGATGTTTCTCCCTAAAGAAGTTTGAGCAGGAACTCTAAAATAGGCTCCCCTTGTCTCAACCGCCAGACTATACCCTTTCATACCCTTAACCTATGGCCCACCTCTCATGTATTGGTTAGGTACAAGTAGGTGGTGGTTGGGCCCTATATGTATGCTACTTTCCTCTAAATCCATTACTTTTTTGGCCTTCACGCATTTTCCATTGCCTCCATTTTTGTCTAATTTTGTTGTACGTTCTGGTAGTTGTTTAACTCTTGCGATGTGAAACATAGATGGGCCTTTGGGTTTATGTTCTCTACCTTCCATCTCTTCTTTGGACTAGGCATTATTTGGGTGTAGCCCCTCTCCTTCTTGCCTAGCCCACGTCCTCTTCTTTCTTATGTTTGTGGGCTTTTTGGTTGGTGGTCTTGCCATGCCATTGCATTACTCCAACTATATCATCACTTCTCTTTTATTTCTTTGTTGCTTGTGGGCTTACGAGCTGAGACTCCTGCTAGTCCACTTTCTATATCCTTTCCTCTTTTGGGCTTTACTGACTAGCATTCCTGTTGTGCCAACCCACTTTCCACATCCTTACCTCTTTTGGGCTCTATTAGACCACATTCCTGCTATGCCAGCCCCTTTCATTCCTCGGGCTTCCTCGGCCCATTTCATTTCTCAGGCTTTCTCAGCTTTTTTACTTCTTCTTTACCTCTTTTACTCCCATAGGCCTTTACTAAATCCTTTGGGCTTCTTCAGCCCAACTACCACATCCTTACATTTTACTATCTTTCGGGCTTATTGGCCTGTATGTCAACCCTATAAATTTACTAACTCATTTCTTAGGCTTCCCCGACCCATTTACTTCTTCTTTACCTCTTATTATTCCCCTGGGTTTACTACTTCATTCCTTGGGCTTCCTCAGCCCATTTGCTTCTTCTTTGTCACTTATTATTTTCTGTGGGCTTGCTGATCATTATTCTTGCCATTCTGGCCTGTTAGTCTTTGCTTTACTATTTTCTCTTCCAATTTTTCTTCATATTGTTGGGTTTCTTCTGCCATTGGGCCTTTTGTCCAAAAGTGGGCATCAACAATAGTAACAGATGTAATGAAAATCACTTAAGCAAGCATTTACAGAAAATCACTAGAATTTTCTTTCTTTCTCTCTCTTTCTCTCACTCTCTGTTCTCTATGCTTCTCTGTGTTTTGCTTCATAGTTTTTTGCTTGCTTTACAATTGATTTGACTTTTCAAGCTTTACTCAATTCCTTTCACCACTGACGGGTCAAACCAGTGCACGAAAATATTGCATTAGGCCTGTTTTTATCATTAAAAAAACCAATTTGGGCTCTAGTTCATGGTTAACATTCGATTGGGTTTGAAAGTGAAAACCATGGTTTGATTTGAACTTGTGGTAGAATCATCTAGCATCATATTGGGATCTAAATCCTATGCAATGCCATGGTATGACTATGCCTCCGTTTGGGAAGCGCGTTTTGCACATTTTCCAACGGAAGCATTTTTTCAATTGGTCTTGTGCACTGTTCACGAGATCCACAAGTACCATATTCAGCAACCTTAAAAAAAAAAAAAAAAAAAAAAAAAGGGTCCCATGGCATTATTCACACATTTAAAATCCACAAGTACCATATTCAGCAACCTTAAAAAAAAAAAAAAAAAAAAAAAAAGGGTCCCATGGCATTATTCACACATTTAAAAATTATTCTGTTACAGTATTTTCAATTTTTAGTTTTTACCAATAAGCAGTATCCAAACAAACCCTATATCGTGGGCTAAACGTGGCTGTGAAGCAAAGCATACTGCATATACACTATATGTGGGGTGGGCTTTGCATTCTGAACTGTTTAGAGGCTTTTTTTTCATGTTAAACCAAGCTAGGTAAAGCCTTGGTAGTCGCACAAGCCTAGGGTCCAACTTAGACCGTATAGTGTATGGGCGACTACTAGTGGCAATTTGTACAATACTTTTTTTTTTTTTTTTAATTTATATAATCAATTTGTACAATAATTTAGTTGTGGTTGTGGGCTTTATAGCTTTTGTTTAGTGGTGAACCAAAACGGGGTATTGACACCTGCTTTGATTGGATTTATGAAAGTTTTGTTCCAGCATTTTTATTTGTTTATTTCATGTTGAAACTTTTTTTTCTTCCTTTTTGAGTTTTTTGTTCTATGATTAGCTTCTCCCCCTTACTAATATGATATTATTTCAAATTTTTACTATTATAGTTTACTACACATAATTTTTTTATCAAAGTCTTTTAAAATCTTCTAGTGATCTTGAGTTTCTTACTATCTTATATAAAGAGTATGTGCAAGGCTCCTCTTCTATAATTCAATATATATGAGTCTCAAATGAATTCATTAATATAGAAAGCAACTTAAGGAATTGCATTTGTACAAACCTAAAATTAATAACATAGTTATCTTTCATTAGAGCACTAGCATTGGGGGTGTAAACACCCTCCGGTTGCTATTTTAGAATATTCACATACCAAAATGCCATCCTATTCTACTTTACCATCCAAAAAAACTACTTTATTAATTATACAATACCATTTTACAATACTCCAACATCTCAACTTTTATTTTACAATACAACATATTAAAATAATATTTATACACAATAAAATAATATAACCTAAAATCACAATCATCTACAGGGAAAATTATTAGGTACTTCTAGAGTATCGTAGATGCATACTCCTCCATCTCACATAAATGGTGGGTTCTACCATGAATTTAATTAGTGAGACCCACCATTCATGTGAGAGGAGGGAGTACACAATAATTCCCTCATCTATAGTACAACACATTAGTTACAGGGCATTTAATAAAAAGTAGGAGAGAGAGAATTAAATAATAATATGAGAGTTTACCATTCAACTACAGTGCAATTCTACATGTAGAATTGCATTGTAGCAGTATTGCATTGTAACAATATTGCAAATTTTTTTACAATACTTGGCTTTTACAATTTTTGATGGAGTGAAGATTTTGGGATTAAATGCTAAAATTACTTACATTTGGCATTTGACATTTAGGGTATGAATGCTCTTACAATCCAACTCTTCAAAAACATGCCACATCCAAGTTTTTATTCTTAATAAATTATACAAACTGGCTACAGTAAGAGCATCCACATTAGTTCTTTTAAATTTTTCTGTCTATTTTACACTAAAAACCTACTTTTTCTATATTACATAAACAATTTATAAAAATACCCACATCAAATCATCTATTATACACTATCTTTTCTTTAAATAATCATTTAATATTATTATTTTATTATTTAACTTACCCACCACTACCCACAACATCCACCACACACGGTCTCCTTCTCTATTTTTCTCATTTTTCAGAATAACAGTCTCTCTTCTCTCACAATCAGCCATAGCTAGAGCTCACCTTGAGCTCTATCCAGGGCCGAGAGCCCTAAATCCTTCACCATGCTATCACCGGTGGCAGCAAAGATCAGCTGCAACACCACCACAAACAGTGATCCAAATCTTCACTCTCTCATGACAGCAGCGAATACTCCACCCAAGCTTCCATGGCAACGGCGATAGTAGCTTTAGCTTGAGTTTTGGTTTGATTTTTTTATTGATTTTGGGTTCCCTTTTCTGTTGATTTTTGGTTTGATTTTCCATTGATTTTTTGGTTGGATTATTATGTGTTGTAATGGTGGTGGTGGGATGGTACTGGATTGTGGTGGTGGGTGGATGGTTGATCGACTGTGCTAATTTAGATGAAGAGAGGGAAAGGGAGAGAGAAAGTGAAATGAGAAAGAAGAGGGATATGACTGGTGACGGAGAAAATAGTATAAAATATTGATTTACAAAGCTACAGTAACCGTGTATATTTACACGGTTACTGTAACAGATGTGTAAATATACATACTTATGCACCCACTATTATGGGCTATTTTTGAATAAAAATGTGTAAATTTGAGAACTTTTTCTATTATACACACTTATACACCCAATAATGCAATTGCTCTAAGAGCATCCACATTAGTGGATGGAAAATCATGTATAATAGAAAAAACTACTATTTTTACACATTTTGTCTCAAAATTGCTCCACATCAGTGCTTCCAAAATCTTGTATAATCATGTATATTTATCCATGAGATACAGTAACCGTGTATATATACACGGTTACTGTAGCTCATGTATTTATTATTTTATTAATATCAGTTCGCACCAATTTTTCTTTCTCTTCTCTCTGTGCACAACTACCTCAGCTCCTCATCTTCTTCTCCTCAGATGCACACACACACAAATACAAACACACCCACACACAAACACATCCACATAGACAAATCAATACACAAACACACCCACACACAAACAAACCCACACAGATAAACCCACGCTACAGTTGCTTGATTGGTGCTTGACCGAGAGGGAGTGGGTCTTGTTGGAGATCGGTGCTTGCTGGAGATCGATGCTCGGAGATTTGACTGGTGCTTGCTGGAGATCTGACCGGGTATAGAGTTGGGTTTTGTTTGGAGATTGGGTTTTTTTTGGAGATTAGGTCTTGTTTGAGAAGTGAAGCTGTCTATGGAGATCTGACCGGTATAGAGATGGAGATAAAGAGAGAGATGACCGATTGGTGTTTGCTGGAGATCTGATCGATTGGTGCTTGCTGGAGATTTGACCGGGTATAGAGATGGGTTTTGTTTGGAGATTGGGTCTTGTTGTTTGAGGAGTGAAGCTGTGGAGATCTGAGATGGAGATAGAGAGAGAGAGATAAGTAGAGAGAGATAGCAACAGTTCAGAAAAATGGGTAGAGAGAGTGAGAGAGAGAGAGAGAAAGAGAGAGAGAGAGAGCGCGTATGTAAATAGGTAGTTGAGAGAAATAATAAAAAAATTGAGAAGAATGAATATTTTATTAAAAAATCTTGTAAAATAGATAAACTGATGTGGAGGTTTTGTAAACATAGGGCCGTAAAATAGAAAAAGTAAGTTTTTAGTGTAAAAATAGATGTGTAAAATGGATGGATTGATGTGAATGCTCTAAGGTTGTATATATACAACTTACTGTAGCTCAGTTGTAAAAACTAAATAATATATTTTATTCTCTACTTTAATTTTCTCCCTCCGCTTAAAAAAAAAAAATTCCTCTCTTTCTCTCTCTTCTCTCTGCCTTTTGCCCACCATTTCTTTCATCCCTCATTGCTGTCATCTCTCCCATCCATCTTAGCTAAGTTTGTCTCAATGGCGATGGCAGCGGTGAAGGCAACGATGACGGCGATGGTAGAGGCTTGAAGAATGAAGGCGATAGCGGCGGTGGCTTGAAGATTGGTTGTTTTGGGTTTTGCTCGCTTGGGTATTGGATTTAAATCGATGCTTCTATGCTTGTTCTAGGTTATTCTAGGTTTTGAAAACTGATGCTTGAAGATTGGTTGTTCTAGGTTGGTTTTGAACTGATGCTTGAAGATTGGTTGTTCTGGGTTTCGAATAGATGCTTCGTTGCTGTTGCTCCGCCACCATCGCCGCTCAACCTAGCACTTTAACCCCTCTACCCATTTTCCCTTCACACTTTCTCTCTCACAAACCCAGGTTTGCTCTCTCTTTTTCAACTGAACCCAGCCAAGACAAAGAAAAAAAAAAAATAACAACAACAACAAAAATCCATAACAATATTCAAGAACCCAAATTTGCTATTAAAATCCATAAGCTCCTATGAAATTATTTTTCTTGTCTTTTATTATTATTTTTTGCTATCTTTGGGTTCAGATCTGAGCTGTTGACATTTTTTTTTTTTTTTTTTTTTGTGATTTTCATTGTAAGATGTTTGGGGAGTGTGTTGATGTAGTTCGGATCAGATGTGTTTTTTTTCATGTTGGTATTCATAAAAATTTAGGATTTTGTGGTGTTTGGGTGGTGTTGGTGGCAGCTAGCTTTTGGTGCTTGGGTTGAGTTTAGGTGGTTGCTGGCTTTGGTGGGCTACTGGTGGTTAGACATGGCAAAACAGGCGGGTCGGGTCGGGTTCGGGTCGGGTCAATCGGGTTACGGGTCAAACGGGTCACGAGTCAAAACGGGTCACTTTAAGCGGGTCAAAATCGAGTTCGGGTCAATCGGGTTGCGGGTCGGGTCGGGTTGACCCGTATTTTTCACATGAATTTTTTTATTATTTAATTTTTATATAGAAAACAACATGTATATGTCATTTGGAAAGTTATGCAATAAATTACTTAATGTAAAATGCATTATTTTGAATTCACCACTTATATCAAGAATGAACTCAATTAAACTTATTAATACTTATTCAACAATTTTAAAATTATACAAATCCTAACATTACTATCTAAAACAAAATAACACAAAAATAAGTAAAACAAATACACAAGTTTTATTTCTGCACAATATCAACATTCCAAATATAAAACAAAATTACAAATGACTTATTGGATAACTCATTTGATAAAGAATAAAAATATATAAGAAATTTACAATCTTGAAAATTAATTTTATAATCTATTATCAGTTGTGGTTGACACTCTATTTCAATTTGAGATATACTTTAAAATTTGATTGCTTACTTATTCATACATGGTCTCTTTTATGAATATCATATTATTGTTAAGCAACACACACTCTAGAATATATCATAATTTATTTTGAAAAACTGTTTATTTTGGACATAAATTATTAAAAAATAGGTCTAAGTATTCATAATTTATGCTAATTTGATACTTTAGCTTCACTATTTTCACACTTGTGAATATTTCTTACATGTCTACAATTTTAAATCTATGTTTTTAACTCTACTGTAACCAGATTATCTTGGCATGTACTTTACTATTTGATATCTAAAAATATTCACTCATTACAGAATGTTCAACTATTAATCTTTCAATTAATTTGCATATAGTTATGTAAATGTATCAATTGTTTCCTTAAAGTTCACAATAAACAATTAAACCAATATTGTCTTAGTTTTACTATTTTTTTTACCCAAAAAAAAAAGTTTTAAAAAAATGGTTCGGGTTCGGGTCGGGTCGCGGGTCGGGTCGGGTTGACCCGCAAAAAACACGGGTCGGGTCACGGGTCAACCCGTTTTTGCTTCGGGTCAAAAAAATCGGGTTCGGGTAGGGTATTTTTCGGGTCGGGTCGGGTCGGGTCAGAAAATTCTGACCCGTTTTGCCATGTCTGCTGGTGGTGGTGGTGGTGATTACTGGCCGTGGGCTTGAAGCTTGATGGATAGGGAGAGAGAAAGAGAGAGAAGTGAGTTTATATTATACTCCCTCCATTCCAATTTGTTTGTCCTGTTTAACTTTTTAAAGCAGTATCATTTATTGTCTTGCCTACCTTCTAAAAATGTATAAGTTTACAAAACTACCCTTAAATAAATTTATCATTTTTTTTTTGAAAAAAAGTTGTTCTTAATAAGGCAACTAAAAATGTGTCACAATTAGATTAATTTTTTAAAAATATTTATTAGTTTTCTTTTCAAATAGTTCTAAAAATAAAGTAGGAGTATAATAGGAACATGAGTAAATTAATGATTTTTATTTTTAGAAACATGACAATATTTTGAGACATCCCAAAATGGAATAAAGGACAAACAAACTGGGACGGAAGGAGTATTATTTGATGGATAGTTTATATTATTTTGATGAGTTCTATGTAAAAATAAAAATTAGAATGTTGCGTGAATTGTAAAATGAAATGGTAAAATAGATAAAGTGGTATTTGAGGATGCAAAATAGATTTTTTTTTGCATCTCCAGATGCTATTGTTCTTACAATCTAGTCTTGGGTTACATATTTAAATGTAGGACACCGGAATTGCAACTAGGATTAAAATCATTGCAATGAGTCACAACATGGACTTGGATTGAAATTATTTACGATAAACATACTAGAAAACTTCCTCCCAAAACAATACTTGAAAGGAAAGAACTAGAGAGGATAGTAGTGGATCCATCTTTGAAACATGTCATAGCATTCCTTGCGTTTGTACTCTGCCGGTGAGTGGCCAGCTCCCTATTCAAAATAAAACAATCTATTCAATCTAATTTTCTTTTAATTTATTGCTTGTATCGATGAAGTGAAAAATTAAGGTTCTTTTTCTTGCCTTTATAGTTGCATATGTCAAGCGGTATCCGCTATTTGTATATCTCCTTGTGTACCTAAAGAATTATATGCACATTATTAGCCATAAGAAAACATTAACACTGAATGAGAAAAAATGCTAATGTTGGACATCATATAAACTCACCCAGCAACCTGACCATCAACAAACCATGGTCTCCAATCAGTATCAATTGTTAGGTCTAGAGCATTTATCCATGTTTCAGTAGCAATATGTGTGACTGCCATGTCATGATCGCCACTGCAGGAGAGAATAAAATTTGTAGTTGTCAAAAAACTTAGTAATTATCTGGCGCAGACAATCTAATTAATTATGTGGCTAACAATATTTGAGTTTGGTTTATTTTAATAAGTAATAATAATTAATAATAATAAATACTTAGTGCAGTGAACTTGCTGATTGGAATTGAACCTGAAAGCTATGAGTTGCAAGCCTGAATTGGTCAGATTTTTAAGATAGGGAAGGGCATTTGTGACGTCGTAGGAGTAATCGGAGTTTAAGGTGATGTTGCATCTAAAGACTTCTTTAACTGTTCCCTGTTAAGATAAGATTAACTCATAATCCAAGTCTAGCATTGATTGTACACAAAGTAGTCACAATTCCTTTTTTACTTGTTCATGTGACAGGTTATGTTGTAAAAGAAAAAAATTTGTATCCTTAAACTTCTTGATTCATTAAATATAATTGTACCTAACTCTCAAGAATCACTTACAGGTCGAACATGAAGAGCATCTTGGACACTTTTGTAATTTAACCATATGTCCAAAAGTAAATATTCAAAATTCTGCAAAAGTAAATAAATAAATAAAATTAGTTGCACTATTGTACAGTCTTTTACACATGTGCATAAATGAGAATTTATAACTACTGCAAGAATGTGTGTTTTTGTGTGTGTGTGTGTGAGAGAGAGAGAGAGAGAGAGAGAGAGAGAGAAATTTACTTTGCACCAAAAGTTTGTTTTCTTAGACCATGGTAGAATGAAATTTCCAGAGTAATCTCTAAGAATTCCTTGAGCACCTTCTTCTTTTGCTTTATTTGGTGATATGAAAGCACAACTGGGTCCCAAGATATCTGGTTCATTTACTAGCTCTATGCACTAAATATTCATATTAACGATATTACTCATTCCTGCTGCTTATAGAGTTTACCAAAATTTATGATGTTACAATAAATATATCTGATAATCCATGTCCAACCTGGGATATTGCTGCAAGTGCCTCTGTGCAGTATGCATTTGTCGAATCGACGTAATATCCATTGCAACTAGTTTTGGCTGACTGAAATAGCATTTAACAAGAACAACTATGAAGACGATAGGTTTTGAGCCAAAATGTGTAACGCAAATGAAACCCAAGCAGCGAGAATTAAGACTTAATTTAGTTAGCCTGTTTTTCCTACCTCATACATTGCATCCGATATTAGAGCCATTCTGTGAGCAAATATTACTCTTGTGCTCTCTTCGAGATCCATACTTGTATGTGGGCAACTAAGCACGAGTCCCTTGCAATATTTTAGAGAACATTTTACTCTAATGTTCATTAAAATAAAAAATGAAAAACGATTTAAAAAAGAGGAAAAAAGGAAGGCAATTCAAGTCCTATTAATAAATTGTGTACTTTGAGGTTCACATTAGGCTCAATTCCTGCTTCGTTGCCTGCAAATCAATAACAAAGAATTGGGTTTTGAGTTTGTGATTAATATTGAGTTTACCAAAGACTTGTGATCAATATAAGTTACCGTTTATGATGTGTTCAGCAATTATTGGATTGACCACTCCTGCATAGGAATCGCTTCCAAGATAGACCGGATTGTTCACAAAATTTGAGTGTTCCATCAACCACTGTGCCACGAAAAAAATATTCATACTTATAATTCTCTAAGTAAAGGGAGGATGAAAGAGATTTAGTCATCAAAAATCAAATGTTCAAATTTCATATTTTTTTAATTTAAAATTAAAGATCTGTTTGGTTAGAGAAGTGAAAAATTGGAAGGATAGAAAGCGGGAAAGGGATAGAAAATTGGGAGGGTAGAAAATATTTAGGGTATGTTTGGTAACTGTTTTTTTTTTTTTTCCCTTTATTTTATGTTTTCAAAAACAATTTTATATTTTTGATACTAAAAAACTTGTTTGGCAACCCAAAATAGACAAAAAACAAAAACTTTTCTTAAAACTCAATTTGTGAAGGAAACTGAAAACATGCAAAATGCTATTTTCAGTTTCTAATTTTTAAAAGTCAATGAAAACACGCATTTAATTTAATGAATTTGTCTCATTTAATGAGCTAGCATTAGATTTCAAATCCAAATAACAACATATTTTAGTATTTTCTATTTTTTTTTAAAAACTATCTTTTTTATTTCAACTAACCAAATATGTTTTCGTTTTCAAAAATACAAGAAAATTGTTTTTTCTTTATATTTCCAAAAACAAGTTTTTGAAAATAGAAAACAAAAACTATTACCAAACATAACCTTAGGGTATGTTTGGTAACTGTTTTTTCCTTTTATTTTCTGTTTTCAAAAACAGTTTTTTACTTTTTAGACTAAAAAACTTGTTTGGCAATCCAAAATGGACAAAAAACAAAAAATTGTTCTTAAAACTCAATTTGTGAAGGAAACTGAAAACATGCAAAAGACTATTTTTAGTTTTTAATTTTTAAAAGTTAATGAAAAAACACATTTAATTTAATGAATTTGTCACATTTAATAAGTTAGCATTAGAGTTCAAATCCTAGTAACAACATATTTTAGTATTTTCCATTTTTTTAAAATTATCTTTTTAATTTCAACTAATCAAACATGTTTTTTATTTCAAAAATACAAGAAAATTATTTTTTCTTTATATTTTCAAAAATAAGTTTTTGAAAATAAAAAACAAAAACAGTTACCAAACATAACCTTAGTTTTCTCTTAATTATATTTAATTGGGAAGATAAAAAAAAAAGAAAAAAAAGAAAAAAAAAAGAGATGGAAAACAGTTGAGAAGAAATTTACAATTATATCCATATTAAATAAAATGAAAAGTAACACAATTATATCACTTCTTTTGTATTTTTTTTTTTTTTTTTTTGGGAAGAGCCAAGTGAAAGGATTGAAAAGAGAGAGAGAGAGAGAGAGAGAGAAGTACGTAAAAGAAAAAGACTAAAAAGCAAAACCAATAATAAAAAAAAAAGAATCAAATAGATTTAGAAAAAAGACAAATTAAAGGAAAAAAAAAAAGCCAAAAAATTCATGACAAATCCTTGTGCACGTTGATTATATTCAAAAAAGGTTTTTATTTTTATTTTTATTTTTTTTCCTGATAAACGATTATATTCAGAAAAGTAAACCAACCTTTAAAGAAACAGTAGCAAGTAACGTTTACTCATGATTATCAAAAAAGTAACGTTTTACTCTTTTTTCTTTTTTGATACGAACGTTTTACTCTTTTATTATAGTCAAACTAGCATTTTGAGCAGATCAATAGGCAACTTGAAATATGTATGTTTTTGCGGGACTCGCAAACCATGGATAGAATTAAGCTAAATGCATACTTATTCCCAAACTACTTAATAAATTTCCAGTTTTCAAAAGCGGAGATACCCATAATCTATTATTCGGTGGCAGATTTTTTGCCCCGTGTGATGAAATCTACTTTCACTACAAAGGAGATTCTTTGCTGTAGGACCCGCAGTGAATAAATTTAAGGCTATAATTGAAAGTTCGAAACCGGATTAGTCGGCCCAGTGGGTTCGGATACCGGTTGGGAAACCAAAAAAAAAAAAAAACCAAAAAAAAAAAAAAAAAAAAAACCCAAACTCATGCTTTAGATGATGGAGCTAACAAAGCAATTTGATCCAATTTAAAATTACCGACAAGCATTTTAATTGACTTTAATTACACTCACATTTCTCAGAAACTGATAGGCTTGAGCTGCCAATTTTGTGTCTGATGCGTTCCAAGCTTCTGAGGTTGTTGCATATGAGAAACCAGCACCCACAGGTGCATCCAAAAATAACACATTGGCTGTCTGCAAAAGCATTAGGATTATCAATAAAGGAAAAAAGTATGATAAGGCAAAAGTGGAAAGAAAATAAAATGTAGATAATGGAAAGGAATGAAAAATTGCTGTGCAAAACACATTGTACCTTTGTCCATGTGTTTGGTTCGTATAGCAGTGTCGGTAAGCCCCCAGTGTAATCAGAGATATTGAATTTTAATGGGCCTACAGGCGAACAATAAAGTCATCAAGTTTGAGATTGTCTTTTAACCCTTAAACATACTTGAGTGATGCTAAGACTATGACATATTTTCCTATATAAGCCTTATATATTTTATGTCACAAATGGCATAGAGGTAATTTAAAATTTTATTTATGGAGTAATTGCACTTTTAGTCCTTACATTTTGACATTTTTTCATTTTAGTCCCTACATTTTATTTTTACCACTTTTAGTCCCTAAACCAATTAACGTCCTTCATTTTAGTCCTTGAACCCCCATTCCGTCACCAATTAATAGGGAAATTGACGGTATCAATAAAATAATAATACAAATTTACTATAGCATGCCACATCAGATTATAATTTAAAATATTTATTTTTCAATTTTAACAAAAGAAAAAAATATGAGTTGCCCAGATCTTTGTTCATCTTCAACAAGAACACCGAAGATCATCAAGAACACAAACCCAGATTTTAAACATAAGAACACATGCCCAGATTTTCTTGCATTTTCTTGCCCTTTCTTGTCAACCAAACACAAACACAAATCAATCTCTAGCAAGAACAAAAAACAAACCTAGCAGCAAATCTTCTCAGATTTTCTCAAACTACAAAACCCATATATACAAAATCTCAACTCAAACCCAAATTTTCTCATCTTTCAATCAACAACAAAACCTCCAAAAAATAAAATTCATAAACCCAGAAACCAAATTCATAAACCTAGAAAATTCAGCATAAAAACACCATTAAAAAAAAATCATAAATTCCAAAGCCCCCAAATCTCTCTCGCGCCCAAATCTCTCACAGACAAAAACACAAACACCTAAACTTTAAAAAAAAAAAAAAAAAAAAAAAATCTCATAATGGAAAAACCCACAACAAGCTCAACGTGCCAACGGGTCGATTCGTCGCGATCGGCGATATCCACCGCCGCCGATCTGCTTACTTGGTTGGAAGTCCCTCCGTCGTGGATTTCATAGTCCTTAAGGGTGATATGGTCCTAATTGCAGATGTTGTACCACTTCTGGATCCGGATCTTGTCAGCCTGGGTACCCGTCTACGCCACCACGAGTTTCTTCAAGTCTCTGATGGTGTCGTCCTCATTGCACTTCACTCTCACCTTCTTCCCTAGCCGATCGTTTAGCATCACCTCAATCAACTTCACTAGACTCAACCTCAACCTCCGATACCCAACACTCATAAGCTTCAATCTCACCTAAGTTTTCTGTGTTTAGTGGGTTTTGATCTTTGTGGGTTACTGGGTTTCAATTTGTGGGTGTAGATATTTGGATGTATGATTATGGGTGTTGATTTGCATTTTTTGGATTTAAGGGTGTCGATCTGTGGTTGTGGGTGTCACTCTATGGCTTATTGACTGTGGACGTCGATCTACCGATGCACCGCATCGAACCGAGTCTAGGAACCATACCACTGGAGGCTAGAGAACCAACCTCCGGCGGTGATGAGTGGAGCTGACGAAGGGAGAAGTGACTCACGGTGAGAAAAAATCAGGCCCTGTCCCTGCGAACCAAATCTCTCTTCTCTTTTCTTAATCTTTAAATCATAATTCATTTGAATTTTGATTTTTAATTCTGTTTTTATTTTTTTATTTAGTTAAAATTAATAAATTAATTTTTTAAATTTATAATGCTGATATGTCAGTGCTATAGTGAATTTTTATTATTATTTTATTGATCCTGTCAGTTTCCCCATTAATTAGTGACGGAATGGGGGTTTAAGGACTAAAATGAAGGGCGTTAATTGGTTTAGGGACTAAAAGTAATAAAAATAAAATGTAGGGACTAAAATGAAAAAAAAAAGTTAAAAGTATAGGGACTAAAAGTGTATTTACGCCTTTATTTATTTATTCTTATAATAGTGCTAATTATATTCATTATCACATCAATTTAGAATCATTTTGTAGTAAAATTTGTAAGAGTTGGGTTTAAATTATATCTAGAATAATTCTAAACAATGTCAGTTACACTCATGGTTTTTAAATCTGGACCATTCAATGAACTAAAAGATAGAAAGGTTCAAGGTTTTTAAGGTCAGGCTGAGGTTCAACTGTGGTCAAATAGTAACATGTCATTTAATTTTTTAAAAATATATTTGGTACTTAAATTGGTGTTTATTTATTAATTTTTCATTCCTGACCAACAAGATGTGTGTAGCCCAATTGTTTGCATATGACTGAAGTGTGACTTATAAGCAATGGTTACACCATACACTAACTATAATTTTCACTAACTATAATTTTTACAATCTTGGTTTCTTATATAGAAAGTTCACCCTAATTCAAAAAGTAAAATCACAAGTGAGCCAAACCCTAGAACAATTTTCTACCCTGGCAAAATTTATAGAGCATTGAGGTTGATCAAATTCCTCTCTTAACTTTGGCATGAATTGAGCATATATATATGAGTTGGGTTTAAGTTACACCTAGTGTAACTCTAAACAATATTACACCACTCAATATTTTTTAATTGAATGCAAATTTTGACAAATCTACCGTTAGATTATATTATTTTCATATATTTTTCATGCTTGCCAAATTTCAAGGTGATAAAAAATTAATAGTTATGTTATCAATAATTTTTTTAAATTCAAATTATTGTAGTTTAAAATAATGCATAAAAGATAAGTTTATGGATCAAATAATAAATAACATCCAATTAATATGAAAATTGGCATGATTGTTAAGAACATATAAAAAATGTAATTTGACGATGAGATTTTCAAAATTTGAATTCTATAACAAGTTATTGGGTGATGTAATATTACTTAGAGTTACACTAAATGTAACTTAAGCCCAACCTTTTATATATATATATATATATATATATATATCACGAATCTCCACCGTGACTAGATTTATCCTAATCCATGAATGCATCAATTGCTAGACCCAAATTAGAGGCAAAACAAATGAACAAAGTGCATATCTCTCTAAGCTACTTCCAAATGCGTCAATAGGTGCCAAATGTGCCCAAAGATAGTGTCAAGACCAATCAAAAGAACAAATGTTACCGCTACAACAAATTTCCAAATGCTCACGAAAATTTCAAAATTAGTGTGGGGTTAATTAGACGCAAAGGGAAGAGGAAGAAGAAAGTCATACCAATCTGGTACAAGAATCCATTCAATGCAGAACAACCAGGGCCTCCATTGATGTAGAGCAAGAGAGGGTCAGCTCCTGGGTACCCTTCCGACTGGACGAAATAGTAGAAGAATTCCACTTCACCAACACTAATGTATCTGTATACAAATTCTCATCAACATCATCAACAATCAATTAACCCAAACCCAGTTTTGGTGCAAGTAGAAATTTTTCAGTGCAAATAAAAGAAAGTAATGCATACCCAGTTTCAAGTTTAAAGGGCAAATAACCAGGGAAGCCAGGAAGAGTCTTGACAATCCAGTGTGAGACTGCCGTGCCAGATACAAGCAGTAGAAACAGCAAATGCAAGCATACTGAACTTGCTTCCGAAGACATTGTCAAGGTGCATGCACGTGGTTTGGTTATTAGGCTACTAGCTTCCAAAATATTATGTACAATGACTAGGCTTCAAACTTACTATTAGTGAAGCCATGGTGTTAGTTGTTTGAAGTTTGAACTGAATTATAGGTATGGAAGGTGGTCAGGTGAATGACCAGGTAGTCTAGCTCATGAACGTTGGTTGAAATTTTGTTGAAACGTGCGCACCTAGAAAATTTTCTTTGCATCATTGATGATTGAACTATAGATTTTTTTTTTTTTTTTTGGGAGGGCGGGGGATAAATTATATTTTAAACCCTTTATTTAAAAAGATAGTTTCAAATTAAATTAAACCATATATCTTTAAATGTTTTAAATTAAACCTTATACTTTCTCTAGTTTCAAATTTGAACACTAAACTTAAAAAATCATATTAATTTAAATCTTGGACGTTTTGGATTTGATTGTAGGTTTAAATTGATGATTTAAAAACTTCTAAGAGACATTATATATACTTATTTAAAACTAGCCTCATCACATGCGCTTTGCGTGTGCAATGAGTTTTTTTTTTTTTGGTCTAGTGTCATAATTTGTTTTTTCTTTTAATTTTGGATAAGTTTGTTTTGAAGATACGGATTAGTAAGAGAATGTCCTATTTTATAAACATTTTAAGTGGAGTTTGAGATATATTTTTATTAGGCTTTCCTCAAGTTTTTTTTCCCCTTAAACCTAAAGTTTAAGGGTATTTCTAAACCAAAAAAAAAAAAAAATCAGTCTAAAGAGAGTAATACTCTTATAAATAGTATAGATAATTTTGAATTGAGGGATTTACTATTGAACTGAAATTAATTAATTAATATAGAGCAACATAAATAATGAATTTTGTATGAATCAAAAACTAAAAAAATATTTATCTTTCATTATTGTTTGGTCTTGAATTACATATTTAAATGTTGGAGACCAAGACTGCAACATGGATTAACATCATTGCAATGAGTCGCTATATGAACGCAGATTGAAATCATTAAGGCACACTTGGTACATTAAATGAAGATTATGAAAGGAATGATAATCCTTATTGTAGAGTCTATATTTTTAGATTGACAACCATAAACAAACATGGCATTTTATAACATAGTTTATCTAGTTGATTAGTGTTGGATTAAACCTTGGAACAAGACAAATCAAGTTTAGAACAAATGAAGACTCAAGAATGCAAAAAATAGAGTGCTAGAATACTGCATTTCAGCTACAGGCTTGAAAGGTTGAAAGTCACTTACTTCAACCAATTGAACTGCATGTCTCAACTAATCAAGACTCGAATAGAATGGAATTTCAACTTCTTTTTTCAGCCGTTTCATCTAGGGTTTTGATGGATCTTATGTAGATATGAATACAAACCCTAGAGCACATTCTTTAAGAAACAAGAGGGTAGTGTTATGTACACAAGTTTGGAGTTTTTCCAAATATTTTTAAAGCTACAACTAGAGACTACATGCAAACATTGGATCCAATTTTTTAGTAAAGTTGTTGCAGTCAGTTAACCATAGTTGCTGATCAAATATTTTAGCAAAAATTTTGAAGTCGCAAACATGAGAGTTCATGTGCAACAACCCATAATAGAAGAGTTCGTGAATTTGGAACTTCGTGCAGTCACACCACTAAGTACTACATGAGGTAGTAATAGATTTAGGGTTAAGTTCATGGTTAAAATTTGATTAATCTTGTGACATCTGGGACCTAAAACCCTAACACTTATTACTTGGAATAAAATATGCTTTGACATTCCTCCAAAAAGCAATAATGTAGGACATCGGAACTACAACTAGGATTAAAATCATTGAAATGAGTCACAGCATGGACTTGGATTGAAATTATTTACGATAAACATATTAGAAAACTTCCTCCCAAAACAATAACAATACTTGAAAGGAAAGAACTAGATAGTAGTGAATCCATCTATGGAACATGTCATAACATTCCTTGCGTTTGTACTCTGTTGGAGAGTGTCCAGCTTCCTACACAAGTTTAAAAGAATTAATGTTAATTTATTTTATTTTAATTAATTGCTTGCATAAATAAATGAAAATTTTTTAATGAAGTAAAAAATTAAGGTTCTTTTTCTTGCCTTTATAGTTGCATATGTCAAGCGATATCCACTATTTGTATATTTCCTTGCGTACCTAGAGAATAATATACACATTATTAACAATAAGAAAACAACAGTAACAATAAAGCCTTAGTTGCAAGTGGGAAAAAGAAAATGGAAGGAAACAAAATGCTTATGTCCGATATCATATCTTATAAACTCACCCTGCAACCTGGCCATCAACAAACCATGGTCTCCATTCAGTATCAATTGTCAAATCTAGAGAATTTATCCATTGTTGAACAGCAATATGTGTGACAGACATGTCATGATCGCCAACGCAAGAGTAAAATTGTAGATATGAATAAAATTATTAATTATCTGGCACATACAATTTAAATTGCTGTAATTTAATTATGTAACTAATTCTTATATTTCAGTTTGGTTTTCTATTAGTAATAGCTTAAGTAATAATTAATACAAATAAATACTTAGTGTAGTGATCTTGTAGATTGGAACCTGAAAACCAGGATTTGCAAGACTGAATTGGTCAGATTTTTATGATAGGGAATTGCATCTTTGACATTGTAGGAGTACTCCGAGGTCAAGGTGATGTTGCATCTAAAGACTTCTTTGACTGTTCCCTGTAGAGATAACTCACAATACAAGCAGCTTAGCGCCCATCAGCTTTTCATTGATAGTACCTAAAATATTCACAATTTCCTTTTTAATTGTTGATGGCAATGTTATTTTGTAAAAGAAAAATTGTCCTAAACTTGTTGTTTGTCATTGTATTGAACTATCAAGAATTACTTATTTAGCACCCATTTGCTTTTCATTGATAGTATACTTAAAATATTCACAATTTCTTTTTTAATTGTTGATGTGAATGTTTATTTTGTAAAAGAAAATATTTGTGTCCTTAAACTTGTTGTTTGTCATTGTAGTGATTGTACTGTACTATCAAGAATTACTTACCGGTCGTACATGAAGAGCATCTTGGACACTTTAATTTTATAGTTTATCCATATGTCAAAGAGAATATAATCAAAATTCTGCAAAAATAAAGTGACAAATAAATAAATGAATAAAATTAGTTCCACTATTGTACAGTCTTACATTTATAACAAGTGGATGAATGAGCATTTATAAGTTATAACAATTAGTGCAAGAATGTTGCTTTGTCCACACACACACACACACACACACACACAAAAGGGTGTAAGAATGTGAGAGTGAGAATTTTACTTTGCACCAAAAGTCTCCGTTCCTAGACCATGGTAGGATGAAATTTCTTGAGTTTTCATTAAGAAATCCTTGAGCGCCTTCTTTTGGTTTTGGTGATATGAACGCACAATTGGGACCTAAGATATCTGCGTCATTTACTTGCTCTATGCACTAAATATTCAGATTAACGATCACTCATTCTTGGTGCCCATATAATTGACCAAAAACTATGATGTTATAATAAACGTAAGTGATACTCTATCCAACCTGGGATATTGCTGCAACTGCCTCGTGCAGTTTGCATTTGTCGAATCGATGTAATTCCCATTGCAACTAGTTTTGGCTGACTGAAATAGCACTTAACAAGAACAACTATGAAGATGATAGCCAAAATGTGAAACGCAAATGAAACCCAATTAGCTAGTTTTAGTTACTTATCAAAACTTGTCTTAACGTACTTGTTATCCCAAAAAAAAAAAAAAAAAAAAAAACCTTGTCTTAAGTCTCAACTACCTTATACATTGCATCTGATATTAGAGCCATTCGGTGCGCAAATATTACTCTTGTGTTATCTTCGAGATCTGAATTTGTATGTGGGCATCCAAGTGAGAGTCTCTTGCATTATTTTGAAGAACATTATATTCTAATCTTCATCGAAATACCAAATGAAAGGAATTTATATATATATATATATATAAGAGTAATTCAAGTCCAATAATTTGATTGTGTACTTGGATATTCACTTGAGGCTCAATTCCTGCTTCATTGCCTGCAACTCAATAAAAAAGAATCAAGTTTGAAGATTGTGATTAATATTGAGTTTACTAGAGACTTGATTCAATGAGGTAAGCTCTATTAGATGCTTGTGATCAATATAAGTTACCATTTATAATATCTTGGGCTAGAATTGGAGTGACCACTCCTTGATATGAGTCGCTCCCAAGATAGACCGGATTGTTCACAAAATCTGAGTGTTCGATCAACCACTATATCATGAACAAACATATCATGATTTAATAAAAATATGTTGGCCTCCATGGAACTAATTTTAGCAATTCAGTTTTAAAAAATTACACTTGGTTTCCACTTAATTCTAAAGGCCATAAAAAAAATTTGTAGATCTAAAATTTTAAATAAAATTAACAAGTCTAAAAAATTAGCTTAATAACAAAAATTACCAGTAGTAAAACTAAAAATATTAAACTCAATCAACAAATTTTATTTAAAACAAACAATCTGATCCTTTTAAAAAAAATATTTAACAAAATAATTTTACTCTTACCCAGTAGCAAACACAATCATCAAAGACGTGCCGAGTTTTCTTTTTCAT
Source organism: Quercus suber (assembly GCF_002906115.3). Lineage (NCBI taxonomy): Eukaryota > Viridiplantae > Streptophyta > Magnoliopsida > Fagales > Fagaceae > Quercus > Quercus suber. Next base: position 977,038 of record NW_027069549.1, read on the forward strand.
AAATGATTGCATTGTAATATATTAAGAAACAATAATGTGCTTTTTTACTTTTTTTTTTTGGTTTATACTTCTGCCCCATAACTTGAAGTCCTGCTTCATCTCTACTCCTATGAGCATTAGCATAGACTCAATATTAAAAAACTATAGAAAACTTCATTTTTCGAATCAAATTCTTGCTAAATTCATCTCAAATCCCTTGCATCAGACTTAATAGTTCTACTAAATTGCAAATTATACTCCTAAACTTTATGATAATTTCAATTTCGCCCCTTGATTTTTCAAAATTTTGATCCACTCTCCTAAAGTTAGGTATTGTTTAGATTTGCTCCCTTCCATCGTTACACTATGTCTGGCATTTCATTAAAGGGTTATGCTAACAAGTGCTTTAGGAAAATAATTAACAATCAATTTTAGAAAAGTTTTGACACAATTTTTATGAGAAATTAAAAAAAAAATGTCAAAACATTAATTTTTTTTTCTTTTTCCATAAAAACTTTCTTTAAATAAATTGTTAACTATTGCCTTAAAAACATCTGTTAGCATTTCCCTTCATTAAATGCCAAATTGGCACTCCAATGACACTTCTATGTTTGTAATCGATTTGGTTTTGCAGCCTATATGTTTGGGGCTATTTGATTAATTTTGAACTCTAATGGATAGTTAGGCATGGTGCATTGACAGAAGCAAGTAAATCTAAACAACACCTAGCGTTATGGGAGTTGATCAAAATTTTGAAACTTTATAAGGTAAGATCAAAATTACTCCAATTAAATGGTTTAGGTGGAAGAGCAAAAGCGTCATCATACAAGAGTCGAATACTATTTAGAAAGCCATTATATCTAATTAAATGTAACAATTAGGCATTTTAATTGGCTCTCACTATCAATTACACTCACATTTCTCAAGAACTCATAGGCTTGTGCAGCTACTTTTGTGTCAGATGCGCCCCAAGCTTTCGAGATTGTTGCATAGGAGAAGCCACCACCCACAGGCGCATCTAAAAATAACACATTTGGTTGTCCACAAAAGCATTATGATTATCACTTTAAGCAAAATTCGAAGGAAAATGTGGCTAGAATAATGGAAATTAATGAGAAATCGCAGAAGTACAAAACTGCGTACTTTTGTCCATGTGTTTGGTTCATATATCGGTGTTGGTAATGGGCCTACTAGTGAACATGGAAGATAAATGAAAATTTTCTAGAATATCATTGAAAATAAATTACATTTAGGTAAAATTCTTACAAAAAAAATATTAAATTTTTTTTTTGAAACTATTGTATACGAGTTTTAATAATTTATATCTGCTTATAGTGTCATGAAAGCTCTCTTTTGTTAGTCGGAATTGAAAATCTGAAGTATGTTAAAAATTAACAGAATATGCCTTTTTGAAGAGAGAGAGGTATTAGTCTGTCCTTTGTCAAAGTTTGTTAAACTTTGTCAACTTGTTTTGCCTTCTAGGGTTTGGCAGCAATGTGATACTAAGAGCATTCATATTGGGAATGTTATATGTCATATGTTGGTTCAATTTAGTGTAAAACCCAAAACACGCTCTGCATCTAGACTTCTGAAAAGGTACTATTGTAAAAATATTTGGAATTGTGCTACAGTGCGATTCTAAATGTAGAATCGCATTGTAGCTCAATTCTAAAACAAAATAATAGTTTTTTATTCCATCAACCTTTTTCTCTCTCTTTATTTTTTGTGTTTTTCATTCCTCTCTCCTCCTTCAGTCCTCTCTCCCTCACACCCACTCCTTATTTCTCTCGGTGTGCAGTGGTGTCCTGTTTGTGGTGGATCTCGGTGTGGCAAGTTCACTGTGGTGGTGTTTTTTTTTTTTTTTTGCAAAGTCACAGCATGGTGAGATCGTACCTTGGGTTAGAGGAGATTGGGTTTGAGTTTGTGGGGTTCATGGGATACGAGAAGATCGAGTGTTTGATTTGGGTGTGGGATCGGTGGCTTGTGTTGCCATTTTGGTTTTGCACATTTAAGATTTGAGGTTGAAGAATAGTAATAAGGGAATTTTGATAATTTGAATGTGAAATTGAGAAAAGTAGAGAAATTCTAAATCTTTTGAAGAATGGAGAATTTGTAGTTGGGTTTTGGGTTATGCGTTCTATGTTTTTTGGGTTTTGGTTCTGCGTTTTCTAGGTTTTAGGTTCTAGTCCTTCTGGGTTCTGTGTTTTTTTTTATTTATTTTTTTTCATGGATTTTTGTTCCTGTGGGATTTTGGTGGGCAGTAAGCAGTGGTGGCTTGGTGGGCATGATGGAGGCATAATGGTGGTGACTGGGTAGTGGAGGTGTAGTGCTAGAGGTTGAGGGAAGGTAAATATGCGTGTGTAGGATAAAATTGGGAAATTAAAAAAAGAAGGAAAAAATATATTTTATTGTGTAGATATATTATTTTAATGAGTAAAATAGTAAAATAAAAGTTCTGGGTGTATTGTAAAATGGTATTGTATAAACGATAAAATAAGTTTTGAGATGGTCAAATAGAATAGTTTGAAGATTCAGGATGCGAATGCTCTAATGCTTATTCCTCCATTTGATTATGGCAAACAAGTTTATTACTTTCAAAATAAAAGATTGCACATGTTACTTGAGAAAAGAAATGTGATTTAAGGTGTTTAAACCTAGCTTTGGGTTATATAAAATAACTTTGAAAAATTTTGGTAGCATTTAAATGGGGTGACGAAAACACCACAATTTATCAAGACGCCAAAAGATATTAAATGAGATATGAAGTTAAAGATCTATTCATGGATTCTAGTTAGTTCAACTCGTAAAATTTTTTTATTTTGAATAAGAGATCTGGAGCGCCTACACCAATAATTGATTCGTATCTTAGTATAATGATAAAAGACTATCATCAAAAGCGAACACCATATAACTCTCTTAAAAAAAAAAGTTAAAGACCTATGACCTATCAATCATTTAGCTATTATCATTTATCACCAAAAAATTTAGAATAAAATTAAATATTATATAAGTTCATGGGTAAATCATATTTTTATTAGGGCAAGACTTTGGTACAGTACTTAAGTGTTATTCCTTAGTTTTCTCTCTTAAGATTCTGCCATGTGGATTTTTTTCCCATGGAATGGAAGTGTGTTTTTTAATTAAATAACCACATGGCTGAATTTTAAGAGGGGAACCTAATAAACAACACCTAAGGTACTATGCCTAAGTTTTGTCCTTTTTATTATATACATTATAATAAAAATTCTATCTTAAACGTTGTTTTGATAAATGTAATTTTTTTTTTACCAATTTTTATTATCCCTCCCACCCCCCCCCCCTTTTTTTTTTCTTTCTCCTTATGTCATGAGAGGCAGGCACTCTAAGTCAAAGGAGTTAATACCATTCCAGAAGCCATTTTAGTTTAGTCAGAGAAACGAAATATTTCAATACCAGTTAATACCGATAAATTGTTTCGGAATTATTACTAATTATATAATATATATATATATATTTGTATATATATACACAAACATATTGGTAAAAGTCCAAACCCACACAATTTATTAAATATTTTTATTCTTAAGTTTTAGTTAAAAAGTTAATGTTTTAAAATTCATTATACATTTATATTAATAATACAAACCTTTTTTAGATGACACATGGTAGTAGATTTTATTTATTTATTATTACTAAAATTATAAATTCATTAGACATTAATATTATTTTGGTATACTGTGTAGTACGTGTACCATAGTTGAAGTTAAAAAAAATAAATAAAAAAATAAATAAAAAGGGTAAAGTTTGAATTGATCTTCACGTTAGTGGGTGTCAGACACACAAAATGACAAAACAATAAAGAAAAATATAAAATTATTTTATTCAAAATCTGACGTTGGAATTTGAAACTTTGGAAGAAGTAATGTTGGGTCAAGCATAGAGGACAAAACCAAAATAAACTTAAATGAATAGTGGTGTGATAATTTGCTCTCTCCCTACTATGGTGAATTTGGGTTGACGGTATGAATGGTTGATGCAGCCAGAGGTTCCTTTAGAGGGAAGAATTTCCGGCTGTGTTGGCACCTCTAGTTCTGGTGAGATTTGGCCAAGGGAGGCTTCTCCATGCCAGTTTTGGCTGCTTTCGTTGAATAAAGGCATCTCAGTTGAGGATCAAAGAAACCCAGCAGTGAGTAGTTCTTTTGTTTCAGTATTTTCCAATTTAGATTATTGGGGTTTAGAATTTGGATCTTTCCCTGTTTTTTGGATTGCTTGTTTCTTTGTTTATATTCCCTTTTGGATATGAGCTGTTAAAGTTGGAACTGCCGTGGTATCGGCAATTAATGGACAGTTCAAGAGCTTATTGATATGGTAAGAATGGAGAGGCCAGACGTGGTGTTTTTAATGGAGACACTAGCGGCAGAATCCAAGTTGGAACAAATTCAAGTTAAATTACGATTTGATAACAAACTAGTATGCCCAAGGGATGGTCACAGTGGAGGACTTGTTCTTTTTTGGAAAAACAACTTTCCTCTTGTCATTAATAACCATTCAAAGAATTATATTAATGCTACCATTCAGTGCTCGAAGAAAGGTAATTGGAGATTTACGGGTTTCTACAGACACCTAGAAACTTGCAAGGGTCAAGAATCGTGGGAATTTCTAAGACACTTGAGTCGAGATAAGGATGAGCCATGGGTATGCCTTGGTGATTTTAATGAAATACTTAGCATTGATGAGAAGTGGGGGGGAGGGGGGCGTTAGAGACTGGAAAGACAAATTCAACAGTTCAGGGATGCCTTGGATGATTGTGGATTAATGGACTTGGGATATAGAGGTCCAAAATTTACTTGGTTTAGAAGGAATGGTGAAGAAGAAAGTCTTTTTGAAAGACTTGACTGTGGGGTTGCAAACTCGGCATGGATAAATACCTTCCATGAAGGGTATATTTAGCATTTAACAACGGCCTCCTCGGATCATAGGCCAATTTTTTTAGAACAAAAAATAGAAACAAAAGGAGGATTCGTCCATTTCGGGTTGAATCGATGTGGGTGGGCTCAGAAGGGTGTGAAGCTGCTGTTAGAAACTCATGGAATGAAGAGGAAAGAGATGGAGATATGGAAAATCTTTTTGAACGGATTCAGTTGTGCGCTTGGAATTTAGAAGAATGGAGCAGAAAGGACTTTGGAGAGATTACCAATCTTTTGTAGGAAAAGAAAAAGAAATTACATAAGCTTGGAGAGGAACCCAGAACTGAGGCCATTGTCCAACAAGAGGCTAAATTGAGAAGAGAAGTAAATTTGCTCTTGTTAAAAGAAGAAAAGATGTGGCATCAAAGATCCAGAATTAATTGGCTACAAAGTGGGGATCAAAATACAAAATTCTTCCACACTTACGCGTTAAGGCGAAAGAGGGGCAACTCGATTCAAGGAATTGAAGGTAATGATGGTGTATGGCATGAAGATGCAGATAAAATTGAGGATGTGGCTGTACAATTTTTCACAAACCTTTTCACATCAACGAGACCGCAACTAGGTGAACAATCTCTCAAAGGAGTACACAAACTCATCACTGATGACATGAACAGGGAACTTTCATGGGAGTTCACAACAGAGGAGGTTCATCTAGCTCTGAGACACATGGCTCCTCTAAAGGCCCCTGGGCCAGATGGTATGCCTGCACTCTTTTATCACTCATTTTGGCATATTATTGGGCCTAACGTTACTAACGCTATCCTCTCTTGTCTAAACTTATGTAAAATACCAAAAAGCATAAACCACACTTTCGTCACCTTAATTCCAAAAGTCTCAAGCCTTAAAAGAATGTCTGATTTTCGTCCCATTAGTTTATGTAATGTTATATATAAAATCATGTCCAAAATGATAGCCAACAGACTAAAACCCTTTCTTTCTAAAATCATATCTGAAACTCAAAGTGCATTTGTTCCAAGCAGATTGATTACTGATAATGTTTTGGTGGCGTTTGAAACACTACATTACATGAATACTAGATGTGAGAGTAGAAAGGGTTTTATGGCAATAAAACTTGACATGAGTAAAGCATACAATAGAGTTGAATGGGGATAACTTAGCCAAGTAATGAGGAAAATGGGTTTTGAGGAAAAATGGATCTCTTTGATTATGCAGTGTATATCTTTTGTTTCATATTCTGTTCTTATTAATGGTGAGCCTCGTGGTTCTATTCACCCAAAGAGAGGTTTGTGTCAAGGCGACCCTCTCTCCCTATATCTTTTTCTTATTTGTGCAGAAGGTCTTTTAGCTAAATTGAAAGAAGCAGAGTTGGAAGGAAAAATCACGGGGGTGGCCATAAGTCGAGGAGGTCCCAAGATCACAAACCTTTGCTTTGCAGATGACAGCCTACTTCTCTACCGGGCAAACATTGAGGAGTGTAGAAATATTTAACAAGTCCTACAGGAATATGAAAAAGAGTCAGGGCAAAAATTGAACTAAGATAAGACTACTATTTGCTTTAGCAAAAATGTGGAGGAAGACACAAAGAATGCCATACAGGTGAGTCTTAGCATTCCAGAGATAAAAGAGTTCAAAAAATATCTTGGCATGCCTTCTTTCGTGGGGAGGAATAAATGAGTTTCCTTAAGCAACATAAAGGAGAAGGTGTGGCGAGTGATACAAGGGTGGGGTGAAAAACTACTGTCACAGGCTGGTAAGGAAATTTTAATCGAGGCAGTCGCACAAGCAATTCCCACGTATGTGATGAGCTGTTTTCGGTTACCCACATCTCTTTGCAAAGAATTAGAGATCATGATAAGGAAGTTTTGGTGGGGTGGTGTTAATAGGAGGCACAAGGTCCACTAGGTAAATTGGGAGAGACTTTGTAAACCAAAATTTGGTGGTGGGTTGGGATTTAGAAACATTATAAAGTTCAATGAAGCTCTCCTAGCAAAACAATATTGGAGACTGTGCGGATCGCAAATGAGGCCAATGGGCTCAGCCCCACTTGGGCTCACAACTAATTTGTTTGTAAGGCTGAATTTCCTACTATGGGTGATCCTACAACCAAGGACTCACTGAGATCACCTTTCTCCTTCTTGGCGACACAATCTTTCCTCCCAACTGCTCTCCGGACTCTCTTTTTCTCCCATTTTTCTGACCAACCTTTCTTTCTTCTCCTTCCCTCTTATTTATAGTGCTCAGCTCAGGCGAGGGTCATTAATGCTTCTCATCTTTGTGCAACAGAGGGTCCAGTAGGATTTTCTCTAAATGGGAGGTTAGGTATGGGTGGCTTTGGGACTTGGTGCCCACATTTGTTGGCAGCTCGGCAGAGTCAGGGCGCGTTGAGTGCTACGGAAGGTCCAATTAGGGGGGTGGTAAGTGGGAGTCTAGGTCTGGGTGGCTTTGGGACTTGGTGCCCACATCAGGTCAGAGCGAGGTGCTGGCGTTTGGAGGGCCCTCTTTGAGCCGAACAAAGTTGAAGTGCCGTTCAATAAAAGTGCTCGGTAAAAATTATGCCGATCATAACTTACTAATGAAGCTCGGCACTCCCGAGCTGTGATAGCAAGGGTTGGGCCTTGGGGCGAAATGAGGATTGGGCCCAAAGACCGCGTGTTTTGGGACGGAGACTTGGGGTTGAGTAGGCCCAACACTTCGGGTGCCGCACA
>NW_027069549.1:993281-1071411 GCF_002906115.3 Quercus suber
TTTTTTTTCTTTTCCTTATGTCATGAGAGGCAGGCACTCTAAGTCAAAGGAGTTAATACCATTCCAGAAGCCATTTTAGTTTAGTCAGAGAAACGAAATATTTCAATACCAGTTAATACCGATAAATTGTTTCGGAATTATTACTAATTATATAATATATATATATATATTTGTATATATATACACAACATATTGGTAAAAGTCCAAACCCACACAATTTATTAAATATTTTTATTCTTAAGTTTTAGTTAAAAAGTTAATGTTTTAAAATTCATTATACATTTATATTAATAATACAAACCTTTTTTAGATGACACATGGTAGTAGATTTTATTTATTTATTATTACTAAAATTATAAATTCATTAGACATTAATATTATTTTGGTATACTGTGTAGTACGTGTACCATAGTTGAAGTTAAAAAAATAAATAAAAAAATAAATAAAAAGGGTAAAGTTTGAATTGATCTTCACGTTAGTGGGTGTCAGACACACAAAAATGACAAAACAATAAAGAAAAATATAAAATTATTTTATTCAAAATCTGACGTTGGAATTTGAAACTTTGGAAGAAGTAATGTTGGGTCAAGCATAGAGGACAAAACAAAATAAACTTAAATGAATAGTGGTGTGATAATTTGCTCTCTCCTACTATGGTGAATTTGGGTTGACGGTATGAATGGTTGATGCAGCCAGAGGTTCCTTTAGAGGGAAGAATTTCCGGCTGTGTTGGCACCTCTAGTTCTGGTGAGATTTGGCCAAGGGAGGCTTCTCCATGCCAGTTTTGGCTGCTTTCGTTGAATAAAGGCATCTCAGTTGAGGATCAAAGAAACCCAGCAGTGAGTAGTTCTTTTGTTTCAGTATTTTCCAATTTAGATTATTGGGGTTTAGAATTTGGATCTTTCCCTGTTTTTTGGATTGCTTGTTTCTTTGTTTATATTCCCTTTTGGATATGAGCTGTTAAGTTGGAACTGCCGTGGTATCGGCAATTAATGGACAGTTCAAGAGCTTATTGATATGGTAAGAATGGAGAGGCCAGACGTGGTGTTTTTAATGGAGACACTAGCGGCAGAATCCAAGTTGGAACAAATTCAAGTTAAATTACGATTTGATAACAAACTAGTATGCCAAGGGATGGTCACAGTGGAGGACTTGTTCTTTTTTGGGAAAAAAACAACTTTCCTCTGTCATTAATAACCATTGCTCGAAAGAATTGGAGATAGTGGGAGTCTAGGTCTGGGTGGCTTTGGGACTTGGTGCCCACATCAGGTCAGAGCGAGGTGCTGGCGTTTGGAGGGCCCTCTTTGAGCCGAACAAAGTTGAAGTGCCGTTCAATAAAAGTGCTCGGTAAAAATTATGCCGATCATAACTTACTAATGAAGCTCGGCACTCCCGAGCTGTGATAGCAAGGGTTGGGCCTTGGGGCGAAATGAGGATTGGGCCCAAAGACCGCGTGTTTTGGGACGGAGACTTGGGGTTGAGTAGGCCCAACACTTCGGGTGCCGCACAGAGACAATTAAACAACAACAGCTCTTTGGCTCACAAAGTATTCCAACACCGATTCTTTCCGGATGGGAATATTCTCAATCTAAATAACCGGGCCAAGGGGTCATATGCTTGGAATAGTATAAAGGGCGTAAAACATATAATAGAGATGGGCAGCAAGTAGTTGATTGGGAAAGGTAATAATGTGAAAATTTGGGGAGAACCATGGTTGCCAAATTCACACACACACAAGGTCCAATCCCCAGTTAGTCTCTTACCTCATGATGCTAAAGTTGAAGAGCTCATTGATTGGGAGAACATGCAATGGAGAAATGATTTAATTGACCAAATTTTCTGGCATAAGGAAGCTACTCTTATTAAAAAAATCCCATTGAGTGAACAAAAAGCACCTGACCGTTTGAATTGGGTTGAATCAAAGGATGGCAAATACACAGTCTGTAGTGCCTATCGAATGGTACTTGCAAGGGAGGAAGCTAATCAACCAAGTAGCTCTTGTATCAAAGAGAACACTATTTGGCATAAGATATGGAAGCTGAACATCCCTTCAAAGATCAAGCACTTCCTATGGAGAGCACTAATTAACTCACTGCCCACTAAGATGAATTTAAAGAAACAGGGAGTACAAGTTTGGGAAGTTTGTGATAGATGTGGTGCAGACAAAGAGGACACAAACCATATCCTATGGTTTTGTCCTTCAGCAAGAGTGGTGTGGGAAAGCAGCCCATTGTAGGGCTTGTTTTGCAATTCTCAGCATCAGAATTTCGAGGAGGTGACAAAGTTTATTCTCCAATTAGATCAACCAGAGGTGTAGGAGCAGTTCGCATCCTTGCTTGGTCTTTATGGTTTTGTCGAAACAAAATAAGAGTGAATGAGCTTGATAAAGTCCCTCATGATGTGATTTCTTGGGCTAACAATTTCTGACTTGAATTTCAATCCATGAAGGAAGGAACGAAAGCTGCTAGACCAAAGGAAAATTTGAAATGGGTACCACCCCCCCAAGGCTGGTTCAAAGCTAATGTAGATGGAGCTATCTTCAAAGAGTCTAATTCAGCAGGCATAGGTGTGGTGGTGTGTGATAGTCAAGGTTGGGTGCTGGCTGCTTTGTCGAAGAAAGTGGAAGGTGTGCAAGAGGCAGAGGTCATTGAGACATTAGCTATACGGCGGGCCATCAGATTTGCAATTGAAACTAGCTTTAATTGTCTTATAATTGAGAGTGATTCACTTGGGGTGGTTAAAGCTATCCAAGACTCTGTTGACTCTACTTGTCATATTGTACACATCATTAAGGACGTGAAGCAGTTGGCAAAGGCTTTGAAAAGTTGTGATTTCCATCATACAAAAAGGGAGGCAAACCAGGTTGCTCACACTCTGGCCCGCAATGCTATTAGGGTTGACATAGTGCTGGCTTGGCTTGAAGTGATCCCTCCTTGTGTGTTTGATGTAATCCATTTGGATGTTGTGTAGTTGTTGTGTTTTGCTTGTTGTTGTTCTGTTGTTAGTTTTGTTTTCTCAAAATAAAAAATTAAAAAAAAAAAAAAAAAAAACCAAAACCAAAATAAACTTAAAAGCCAAACTTGAACAAAACTAAAGAAAGATGTTTTTTGGCCTTTTGGGTCTTATTGAAGAAGAAGAGGGAGGAGATTGGCAACAAGGGAGTCTAGTAGGGAAAATACCGGCCATATTAGACGGTATGATATGGTATGGTATTGACTTCCTTGCTCTAAGTACCAAAAAAAAAAAAGTCGCCATAGTTGCTATAAGAGGAATTCTATTGCCAAATCCCAATAATTTCTAAAATGGTTTCATTGTATATATTTTTATGATTTTAATAACCTACAATAAATTTTTGTTTCAATGAGTAATAAATTAATTTTGGGTCTTATAAGTTGGTTGCACTACGTGTCTTAAAGTATGTATTTTAAGTTATTTTATCACGTGACTCATTTTAAGTATATTAAAATTATTAATATAAATTACTCGAAGGAACTTAATTATCAAAAATTCCAAGAAATTCAAAGATAATTTCACTAATTTATTTCACATTATTTTATAATCTTTAATAATATATATGTTTCTTCATAAGAACACGATATTTCCTAACATGCAATTCTTATCAACTTTAAAGAAATTTGTGTTCGTATAAAATAAATAAATAAATAAGTTTTTTTTTTTTTTTGGTTCTTCTATTTACTCTATTTATTATGCTTTCCTTATCATGTGTGATTTCTTCAAGATTCTTTCTGGATTCTTGGCACATGTAATTTACTGAAAATTCACTCGTTAGTCAGTGTAGTCACTATAATAAAGTATGAAATTAGTATAGGGTTATTTAGATGCAAAGAGAAAAGGAAGAAGAAAGTCATACCAATCTGGCACAAAAATCCATTCAAAGCAGAACAATCAGGGCCTCCGTTGATGTAGAGCAAGAGAGGATCAGCTCTCGGGTTCCCTTCCGATTCGACGAAATAGTAGAAGAATTCCCCTTCACCAACACTAATGCATTTATGATAGACCAAGAATTTATTGACCCCTTTGGTAACTTAATCAAATTATTTAGCTAAGTGAAATTAATTAGATTCAATTACATGCAATAAACATGGTAACACAAACAAATCACCAACTAAGTTAAATGCAACGGAAAATAAATTTGACACAAGTTATTTTTTTACGAATGGGGAAAACCATCGAAACAAAACACCACCGGGTGAATTTAAAGTCACCATTCTCGAGAATCCACTATTATCAAAACAAACTGTTACAAGTAAAAGGAATCCTAGTACCTAATACCAACTTACAGTTGAACCCTTACCCCAATACTTAATTGGACTTCTAATGTAGTGGCAATCTCTCCTTTTAATGCATGGCTCCCAGTACGTGACTAACTAATGATGCACAGATCTCAGTATGTAACTAACACACCAACTTGAGAAAGATGTTGGCTGCAAAGTTTTTTTGTTCATCCAACAATGAAGATCAAGAAGCTCTTTGGTTACAAAACCCTTGGCGCAAAGACGCAGTAGCTTCTATTAAGAGGAAGATGAACTAGGGCTAATTGTCTCTGATCACAATATGCATGTATAATCACTTTGCATCAAGTTGCATCACCTTGCATTCCTTTGACGACCCTTAAAATAATCCTTATATATGTCTAGGGTTATGAGAAAAGAAAACCTACACAAATACACATGGATATGCATGAAATCAAATTTGAAAATTTGAATTTCATAATTCTCGATAAATATAGCTTCTGTCGAGCTGCTGTTGAGCATCAGCATTAAACCTCAGTAGATATGATCTGTCGAGCTATCTGCTGAACTTTAATGAATAACACTTATTCACTTGTTTCTTGGACAGATTTGCATGGTTCTAATACTAAACTTGAACTCTTGTTCCTTGAAGTACTAAACCCATCCTAGATCTACCCAATTACAAGTAAAGTGTGTTTTGTCAAAAGATTAGCCAATTTACATGACATATGTTTCTAACAAGTCTCACATATGTCTTAACAATCTCCCATTTTGGCAATCCATGACAAAACCACAACAAACAAATGAATTATGAGAGAAGTCTTAAATCACTAAACTCATAACCACATGTTGGATACAATAAAATTTAACTCTAAAACAGACTCCTGAAAAACTTTGCAAGAAAAGAGTTCATGACATGGTAGATTTTCACAACCTGTCTTTTTGAAACACTTTAAACAAAACTCATCAAGACATCTTAGTATGAAACAGAAATAAAGGATTGCATACATAAAGAAATATGTGTATAAAGATAGAAAAGAAATAACTCATGGAGAGATAGGTGAAAAACAACATACATCATCATATATATATATATGAAAATAAATACAATGTATGTCATAAAAATTAAAAAAAAAAAGAAAAAAGGTCACAAGATTGGTGTACAAAGGGATAATGTAACTAAAGAGAATGAAAAGAAAAGTACATAAAATCCTCACTACATCACTAAAAAAAATAGACACTCCCCTTAACAAAAAATGTCCTATACTAACTCTCCCCCTTAATAACAAGACTACTCTCATCATCTAAAACTACTCCCCCCTTTTTGTTACAAATGACAAAGGGTAAGTCACTGAGAAGTCATCATCTCCTTATCACACAAGGACAAGCACGAAGCCTCACCAAGGGATGAAGACCACACGTCCCAACATCCACAAAATGTGATCGGGGAGATAAAGACAATCACAAGTGGACCATCCACAAGAGGGCCATTCAGATCTCTCAGGAAATCACATCAGAGGTAGGTGAACAACATCTATAGGATACCACCCTTGAAGCAGAGACAAACGGACAGAGACATGTTTTTCTCGGAAAAGGACGCTAGAGGAGTGAAGTAGCCACATGATGACCCCTTGGTTATAATGCTTATGATAAAGGGGTTCAACACCAGGAGAATCCTCATAGATAATGGCAGCTCTGCGGACATCATCTACCTTTCTGCTTTTCAACAGTTGAAGGTGGATCCAGATAGGCTACGTCCCTTCGAGTCCCCTCTTATCAGCTTCAGTGGGGACAAAGTATATACCAAGGGCATAGTGATGTTGACAGTCACAGTGGGGTCTTACCCACAGCAACTAACTCGCCAGCTAGACTTCCTAGTGGTAAACTATCCCTTTTCATACAATGATTATTAGGAGGCCCACACTTAACCGTTGGAAGGCAGCTACATCCACCTGTTACCTAAAGGTAAAACTCCCAATAGAAAATGGTGTAGGTGAAGTAAAAGAAGATCAAGTGCTAGCCAGGGAGTGCTACCAAGTGGTGCTAGTTGTAAAGGAAAACTATACGTGGATGATAGAGGAAAAAGAAGAAAAGAAGGTGGAAGCCCTGGAAACTGTGGAGATGGTAGACAGAGAGCCAACAAAGACTGTAAGAGTAGGGACGGCCATAAGTACATAAATGAAGAGGAAATTAGAACAATTCCTCAAAGAGAACCTGGACATCTTCGCATAGAGCCATGAGGACATGCCAGACATATCCACAAAAATCATCCAACACAAGCTAAATGTTGATCCAAAGAAAAAGCCCGTCCCGCAAAGACGACGAGTGTTTGCTCTAGAATGATATTAGGTGATCATGGACAAAGTGAATAAATTGCTAGCAGCGGACTTCATTCACGAGGTCTATTACCCGGACTAGTTGGCAACGTTGTCCTAGTAAAAAAGGCAAATAGGAAATGGAGGATGTGCATAGATTTCACGGACTTGAACAAGGCCTACCCAAAGAACAGCTTCCCTTTACCAAGGATAGATTAGCTGGTGGATTCCATGATAGGATACAAGCTCTTTACATTTATGGATGCATTCTCGGGATACAATCAGATAAAGATGACAGAAGAAAACTGCCTTCATCATGAGCCAAGGGCTCTACTGCTACAAGGTAATGCTCTTCGAACTAAAAAATGCAGGAGCAACCTACCCGAGGTTAGTAAACAAGATGTTCAGCCAGTAGATCAGAAGGAACATGGAAGTATATGTGGACGACATGCTCGTCAAGAGCAAAGAAGAGTCTACACACCTGGATGACCTCAAAGAAACGTTCACTACTCTCAGGTAGAATCAAATGAAGTTAAACCCTAGGAAGTGTGCTTTTGGGGTAGCGTCGGGAAAGTTATTAGGGTTCATGGTGTCCTAGAGAAGAATAGAAGCAAACCCGAAAAAGGTGCGAGCCATACTAGAAATGACGTTGCCCAAGAGTGTCAAGGAAGTCCAGAAACTCGTAGGGAGAATAGTAGCACTCAACAGGTTCATCTCTAAAGCCATGAACAAATGCCTGCCCTTCTTCAAGACGCTAAAGCAAGCCTTCACCTGGACAGAAGAGTGTTAAAAGAGCCTTCCAGGAGATCAAATGCTACCTGAGCAATCCACCCTTCCTGAGCCCATCCAAAGAGGGAGAAGACCTGTATCTATATCTAGCAATGTCGGCTACGGCCGTAAATGTAGCCTTGATTGGAGAGGAGTACGAAGCACAACTCCCAATCTACTGTATCAATCAAGACTTCCAAGAAGCTAAAGCAAAATACCCACAGATCGAGAAGATTGCATTTGCCTTGATCGTAGTTTTACGAAAGTTGCGACCATACTTCCAGGCGAATCCTACCTAGTGATGACGGACCAACCCATCAGAAAGTCTATGAACAAACCTAAGGCTGTAGGAAGGATGATTTAGTGGGCAATCGAACTCAGTCAGTTTGACATTGAGTACACCCTAGAATAGCTATCAAAGCATAGGCACTAGCAGACTTCATCGTCGAATTCACAGTCCTAGACAAGGATAGAGTATTGGATGAAGTAGAACAATGGATGGTCCAGACTGATAGGTTGTCAGCCCGAAAGGAGGGGCGAGTAGGGGTTATTTTCATCACCCTAGAAGGAGAAATGCTCAAGTATGGAGTTCAACTGATGTTCCTTGCCACCAACAACAAAGTTGAATACGAGGCAATACTGACGGGACTAAAGGTTGGAAAGGCATTGGGTGCCAAAAACTTACTCCTCCAGAGCAATTCAAAGCTGGTCATGGGATAGATAAAGGAAGAATATGAAGTAAAGGAGGAAAGGACGCAGAAGTACTTGAGACTGATGAGGCATCTAACTCGAGAATTTGATCGGGTAGAAATCATACAAGTCCCCAGAAGCTAGAATATGAGGGTCGATGAGGTAGCAAAACAGGCGTCTTCAGGGGCAAAGTTGACGAGCACGAATGTAATGATGGAAGTCCAAGAGCATCCTATCATTGAAGAAATCCTCACCCTCACCATCCAGAGTAAAGACAGTTGGATTACCTCAATTCTATCCTACCTCCAAGATGGATGGCTTCTACAAGACATTGAGGAAGCTAGGAAAGTCAAGAAAAGGGCAGCCAGGTTCACTATCATGAACGACTCCCTATACAAAAGAGGTTTCCCCATGCCTTACCTAAAGTGCATCGACGAAAGCGAGGCCAAATACATCTTGGAGGAGGTCCATGAAGGAATCTGCAGAGACCATACAAGCCCGAGGTCCCTGGTAAGTAAGATAATCAGAACAAGCTACTTTTGGTCTACTATGCAGAAGGATGCAAGGGAGTTCATCGAGAGGTACGATAAATGTCAAAGATTTGGAAATGTTCTGCACATCCCAGCAGAGAGACTGATGCCAATAACCTCCCCGTGGCCGTTCGCCTAATGAGGAATTGACATCATGGGCCCATTACCCAGAGGTAAGAGACAGGTAAATTTTTTACTGGTTGCTATTAACTATTTTACAAAGTGGTTTAAAACAGAAGCCCTTGCAACCATCACGGAGGCAAAGATCCAAAACTTCATCTGGAAGAATGTAGTTTGAAGATTCGAGATCCCACGGATGATCATATCTGACAACAGGCGGCAGTTTGACAACCAAAGCTTTAGAGCTTTTCGCTCAGGGTTGGGGATCAAGAACCAGTTTTCATCTCCAAGCCACCCTTAGGCCAACGGAAAAATGGAAGTGACGAATCACACACTCGTCAAGATCATCAAAGCTTGGGTGGAAGAAGCAAAAGGCGCTTGGCTAGAAGAGTTACCAAACGTCCTGTGGGCATACAAAACTATAGCGAGAACCTCGATAAGAGAAACTCCCTTCAAGCTTACTTATGACATCGAGGCAGTAATTCTAGTCGAAGTAGGAATCAATAGCATGAGAAGAGAAGTCTTTGGTGAGAGTAGCAACGGCAATCAGCTGAAAGTCAACCTAGATTGCCTTGACGAAGTAAGGGATGGAGCATCCCAAAAGATGATGAACTACCAACAAAAGATGGCAGAATACCACAACAAGAGAGTGAAACTTAGGCAACTAAACATAGGGGACCTTGTTTTACGCAAAGTCACGCCTGCTACTAAGGATCCAACCCATGGGAAGCTTGTTCCAACCTAGGAAGGGCCCTACAAGGTCATCCATTATTCAAGACAAGGCAGTTATCATCTGGAAACGATGGATGAGAGAAAGCTGCCATGACCATGGAATATTAAGCATTTGAAGAGGTACCACCAAAAAATGTAATAGACGATTGTATTCACATTTGAAAGAAATTAATATAAGTACTATTAAGCCAATATCCCAATATACTGCATGTATGCTTAGAAGCCACTCAAAAATTGGCCAAGTAATAAGATTGGCTAAGTAATAAGATTTCGCCTAGACAGATGTAAATTACTAACAAAGCCAAATGACAAGATCTCTTAAATGGGTGTAAGTCACTTGAAAATTAGCTAAATAATAAGATTCCGCCTAGACGGATGTAAATTACTGATGAAGCCAAATGACAAGATCTCTCAAATGGGTGTAAATCACTTAAAAATTAGCTAAGTAATAAGATTCCGCCTAGATGGATGTAAATTACTGAGAAAGCCAAAAGGCAAGATCCCTTAAATGGGTGTAAGTCACTTAAAAATTGGTTAAGTAATAAAATTCCTCCTAGACGGAAGTAAATTACTAATGAAGCCAAGGGCAAGATCCTTTAAATGGGTGTAAGTCACCTAAAAATTAGTTAAGTAATAAGATTCCATCTCGATAGATGTAAATTACTAACAAAGCAAAAGGGCAAGATCCCTTAAATAGGTGTAAGTCACCTAAAAATTGGCTAAATAATAATAGTCAACAGTGACGAAGACTAATCAGCCAAACACCTAATCTAAGAGTGACCAAACCCTCACAAACGAGGAAGGAGGCTTTGGCAAGCCACAAGAGGCCAAAATAAAGGACCAATCAATGAAGGCATAAAAATAAATGGTAAGCACAAACACACTTTGCCTAAAATAAGAAGCCCAAAAACATTGGGCAATAAGCATTGTTCTTAAATTAGAATAAAAATAATATTTTGAAAATAGAATCAAAAGCCCAAAAAACACACCCGGCACTAAAAAATAAAAAAATGCAACTTGTACATAAGCAAGTTCAAACAGTAGCTTCGTCACCACTAGCAGGGGGAGGCATTGAAGCATTCTCTGGAGCATCATCCTCGTCTGCCGCCATCTCCTTATCTACCTCCTCCATATACAAGTTTTCTAGATCCATGTCGAAGGAGTGCTTGACGAGGTATCGCCGGAGGAGCTCGAAACCCTTGTAATACCAATTGAAGAGTACAGTGTTGTACTCCTCAGTCTGCTAAAAGGCCTCGACAGACTTAGTAGTGACGGTTTTGATCTTCTCCTTTACGGCCAAGAGCTACTCATCCTTCTCCAAGGTCAATCGCTTTTCTGCCCTCAAATCGTCAGACAAGACCCTAGCCTTCTCCTTGGCAGTATTAGCCTCATCCATGGCAGCTATGAGGTCCTTCTTCAGCTTTGAGTTTTTCGCCTCCAAGGCCTCCACCTAGGACCCCACTGACATAGCCTTTGCCTCGTGGCTTAGTTACTTTGAGGTAATATGAATGGTCTCCCCCAGTACCTGAAAAGAAGATCCAACTTTCAAAATGATATAAAAGAAGGGAAAAGGAAAGGTAAAATTGCACAAGTACACTACCTGGACGAGTTTGTGGATATGACAACCTACAACCTTGTTAAAGGACATGCTAGAGAAAATTGCACCCTCGTTAGTGCAAGACCAGTGTTGTCCCAAATGCTGGACGAGCGGGAATCTGCCTTATCTTTTCCCTTGTCAGCCATGCACTGCTTCTTCAGGTATGGAGTGATCTCTTCAACCGAGGTAGCTGGGGAAGTTGTCCTTGTCATTTAGTGACGAGAGTAGTTGGAGTGACGGAGACCCCCCTTCTCCACAACATGCACCACCTTTCTCGAGATTGGAAAGGGGCTCGTTCTTCTTGGCCCTCATTTTTGCATACATCCCCTGGTTGAATTTCATCATCATCTTTATAAAAGGAAAACACTTGTAAAAAATAAAAATAAAAACAAAAAATGGAAAGAAAGAGAGAAAAAAGGAATGACAACGACGAGCTGAGTAAACGCTTACTCTTCTTCTCCTCGATCTCTATGGTGCATAGGACATAAGCAGAAGGCTTCGGACTAAGGTAGTGAAGAGCTAAAGTGTGTGGGTCAACCAGGTCGTCGAAGTGATCAATCGTCTTTGTGTACTCTATAACCGCCTCGACATGTTGCCTGTACTTGCTCTTAAGCTTTGACCGCTTCTTAACTACGCAAAAGACAACAAATAGGAGAGTTAGCAACAACAAAAATGTATACAAAAGAACGAAGGACGGACTGGCAGAAAAGACGACGCACCTAGACTCAGGGTTCTCCACCGATGAAGCAACCTAGGGATGTCAACCCAAACTTCATCAGAATGAGTCTCCCACTCATCCCCAAACATAAAACAGAATCGGGATTTCCAATATCTGACTGACAAGGGCAGCTCCTTGATGATCCTAGCCTTCCTCACCCAAGGCACCAATTCATAGTACCCATATTCTTTGGACTCCTTTAAACGGTACAAGTAAGTGAACTCGTCCACCTTAATTATATCTCCTTTAGTGGCAGCCAGCCATATCTCCATATAGCTGATTACTATCCTCCACGAGTTTGGCATAAGTTTCCTGGGAGCAATTTTGCAATGACCTAAAAGCTCCATGATGAAGGGGTGGACAGGAAATCTAAGCCTACACAAGAAAGTAGCCTCGTAGAAGTACACCTCCCCAAGCGAAAAGTGAAATGCTCGTTCCTCCTTGTGAGGAAGATGAACCCTAACCCTCTCAGGGAATTGGAACCTATCCCTAAACCAGGAGAGCGTTCAACGTCCAGGCCACATACCTCCCTAAGGGCATGGAAAGCCCTAATCTCCCATAGGCCAGAAGCCGCGGTATCCTCCTCCATCTCCACGAGATCGTCGCTAGACGACAACCCTGTCTCGACCTCACTAGATCTCACCTCCGACATCACTCTCTGCTCACCTATTAAATCCATAAACCAATCAGCTGACTGGCAGAGTAAAGGAGACAGATCTGCCAACACTACACTTAGGCTACTACCCTTAAAAACAAAGCCTTCAACTAAAGGAGAAAAGGTACAGGAAACACCTAGAGAAGCCCCTAAATGCACCAAAAGGATTGAAATAGAGGGGCAAACTATCCTAACTTCAGAGCTACTAACCATGGAACCACAGAAAACGAGAAAAGAAGGATAAAATGCTAAAAACCCAAAACAGAAAAGAGAATAAAAAACCAGTACAATTTATCTATGCTAGAAAGGGCAAAGGAGGTAAAAAAAGAAGAAGACATACCTTAAAGAAAGCAACTATAGGAAGGAAAGGCGCAAGAAAATCATAGGGTAGAGCAACTCGGAGAAGAAGAAGCACAGAGCAATAATGGTGAATAAAAGGGAAAAGCGAAAGGGAAAGAGAAAAGAAAGGAAGTTGAAAAACTAGGCATAAGAAACTAAGAACCAGGGGGAAACTCGAAAGTCACACAAGTGGGGCATTAACTCCACCAGTTAGAGCGCGCCACGTGGCCATAATGTGTACGACACCACCACTACACATTAAATGTGGAACGAGATCCCAAGAGGAGTGTTTGCTCAAGAAACCTTTCACCTTCTGGTGTTTGTCATGGCACGCAAGGACGACCACAAAACCTGGGAGGTAGTTGATGGGATCGACGAAATCTCTTGCCCAGACAACCTCATCAAACACCGTCATCCACCTAGCCACAGCATGGACAAGGGAAGGCAAGTCATTAATAAGAAGTTTCAATGCCTTGGACAACTTCCAATTAGATGTCAGACGAGTGGTAGCTCATCAAAACCCGCATTAATAAGCCCTAAGGCGTTACAAAGAGAGCACTAAAGCCACAATTAAGGCCCCAACGGCTAGAAAATATGAAGCTATATATACACGCTCACAGAACTAGACAAGGTACATAGACACACAACCAAAACTTATTAGCACACGTAACTTTGATATTCCAAGTTTTCTTACTTCCTAAAAAGCTTTTATACACTGACTTTATCATCAATGACTTTGTCGCAGGCACCACACCAGTGACCACCTAAAGACGACTTTTCAAAACACTCGTAGATACAGCGACAAGATTCCTACTTCATCTAGACGGACCTACACTACTGACTATTTTCACATCATCATAGTTCATGATATAGAATTATTTTCATCAATAGTGATGTATTTAGAATTTAATACTATTATTGAATCTTAAAAATATTTTCCTTAAGTATGAGTTTCTTTGAAAAATAAGGAATATATATTTCATGAACCTATTGATACTTCTAATGATCTTGTTATGATGTGCAAGAATTGAGAAGAAGTGAGCGATCTAGGGAGAAAAAGAGTTACAGTAACAATTTTCTTACCTATATTATTGAAGTTGAACATGTAAGTTATTATGATGCAATTAAATTTGTTGATGCACCACTATGGTTGGAAGCTTTTAACAAATTATTAGATTATGTCTAATCACGCTTGGAATGGGTTGAGCTTCCACCAAAGGTTAAGCCTATTGGTTGCAAGTAGGTTTTTAAAAGAAAATTATAATTGATTGGGATGATAGATAAGTATAAGGCATGCTCGGTAGCTAAAGTCTATAAGCAAAAATATCATGTTGATTATTTGATATTTATTCTTCAGTTATTAGAATTGCATCTATAAGAATGTTTTTTGTCATTGTATCTACAAGAATGTTTTTTGTCATTGTATCTATTTACAAACCTATTATACATCATATGGATGTTAAAACTGTTTTTCTAATAGATGAATTAGAAAAAAAAAAATATATATATATATATATATAGAGCAACTCAAGGGTTGTGTTGTCCTTGGACAATACCTTAAAGTTTGTTAATTGGTTAAATCCTTGTATGGATTAAAACGAGCACCTATACAATGACATGAAAATTTTGATATATGATGCTTACACATGGATTTGTGATTTATGGTCATGAGGATAAATATATTAATATATATATATATATATAAAATAAATTAAATAATAGTGAAGGTGTCATTATTTGTTTATATGTTGATAACTTACTTATATTTGGGACTAGCTTTAATGTTGTGCATGATACTAAATGTTTTCTTGCCTCTAAATTTGATATGAAAATTTTGGTTGAGACAAATGTTATTTTAGGCATCATGATTCTTAGGGATAATGATTGCATTGTACTATCACAATCTGATTATGTGGAGAAAAAAAAAATTGAACACTTTGATATGCACCTATGTCTATTATTTATGACTTAAAGGTGCACTAGGTCAAAAATTGTGCTGATAATGTTTCATAAGATAAATAAGCACAAACTATTGGTTGTTTAATATTTTTGACAAACTATAGTCGCCCTGATATTGCATATGATGTTGGTAGATTGAGTAGACATACTCATAATCCTAGTGTTGAGCATTGGAATGCAATATCTATATTATTGGGATATTTAAAGGGGACTTCTTATTTTTGTTTGCCGTATTGTAGTTATCCTGTTGTTTTAGAAGGATATTATAATGCTAACTAGATCTCTGATATAGATTATGTGAAGTCCACTAGTGTATATGTGTTCACACTAGTTGAAGGGGTTGTCTTTTGGATGTCATCCAAGAAGACTTGCATAGAGATCTAACATGGAAATATAGTTAGTAGCCTTAGAGAAGGCTGAGTTCGAAGCTGTGTGGCTTAAAAGTTTATTAATTGATATGCCTCCATTACTAACTCTATTGTCTCTATTTGCTTTCCTTGTGATTGTCAAGTTGCCATAACACGTGTTAAGAGCAAAGTTTATAATGGGAAAAGTCAACATATCCAATTGAGGCTGAGGCAGCTTATTGATAATGATGTTATGTCATTGGACTTTGTGAGGCCTGAAAGGAATTTGGCCGATTCTTTAACCAAACCACTAGTAAGAAGGCTAGTGAATGAGACATTTAGGGGGATTGGACTGATACCCAAGTTATAACACTGTAGCTAATGCCTAACCTCTATGATGGGTGATTCCACGCAAGAGGTTAAATGGGTAGAGGTCATTAGTGATCCATGTGGGCACTGTAATTTGTTATATGTTTTCCACTATCTTGGTAACGAGAATAGTAATGAGTCCATCCCTATGGTGTGAGCAGTGCTAAGTTGCAGAATTTGGTGAGGATGAGCTTAGGCTCTTAATTGATCCATATCCCTATCTGTTGGGATGGGGTGTATCTACACACACTCTTGATGGATACCACTGACTAAGTTGCAGAATTTAGTGAGGATGAGCTTGCACTCTTAATGGATCCATATCCCTACCTATTGGGGTAGGGTGTATCTGCACACACTCCTAATGGATGTCACCGACTAGGTTGTAGATTGTTGGAGGTTGAGCTCTAGGGTCTTAATGGATCCATACTCCCTACTTGTTGGGATGAGGTATCTTGCATGCACTCTTGATGGATGCCAACTATGCGTGAGTGGAAGTTATGTTGCTTCTTATGAGACTTTTTGGATAGGTCTCTAGAGCTCTCACCTGCTTAAGAACAATCTTGGTAAAGAAAGTTATGTGGGTAGTAAGTTTGGATTACTAATAGCTTGGTTAAAAGAGTTTTAACTCTACCATTGTCATTTTTTTTTTTTTTTTTTTTGGGAACACTCAACCATTGTCTTTTGGTTCCTACTTATTTATCCTAAGTATGGCTAAAACCTTTTGGTACCATATTGATGCATGCATTCTTTAGTTGCTTGCCTTTCCTATTTTGTGTTTGTTACATGTGGGGGATTGTTGGTGTGGGTGTGTGTTCCAAACACTTTTATTATTTATTTAATTTTTAGCCATTGGAAATTTATGAGTAAAATTGCCGTTGCGCAATAATGGATAATATAGCCGCTAGGCTTTTATTGTCACGAATAACCTATATAATACCCATCATCACACCCTTTCTTATAAGTCATATTTTACTGCTCTATATTTTATATATACACAATACTTTTATATGTCTCTCCCATATATTTTTTGACAATTTATATTTGTTCTAAAGAAAGGCAATAGAGGGTTGTTTTTGAACCTTCGTAAATGGAAGTGGTCCATCACAAAGGTTGACGCTATAGTCATGGGCGGCGCTACACTATTCTTACGGGGTTCAAATGAACCCCCTGACTTCCCAAAAAAAAATAATTATATATAGAAAAATAATTTTTTTGTTAGTTTAATACTATAATTTTTTTCTTAAAAATATATTTGCACACCTTGACTTAAATTTTACACACCCTTATTACAAGTTTTTCCAACTCTAAGAATAAAAAGTAAGTTTTTGTGAATTGTAAGTGTCATTATTTTTTATAAATTTATATTATGTGTGTGAGTGTGTCTAATATTGATTGTGTGCATTATTTTTTGTTGTAATATTATTTGTGTGAATTATGATGTGTGTAGATGTTTGTGTGTACATTATAATATAAATATATATAATTTAATAATTAGGAAATAGATATGGTTTGTTACATATGTGTATATTGTTATCATGTTATAATAATTTTTTTGTTATAAAGTTAATAAAATTCAAGGAAAAGAAAATGTCAAGTTAGTGATTGTCCAAGTATTTGATTGATTAAGTAGACACTAATGTATAATTTTATGTATGAATGAGTGTAGTTGTATATGTCAATAATTAATACAAAACCAATGAGTTTAGTTTAGTCATTTAGTTTAAAATATTTTTATAAAAACAATAACAAATAGATAATAAAAACTGCATAAAAATAAAAATGTTAGATAAACTTAACAAAATAAAATGATTATAGGCTCATAACTACCCACATTGGCAATAGATACTTATAATGAACTATTATATAACAATTCAAAATTTGAATACTTATAGAAGGAAATTGTAAAACTTCATGTATTATTATTATTATTATTTTTTTTTTTTGGTCTGTAACTTGATATATTCAAATTCTTTTTTATTAAAAATTTTTAATGACCCCGCTAAACAAAATTCCTAGAGTCGCCACTGGCTATTGTCTAATCTTAGGGGGTTCTTTGGCCAAGAGAACCAGTCACATCGAGTTTTACTTCGGGTAGCATGAATTAACCTTTAAAGACAACACTTTCGCAATGTGATTCTATAGCATTGTGAGATTATTCTAAACTGTCTTTATTGTATTTTCTTGCTAATTATTTAAGATATTATTTGTTATATCAGAACTTGTTTATTCACTACAATATTTCCTACACCGGGTTCAAAATAGTAGAAGAATTCCACTTCACCAACACTAATGTATCTATATACAAATTCTCATCCACCAATCAATTAACTTGTGCTCTATAATTTTTTTAGAAAATAAATAAAGTACAGTCTTAACTGCAGAAACTAATAACGCATGGAAAATTCTTAGGTACTCTCGGAGCACGGAGAAATGGTGCTCCCCTCCTCTCACATTCATAGTGGACCCCACCATGAATTTAATGAGCAGACCCCACTATGAATGTGAGAGAAGGGAGCACCATTCTCTATACTATAGAAGTACCTAAGAATTACTCATAATGCATACCCACTGGGTAATTTGCCATGGAATTCTGGAAGAGTCTTGACAATCCAGTGTGAGATTGTAGTGCCAGTCGATAAAAGCGGTAGAAGCAGCATATACAAGCATGCCGAAATTGCTTTGGAAGACATTGTAAAGGTACAATAACCAGGTTTCAAACTTACCACTTAAGCAATGATGTTACTTTTTTTTTTTCTTTTTTTTTTAATATAGAAGGTTAGGAGAATGACAAATGAGTAGAGCTCAAGAACGTTTGATGAATTGTTGTTGAGTTGAGTTTGGAGTTATAAGAGAGGTGTATCATATATGTGGTAGAGACAGATTGTTTTGTACCATTGGACTTTTTCCCATTTTTGGTATGTGTATCAGTGTATGCCTTAGGAGGCTGGGGGGGGACCAAGGATAGATTATATTTTGAACCCTATATTTAAATATGGTTTCAAATAAAACCCCGTATTTTTTGAAGTTTCAAATTAAACCCTAAATTTCAAGAGATTTCTTTAGTTTCAAACTTCAACCTTGAATTATAAATCATATGAATTTAAACTTTAAACTTTTTAAAATTTTAAGGATTTAGTTTGAAATTAAAAAAAAACTATACAACTTAATTTGTAACTATTTTAAACTTTGGATTTAATTTGAAGCTTTTTTGTTATACCAAACCAAATTATCATTTATAACTGTAATTGACCCAAATCAAAATACAATGCTTCCATAGCAATGGGAGGAGAGTTGTCAATTCAAAAAACATAAGAAGAAATATGTCTAGCATAGCAAGCTAAAGCATGAGCCACAGAGTTGGCATCATAGAGAATACTAGAGACAGAGAACCAATGGAAATTGGCAAGAATTGCCTGGATGTCAAGAAGAACATGGCCAAGTCAAAAACACAAAGGACCAGTAAACAAACGCAACTTTCTTCACAATAAATTTTGCAATTGAGAAAATAGTTAATTTTTTTTTTGGAAAGGCCAACCAAACTTCATTCATTTATAAAAGAAGAGTCAAATAACAAGGCTTCACGAGCTGGTGGTGGTGATTCTTCCAACCACACAACTTCTTCATCTAGTACATTGGCATAACGCGCTAAAGAATGGGCCACAGAGTTGGCACTGCGTCTAACTACTGAAAACTACTTGGCGAAGGCCTGTTGCAAGGCAACGAACATCATCATAAATGACCCCCAGGCGAGACCAGTTTGGAGACAAGGAAGACATCACGCTCATGACCGTCACATTATCCCCTTCGATAATCAGCTCCAAGAACCCCGCATCTATTGCAAATTCCAGTGCAGTCCGACAAGCTGCAGCCTCTGCCTTCTCACTATCATTTACCGCTGCTCCTCTAACTGATAACGCAGCTATTACGTCTCCAGCTGCATTATGGATCACAGCACCACTACCCGATCCATTTGCAAACACAGCTGCGTCAAAATTTAACTTGTACAGCTGACCCGTTGGAGGCTTCTAGTTTTGCAGAACAGCAGATTGTACCGAACCAAGTGCAAGTGAATCTTGGGCATCGCTGTACTCCCTTACATATTTTGTGGCTCTCCAAATCAGATGCCCAGGATGTTGCATTGCTCCACCATGTAACAGAGTATTACGATGGTGCCAAATCAGCCAGCAAATGACCAGAAAATTCGCAAGTTCCTCCAGTGATAGTTTGGACATCATGAACTGAAACAGGTGCAAAAATTCATCAAACTCTCCACCACACTTCTGTATCCGAGCATTAGGACTAGCCCAAACATCCTGAGCAGCACTACATGACCATATTGCATGCGATACTGTTTCCAAAAATCTTTGGCATAGCCCACATGTAGCATCTGTCAGAATCTTCCTTAGGCTAAATTCACTTTTGATGGCAAGATATTAAGGCAAGCTCTCCATCCAAATATCTTGATTTTGTTAGGCACCCTGAGCTTCCAAAGCTGAGACCAGACCCGGCTCTCTGTTCTTTGCTCAGAACTTTCTTCTCTACCAATAGCATCTTCGGCCAACATGCGAGCAACCCGATATCCAGATTTAACTGCATATTTTCCATTACAACAATGCATCCACACCATCCTATCTTCCACTTGCCTTCTGCTCAAAGGGGTTCGAATAATTGCCTCCACATCAAAGTGATGAAAAATCATATAAATTCTGTCCCTATCCCATTGGTTTACCCTCCAATCAATTAGATCCGATACTCTCCATTCCCATTCATCATATTCACTGGGAAATAAAATTTTATTACCCGGATGATTTGGTATCCACTTATCTTCGATCACTCAGATTGAAGAACCGGTTCCCACCCTCTAGTAGCACCCCTTTTTCAAAATTTGTTGAGCAGCCAGCATACTCTTCCAAACATAGGAGCTGTTTGGACAATCTTCCGCCTCCAAAAAACCACATCACGGAAAATACTTGGCCTTAAAACATCTAGATAACAGGGAATTTTGGTCTTGTATCATCCGCCACCCTTGCTTGGCCAACATAGCTAGATTGAAGCTCCTGAGATATCGGAATCCCATTCCACCCACCTTCTTTTGTTGTGTCAAAAAACTCCAACTCTTCCAATGAATTTTCCATTCATCCTCAGTCTGCCCCCACCAAAATCTTGCACAAAGAGAATCTAGTTCATCACAAAGCTTTGCTGGCAACAAAAACACTCCCATAGTATATGTTGGAATAGATTAGGCCACAGCTTTAATTAGAACCTCTTTACCTACACAAGTGAGCATTCTACCCTTCCACCCCTGAAGTTTTTTCCAAACTGCTCCTTCAAGTAGGCATAAGTTTGGTACTTGGCTCTACCAACCAAAGTCGGTAAACCCAAATGAGTATCAAATCTATCCACTTCCACCACTCCCAAAGCTTCTTTAATCCATTGCTCCTAACTGTCAGGTGTATTTCCATTAAAATAAATTGACGACTTCTCCAAATTAATACATTGTCCAGAAGCTTCAGCATACAATTTTGACATATTAGAAATCACCTGCACCTCCTCCTGGTTTGCTCAATAGAAAATTAATGAATCATCTGCAAACATCAAGTTAGAAATAGAAGGCGCCCTTCTACATATCTGAACACCATGTAATCTTCCCTCATCTTCAGCTTTGGAAAGCAAGGATGTGAACCCTTCTGCACACAACAGAAAAAAATAAGGTAATAAAGGGTCCCCCTGACAGAGCCCTCTCGATGGAATAATATTTCTATAAGCTTTACCATTAATTCGAATAGAAAAGGAAGGTGTGGTGACACAACTCATCACTCTATTTATCCAATCCTCAGGAAACACTAGTCTAACCATCATCCCCTTTAAAAAGGCCCATTCTACTCGATTATAAGCCTTACTAACATCTAACTTCAAAGCTAGAGCTCCTTTTTTCCCCTTTTTCCTCTTGTGCATGGCATGTAAAGTTTCATAGGCTATCAGTACATTATTAGTAATGAGGCGGCCTGGCACAAAGGCACTCTGAGTAGGAGAAATCAATTGAGGCAGTATAGTTTTTAGTTTATTAGCTAGGACTTTAGAAATTATTTTGTAAATAACATTGCATAAGCTAATAGGTCTGAAATCAGTCATCTTTTCAGGAGACTTAATTTTGGGTATAAGCACAAGATGGGTATCATGATTCTAGAATTCAGAAATTCCAACACAGCTGAGCTAACATCATTACTAACAATATGCAAAAACTTTTGATAAAAGAGAGCGTTGATACCATCGGGTCCCGGAGCTTTTGTAGGTCACATCTGAAATAATACAGCTGTTACTTCCTCCACAGTATATGGTCTGGACAACTCTTCCTTCATATTAGTAGTCATCCTTTGAGGAACAGTGTTGAGACAATCCTCCATCCTTTCACATGTACCTGAGTGAAATATATTCTAAAAATAATCCACAGCCACCTCTGCCACATCAGTAATGTTCTCAACCCAATCACCCTGTTGATTCTGGATACCATGTATAAAATTTCTTTGACACCTTTAGGAAGCTTTTGAGTGGAAAAATTTTGTATTCCGATCCCCATGCTTTAGCTAGGATACCCGTGACCTTTGTGCCTTGAAAATTTCCTATTTAAGAAGAAGATCATCCAATTTTTTGCTAGCAGTCAAAGCGTCCTCTCTACTCTCCTCTGTTAACTCCTCTTTATTCATATTCTCAATTTTCTTAGTCAATTGTTTTATCTCATCCGTATTAGGGGGTATTTTGGATGAACCCCAGGCCATCAAATTTGCGCCACAACTCTTAATTTTCTCCACAGTTGCCCTTGAACCAGTTGCTTCCTCACCTGAATTAATCCAAGATTCCGTAACCACCTCCTCACACTCATCCCATAGCAGCCAAGATTCCTCAAACCTAAATCCACATGGACCGCTTCCCCCAAAATCACGATGTGTTCTAATATGTAGAAAGAGCGGGACATGATCAAAGGCATAGCTAAACCCATGGATTAAGGTACTAGCTGAGAACTTATCCTTCCACTGCCGGTTCACCACAGCCCGATCCAGCCGTTCTCTAGTATTTGTTGCACCAGGTCTTTTATTGTTCCATGTAAACTTATACCCTTGAAAACTCAGGTCAAATAAATTACACCCCTCCAATGCTACTTGAAAGTCTTCCATATGTTTGTATTGAGGTGGATGTCTGCTCTGCTTTTCTGATTGATGAAGGTTTGCATTAAATCTCCTACACAACACCAAGGTCCATCCATAAATGAAGAAACATGAGACAATAGTGCCCAAGACTTGTTTTTTTCACTCGCTTCCGACCACCCATAAAACCATGTGAGAAACCAAGTAAACCCATCCTCCTCCACCACCTTTGCCAAAATATGATTTTCAGTAAAATTAATAACCTCTAACTTAACTTCAGCTTTCCATAACAATGCTAAACCTCCTCTAGAATAAGGCTTTTTAACAATGAACTTATTCGGAAAAGGCAACTCTCTACCATGTTTTTTAAAACCATCTTTATCCAGCCTAGTCTCCATTAAGAAACAAACTGTGGGAGCTTGATCCCTCACTAGCTTGTGAAGGCTTCGAACTGTCCAAGAGTTCCCAAGCCCTTGGCAGTTCCAACTTAGGAGCTTCATTGTGCCCGGCAAAGGTGCATGGGCACCCCTGCCGTTTCTTCTAAATTTGCGTCATCACTACTCTTCACCTGTTTCACCTTTACATACTGTTCAACATCTACCTGGCCACTCCCCTCATTGCTAGACAGCCTTTTCCCCAACACAGACATAGCTCCTTCTTTAAAAAACTCCACAGGCCCAATCTCCATTCTTCAAAGCCTAGTCCAAGTTGGTTTTTTCTTTAGGCTATAAGGCTCACCGACTGGTTCCATAGGCAGCACGTGCATGGACTCAACCCCAACAGTTACATTTGAATTTAACTCCACGTAATTAGTAGATCGCACCTCCATATTTGTCTCTAAAATTCCCTTATTTTCAGTTGCCATATTTGCACCATCCAAAACTGTTCCTTGTTTTTCGTTGTTTCCCTTATCACGTAACTGAACCGGTGCCCTAGGGTTTTGAAGTGTAGCGTTGTCATCTCCATTAACTGGTTCGTTGCTGACCTGCCCAAACCAGTTTGTTTGCCTGTCAACATTCACTCCAGCTTCTTCCCTTACAAACTTCCTGCGAGGAGGTGATCGAGCCCCACCCCTAATGGCTTTAAGCCAGTCTCCGTATTGGCAGATAACCTCCCCATTATTCTTGGCTACTGCGAAGTAAAGAGCGCAATGTTTTAAATCATGGCCGAGTAAGCCACAAAAATGGCAGAGCAGAGGGAGACGCTCATATTTGAACGTAACCCAGTGACTCGAGAAAATAGTTAATTGAGTGGTGAACAACATACATTCATGAACTCACTGCTTTATTTCCTTCCCAATTTACAGTCCACTATTTTCACAATTGTGAAAATGTGGTGTATGCATTATTGTAGGTCCCATAGTTATTTTTTTAGATTGATTTATTTTAAGCAATCAAATTAGTTTCCCACTTTGATTGTTAGTAACTATGATTGATTATTTTTGTTTCGTTGTTTTAATAATATGAAATATATATATTTTTAGTTTCAATTTTCTTAATATTTTGTTATTATTACCAATTCATATTTTTGAATTTAATTTTTTCATTAGTATTGTTTTTCAATCTTCCCCCTAAACTGAATTTTTGGCTCTGCCACAAACTACCCAGTTAGTTTACTAAGACTCATTTAACTAGATTACCCAATGAATCTTTACTCATTTAACCCAAATGTTTAATTTGGTTGAGTCAAGACTTACCCAAATTAGGTGAATCATGGGTGAGTTAATGGATTTGCTAACAAAGGGAACCAAAACTTCAAGGGCTGTTTTGGTTAGTGGTTTTTTTTTTTCTTTAAATTGATGTAGTTCTATCAAAGATTTAATCTAAAAAAAAAAAAAAAATTATTGACATGGTTCTATAACTTCTATCAAATGAAATAAGCAAAGATTTGACTGGGGTTTTTTTCTTTTTTTTTTTTAAGATTTGACAGGTGGCAGATGATGTGGCAATTTTTTTTTTTTTTTTTAAAGGCCGTTTGACACGTCAGATTTTTCTATCCAAGAAATAATAATAAGGACTAAATTGACACGGTATTGAAAGGCTAGAGACCAACTTGACACAATTGAAAGGTTAAAGACCAACTTGACACAATTAATAGGTTAGAGACTAAAATGAAATATGGTCAAAAGGATATAGACCAAATATGTAGTTTACCCAAATATAAAAGAGAGAGCAGCAAACCAGTGAGCTGGCGGTCAGAACCATAACCAGACTGAGGGAGAGACTATAGATTTTTTACAAAGACAGAGTCTTTACAATTGAACTGAAATCAATTAAGCTTCAGAGAAGAATACAGAAGAGGCTGAAGAGCATATGTAAAATCACCAGAAATTAATGACCTAGTTCTTTTTCATTATGGTTCATTCTTATATCAAAAAGTTCATATACCGCATACAAGACAGCAACACAAAACAAGGATTGCATTGTTGGAGACAAATGTCGCATCAACTTGAATTTCAATTATTAAACTACACATGAAAATTTTGCCTAAATTTAAGAAATAAAAAGATAAAGAAAAAACTACAGAGGATAATAATGGATCCATCTGTCGAACATATCATAACATTCCCTGCGTTTATACTCTGGTGGCGAATGTCCAGATCCCTGCAAAATTTTAAAATAATAATAATAACAATAAGTTTTTATCTACAATTTATTTAATTGTTTGGACCAATGAAGTGAAAATTTTAGTTAAGAATTTTTTTCCTTGCCTTTAGAGTTGCATATGTCAAACGGTACCCATCATCTGTATATTTCCTTGTGTACCTAGATGCATGATAATGCACATTATTAGATATATTAAAAAAAAAAAATTGTAAACAACAAAAATATAGAAAGAAAAAAAAAAATGCTAATATTTGATATATTAAAAACTCACCCTGCAACTTGACCATCGACAAACCACGGTCGCCAATCAGTATCAATTGTTAGGTCTAGAGCAAGTATCCATTGTTCAATACCGATATGAGGAATAACCATGTCATGATCACCACTGCAGAGAGAGAGAGAGAGAGCAAAATTTTTAATTATTAGGCTCATAGATTTGGTACAAATCTTATAATGCGAGTGATTTTTTTTTTTTCGGAGAAACAAGTCTTAGAGTCACAATTCATTTCACAAAATTTTTTACAATTAATGTGGTGGCAACTGGCATGGAAATTCTTAAATTATTATTATTATTATTATTATTATTATTTTGAGAAAGGGCATGGAAAGTCTTAAATGATAGACCATAAAATAGTGTCAATAATAAACCCAAAGTCATAAATTATGAAAGATATTGTATATGTAGCTTTGATCTTTTGAAATATTTACCACCAAGTGTGTTAAATTATATAGTTCAGTTAATGCATTCTATTAAAAAAAATTATGGTATAAGCTATAATCAGTAATTAATTCAACAACTAGTTACAGTAGAAAAGTTCCAGATAGGAACCTGAACACCAAGATTTGCAAGCCTGAGGCGGTAAGATTTTTGTGAACTGGGACAACATCATCTGTGTCAACTGTGTACTCAATGGTGACATTGCACCTAAAGAATTGTTTCACTGTTCCCTGTTGTCACAACACAAACACCTTAACGCATGAGATTTATTTGTTCAACCAATTAGAATGTCATTGCACCTAATAGTCTCATCATGAAGCATGTACCAACCGGTCGAACATGAAGAGCATCTTGAACACTTTTATAATTTCCCCATATGTCAGAGAGCAAATAATCAAAATTCTGCCAAAATAAAGTGACAAATAATATAATTAGATGCACTATCATATGGTCTTGCATTTATAACAAATGCAAGAGAGAGTGAGAGAGAGATTTACTTTGCACCAAAAGTCACCGATTCTAGTTGATGGTAGAATGAAATTGTTTGATTTTTCTCTTAGTGATCTTCGAGCTCTTTCTTCTTTTGCCATTTCTTTTGCTTTCGGTGACAAGAAAGCACAAGCGGGTTCCAATATATTTTGATCACTTATTAGCTCTATGCACTGAGTATTCAAATTAAGGATCATTCATTTGTGCTACTCAGAGAATTGAGAAAAAAAATTCCTAGTTTTAGTACCAAAAAAACTGATAATCCATAAACCTGACTTATTGCTGATAGGGCCTCTGTACAGTTTGAATTGTCTGGGTCAGCATAATTCCCATGGCAACTATCTTTGGCTGTCTGAAATAGAAAGTAATAAACAACAACAAAGAAGAAAGAAAATTACTTGAGTCAAGACCTGAAAGGCAAAATATTCCCTTACACTTCTGTACATCCGCTATTTTACACAAATATTTACAATTAATAAACTGATGTACACATTTCAAAAAGGTGAAAAAATACTATTCACATTTATAACATAAAGTTGGATGTGAAAATATGAATGTGAGAGAATAAAAACCCTTACATCATACATGGTATCTGATATTAAAGCCATCCGGTGAGCAAATGGTATTTTTACATTCGTTTCAAGATCTGTATTCGTATGAGGGCAACTAAGCACGAATCCCTGATATTGTTTTAAAGAAAATTATATTCATTGAAGTAACAAATTGAAAGGATAAGAAGAACAAAAAAAAAAAAATTGAAGTCATTCAAGTCCTAAGGTTAGATCATGTACTTTGAGATTAACAAACGGCTCAACTCCTGCTTCATTGCCTGAAAAAATCAATAAAATTGAACCACGTTATTTATTTATGTGATTCGTTTACTATAGGCTTGGTTTCAATGAGGCAAAATTTATTGCATTTGGATGCTGGAATTTTAAATGCAAGTTACCATTTATGATATTTTGAGCAAGAATTGGAGTAATTATTCCTGCATAGGAATCGCTTCCAAGATAGACTGGATTGTTCACGAAATTTGGGTGTATGCTCAACCACTGCATCATAGATCAAAAAAAAAAAAAATATATATATATATATATAAACAAATATTGAGTAATAAAGTAATATAATACTCAAGCTTTTCATTTAAAATCGTGACTTAAAGTCGCAAGTTCAGTTCATTTTGACAGTGTATGGATCCACACATGTGAGTAACATATTTTTCCCTTCATGAAAATCTACTAATATTCTAATTGACTTGCAGCCCAATGTCACCTACCTCACCCTATCTCCCACCTACCCTTCCAAGTCTCTGTGTTGCAGGTTTGACATGAGAAATATTTTCATCCAAGCACAGAATAAGGAAATATATGGCATCTTCTAGATTAATTTAAAAATTACACTCACATTTCTTAGAAACTCATAGAGCTGTGCTGCATAAAGAGTGTCTGTTGTGTCCCAAGCTTCTTGCGCTGTTGCATACGAAAAGCCAGCACCCACAGGTCCATCCAAGAATATTATGTTGGCAGTCTGAAAAGGATTATCATTTATTATCAGGTATAATAACAAGGAAAAGATTGTATGAAAATTTTGACTGCTTTGTACCTTTGACCATGAGCTTGGTTCATATATCAATGTTGGTAAGCCCCCAGTGTAACCAGTGATATTGAATTTTAATGGACCTACAGAAGATCATAGAAGTCACCAAGGTTAATTACAAGTTAGAACCATAACAAATCAACGCCATTTGCTTACTTCTAGCATCGGACAAAGTACACATAAAACGAAGTGCATGGTGTTTGGAGACTTAATGACAAATAGTATATTTGGACTGTTTAAAAACTGTATCTATTACCTTTCTTTGTGTTTAAGTAATTATTCAATATTCTTGAATTACAGTTACGTGGTACTCTTTTTTTATTACATGAAATTAAGGCAAATCTCATTATAAATTCAATTGCTAGGACCCACGTTGTTATACTTTTGAGGGTACCTAATACTTTTTTATTCAATCTTTAGGAAAACAATTTAACCAGATAAAAGTATAATGATATAAGCTCAATTATTTTCACAATATTTTCAACAACTTGCAATGGTAATAAGTTAGATTAAAACATCATTTTCAACTGAACTCATGATTTGACACTACTTATATGATACTAGGCCATGTCATTAGTTGGGAAAAAAATTTTGTGGCCTGCTTAAGTAATGACTTTATCTTGATGGGCATACTTGAACTAGTATAAAAGGTCCCCAAGAAATTCCTGGAGAGTACCTACCCAACTATAAATCAAACCATTTTTTTGTTCTTTTTCCCCCCTCAAAAGTGGGATTGGCACATGAGCTCATAAGTCTTAATTGACCTACAGAAAATCCATTATGAACCTAAATTTATACTTCACCTTGCACATGTATATATGTATGATCTCTTGGCACCCTGTTATATCCATGTTCATTGGCAAAGACAAGAACGTAAATCCTAAAAGAATAGATTCACTGATCACTACATTAACCTCATTAATTAAAGTATGGCTATATTGAACAAGAAGAAGAAGACAGAGAAAGAATGGCATACCAATCTGGTAAAGAAATCCATTTAAACCAGAACAACCAGGGCCTCCATTATAGTAGAGTAGAAGAGGATCAGCACCCGGAAACCCTTCCGACTCAATGAAATAGTAGAAGAACTCAACATCGTCCACAGTTATGTATCTGAATACAAAGCCCCATCAACATAATCACCAGTCAATTAATCCCTACTAGGATTATTGTGAACGCTAGTATGCTACATTATATACAAAAGCAAAGAAAATTAACATATACCCAGTTTCAAGTGTAAATGGCAATTCGCCGGGGAAGCCGGGAAGAGTCTTGACAATCAACTGAGAGAATGCAGTGCCTGAGAGAAGCAGTAGAAGCAGGCAACACAAGTATCCTGAACTTACTTTCGTAGCCATTGTTAAGAGGCCTCTTGGTCTAGAAGATCATCCCCCAACTATAATATACAATAACTAGGCTTCAACTTACTAGTTAATTATCTTAGCTGCGTGTCCTTTGATAGTATTAGGCTTCAAATTTTAGGTATAGAAAGTTAGGAGAAACGATATTTTTTTGGGGGGGTGGGGTTTAGATGAAATGTTAGGTGAAACGTTGTCAGCTTCGAGTATGAATATAGTTTAAGAGCATGCCTTTCCAGCTCCTAGTGATCCCAAACTTTTTATTAGTTTTTTTTTATGAACATCCCAATTTTTTTTTTTTTTTTTTTTTTTAAGTTTTCTTCAATGAATAAATAGTACTTTATTTCAAACTTTGAATTAGGAATGTGGGTTGGAGTCCCTTCAGCTATTGTCCAACATTTCATGTCACTAGTCTCAAAGATATGTACTAAAACTGGTCAGTTTGAACTTTTGGTGCACCTAATTGTGGAAAGTCAACCGTATAGGATTGTCACTGCTATCTCAAACTTGGACCACTAGAAATGCAAGCTCCAACAAACGAAAAAAAATAAAATAAAATAAAATAAAAATGATATGCTTAAGGACAAATACTCCAACATTTCAGATTTTCCTGTATTTTTAAAAATTATCTAGATCTCTTGCATGTTGCACACGTGACATAAACTTGAGTCTATTCCATTGTTTTTTGTTTTCTTATAGCTAAAGCGGTATTATATTACCTATATAATATCATTCAGTACCATGGGAATCTAATCCATTGTTAGTGATTAGTATGAAGGAAAACTATTAAGTCTAGTATGATAAATTAAAATAATATATAAATATCTAAAATACCTTAATTTAGCTTTTATGAGAATTCTAATTTGTCTATATCTATATACTAATAATATAAAATAGAAGGCTTGATCATGAATTTTTTTTTTTTTTTTGGGCTTCTTCTAATTATGCCATATAAGTTTTAAAAATTCACATTTTTCTACGTCATTATAAAATATATTTCTAATTTAATTTTTAAAATTACAAATAGCTAGTATTAAACTACATAAGTTAATTCTAATTAGAACTCATCATCTCAATAAAGCACACCAATACTAACCAAATTGTGATTAAATTACAGTTTGTCTTTGTGGGTGCCTTTTGTGTTAATAGGCCAAGGCTCGTTCTGCTATGTTCAGGCCCATTGAGTTGTGGGTTAGAAAATTGGGACTAGCCTGATTCCTTAGCAGGACCATGCTATAGACCAGTTTGTGCACAAGCCAAGCACTGCAGGGGTGTAGACAATGAAGCACATAAAGCAAAGATTTGGATTGTGGTCAAGTGGGCCAACTACAGTAGAAGGAAGTGAAGTGGCAAAATAGCTGACACGACAAAACAACCAATATAGCAAATATGATAAAGGATGCCACGACAGACCAACTAACACAACAAATATAATAAAAGATGTCACGTTAGAACAACTAATACATCAAATATAATAAACGATGTCACGACAGAACAACTGATACAACAAATATAATAAAAGATGCTCCGGCAAAACAACTAATACAACAAATATAATAAAAGATGCCATGATAAAACAACTAATACAACAAATATATTTTCTAATGAGTGAGATTATATGCATTCACAATCAAAGTAGTGTGTTGAATCTTTCCACAAAAAGTGAACCAAGAAGGAACTCGAACCCCAACTTAAACAACCTTGTCATAGGCTTCTACCATCAAAGTTGTACATTTTAGAGAATGGGCCTAAATGGCTACCTGTTACCACTTTTGGGATTCTAGAGAGTGGGTTTGCTAAGAGGGAGGGAAAAGACGGCCTCTTTTCTACCGTGTTTTCTCTGTTCCTTTACCACTTTCTTTCTTTCTTTCTTTCTTTTTTTCAATTCTTTGTCTCTCAATCTTTTACTATTGTCTTGCCGTGGGTTCTTCCTTTTCATCTATGGCTACTGTCCATCTTTATAGTGAGTTGATTCCATGGGATTTCTCCCTTTTACCCTTAGGGCTTCACCAACTGTTTTTGGTTTGTTGCAGGCATCCCTTTAGGGCTACCCACCAACCCATTAGTTGTCTGGCCATTATTGCTATTGGGTAAATCCAGTGTATTATCTTTCTTCCACTACCCATTCCATGTCAAAATCTCTCTTTGTTTGATCTCGCTATAAGCCTTTCCCTCTTTGCCTGAAAGGATAAGGACTTGGTTCTCTCACTACCTACCTCTATGGCATGCATCGGGTGGTCCTAGCCGTCTACTACCACTTTTTGGCAAAATGTCATCTCAGCAAGGCATTTTCCCAATAGAAGCTCTAGCTGGTAAACCAAAATAGACTCTTTGTCCCCCACCACCAAACTACACCCTCTAAACCCCTTGATCGTGGGTCCCACCTCTCTTGTATTGGCTGGGTACAGATTGGTAGTGCTTCAACCATTATGTGCTTGCTCCACTATCCTCTGTCTTTCTTTTCTTTAGTTCCTAGTTGTTTCTATCGTAGCAAACTAGCCTTGTTCCGTTCTGCTACGTGTCTCTTTTGCACATGTTTATCCTCTACGAAAGAGGGCATGGGCTTTTAGGTTGCTTTATTTATTTTCATCTCTTCTTGGGCTCGTGTATTTACTTGGCATAAGTTCTTGCCAAAGCAATTCGTTGGGCTTCTGCTCTTCTTCTTGGGCTCTTCTTCTTGTGTTCCTCGACTTGCTAGCCTATTGGGCTTTATTTCTTCCTTTGGACTCTCATAGCTCATTTACTCTACTTTTACCTCTTATGTGCCTATGGGCTCACTGGTTATCATTTTCTTCCATATTGGCCCATTGGGCTTTTACCTTTTTCTTTGGGCTCTCATAGTCCATTTGCTTCAATTGTGTTTCTTCCATTCTTTTCCTTCTTTATCTCCCTTTACTATCGGGCTTTTTTCTACTGTTGGACCTTTTATCAAAAACACCAACATTCAGCCCCCTGAGCATGTGAATTGTTCCTGCAATTCATATGCGAATATTTGTACAGTTTCTTTTGCGGGCTTTTTGAACAATGGTCCCCACCTTGCTTACTTTCTGTGACAAACAGACTTGTCTTTTCTAATTTCTTAGTTTATAAGTTATTTTGAAGTAGCATCTCTGCTTCATTTAATGCATTGCCTCTTTTGATGATTTTGTCGCTTCCCTTCCAGATGTTTGTACTTAGCCTAATCTTTACTCTTTATCTCGCACAGTACCTTTTCTCTTTTACAACTCCTTTCTCTCATTCTTCTTGTTGTTTCTTCTCTCATACCCCCACATACATCACCTAATCCCTTCTTCATGTCACTAGCAAAACGCGAAGGCTCTTCCCGCCCTAAGAGGAAGGAAGACGTTGTTGATGAGGCGCCCCATTCTGAATCAAATCATTTCGAGGAGGAAGAAGCGACTCATGACCCTGATAGCGAATGGCCTTCCCTCATAGACCAGTGGTATGACACCACTCACATTTTCCGATGGTTCCTAATGACTATTCACCTCCCCTGCTAGGCCATGTTTGGTTATCTTTGGAGTAGCGTAACTTTGACATTTCTTGGGCTCTATTAGCAGCCTCCATCCCTGATCTTTCCATTCATCGAGGAGAGACCTTACCCGGCCTTATTCTCTTCGAATTTAGGTCGGGTACATCATTGGGTTGGAAGGAGTGGGTTGATAAGGAGCTTTCCAATGTGGGTTTCATGGAGGCGCTCTAACGGGATAGCATTTTGAAGGCCATTGTCTCTTCGTGGTGCTTGCACAACTACTATGATTTGTTCAACCTTTACCATTTGGTTCGCCGGTGGTGTTGTGCTACCCAAAATTTGTTTATTTCTTGTGGCGAACTCACCGTGACCTTAGAGGATGTGGAAAATCAATTGTTGCTTCCCATCCTTGGTGACATGGACCCCTCGAACATCCAACTCTCCGCTAAAGAAAAAGCAGTAGAGATGGAGTTGAGGAAGGGGGCTTAGTCGTGGGAATGCAAAGCTTTCCAATTGGGTTAGGGCTTTTCCAGTGGCTTCTACTATTGTTCATCTTGTTGCCTTCATCATGTTTTAGCTATGTAAGTTTGTTTTTGGTTCTCATCCCCATTATGCTATAAAACTTATGTACTTACAGTTGGCCATAAAAATTTCTGCCAAGTGAGTTTGCCATTGGCCCTTTTGTTCTTGGGCCATTTGTATGTTTAGTTGGATATCTTGCAGAGTGATGAGAGACAGATGGGTTCCTACCATATAGTAACTTCTTGTCTTGATAGTACCATTCTGCAGCACCTCCTTTGGGATCGTTGTGCTAGGCACTTGGCTAAATGTAAGTTTGTCCATCATGCTAAGGAGAAGTTCCAATCTTGCCCTAAGGTGATCACAAATTTTTACAGGAGCTTTGTTAATGAGTTCCCTTTGGCATACCGTTGGTTCAAGTTGAAACCCTTTAGTCATCCTGCCATGGAGTTTTTTGATAAAGGAATGGGCTTCAATTGGAGAGCTTGTAGGAGTTTCGGTTCTGGCTTTACTTATGCCAATTCTGTGATGGGGCCTTTCATGGGCACTGTTGGCAAGACTACTCCCTTTGTTGCTTATGACAAGAAGGGGATCACTTATCTGGCTATTACCAATGTTGGGTGGTTACCTTACTTAACTGGTGAGGAGCTAAGGTATGTACATTATTCTACCCATAAAGTGAGGAGGTAGTTTGGGCTTGACCAGGATGTGTCTGATGACTTTACCCTAGTTTTGGACTCCATTACTTCAGTTCACCCCTTTCTGCATCCTCATGCTTTTAAGCACTAAAACAAGCTTTTTACTGTAGTCACTATTCCGAATTCCCAAAGAGTGGGTCTTTGTACTACTCCTATGCATGATTATTAGTAGACTATTATGACTTCCTTTAGTGAGGATCTCTTAGGTAGCCGTAGGTTCTCCCTTATCCCTCCTCGAGGTTTTCATGCCATAATCGAGTGGCAGAAGGATGAAGAGGGGTGGTTCCCGTATGTAAGTGAGTTGCCTCTTGGTTTGGAGAAGAAGGTGAAGGTGGTGAACCTGCTTCCACTGATGAAGAAGGGCTCAGCCTCTAGATCCGCCAAGTCCAAGTCTACCAAGAAAGTTAAAGGTGCTACTACAGATGCTTCTAAGGCTTGTTCAGAGATAGACCTTTTCAGGGAAGACCTTCCTCTTATTGGCAACATAGTCCTTAAGAGTACTCTTCCCTCTTCTGCTAGGACCCATTCTATTAGGAGGTTCGCTTTGGCCAAATCTAGGCCTCCATTGCTGAGGCAACCTTTAGATTCCCCTCCATCTAGCAGAACCCATGGCAATAAGAGAAAGACGTCTCCCCCAATTTCATCTACCGCTTCTGAGAGGAGAGTATGTTATCTCTAAATTTTTCGTCGTCATTATTTTAGTTATGTGATGTCTCTTTCTGCGGCAAACTATGTGCATGTATCCTTCTCTTTTTTAGTAGTCCAAGCATAAAAGGAACACTTCGACCACTCAGCCCATTATACTTGATGAGGCTGAGGTGCGTTTTTTCTTTTCTTTTATTCCATTTTCTTTCTATGTGCATCATTCCTTCCTTCTTTTTTTTTTTTTTTTTTTGGCTTATTCATTCTTTTCTTCATCCTGTTATCTTTAGATTAACGTTGAGGCTATTTCTATTTATGCTCCCATGAGTGAGGAGGCTCCTGTTGGACCCACTGTTGGCACGATGATAATTTCTACTGAGGACAATGTTCCTAAGAAATAGGAGGTTTTCGTAGCTTCTGACTCTTCCATAAAGGGCTTCTTTGATGGTGCTGATCTTATTGCGGAGGATATGGCTTCCGCCACAGTTGCTACTACCAGGGAGGTTTATGTCAAAGCTTTAGTTCCTCAATCAGAGCCTATTTTCCCCAAGGAGGATGTTTCTGTTAAGGAGAAGGTCATTAAGGAGTTTTTCCTTGTTTGTGCTAAATTTTCCACTTCCTCAAAAGGAGGCGTTTCTCCCATGGTGGCCCAAACCAAGGGAGTTCCTATTGCTACCCCTCCACCAGTCGTTTCTGCCAATGATCCGTTTGCTACCTTTTCTCAGGTAGATAGGGGTGGATCGTCATTGGTGGTTACTCCATCTTCTATCCCTACTTCTACCACTCAGATGTTGGATATGGAGTTGTCCCTAAATAAGGGATTCAATGAGACCCCTAAGGATTCTGATGACGAGCTAGCTGAGAGGGCTAAGTGTGGGCGCAACGCGCAATTTTAGGGAGTACGCCTCAGCCGAGTGGACCAAGTCAAAGAAACAAAGGAGCTGCCACTTAGTTTTATGGTTTAGGAATCATTAATATAGCATCCTTGTGTGGAAGGACTGATCTTACTACCAGAGTATGGGTTTGGAGTTTAGGTATGGGGATGGGAAGGTGTTAGGCACCCAATCCCACTCGACTCATGGGTCAACTTCCAGTCATTGTGTCTTACGTCTTAATCTCATTAAAGGAATGTTCAACATTGTATCCTACACACACACATTAACATGCATCTAACAATCAACATGGCATAAAACGTCCCATAACCCAAACATACATCTATCATGCATCTCATATCATCACAAATCCTAACATACATCTATCATGGCATCTCATCAAACCTAGCATAAATCTATCATGACATCTCATCACATTACATCCATGGCAAGAACATGTATATATCAAGGCAGAGACATAAGCAACAAACAAATCATATTATCATTCAAAGCATGGCATATAGACTTGCATATACATGTTCATCAAAGGAAGATAAAGCTCTTATAACAAACAAATGCATGTTCATGTGAATGCATGACTTACCTTACTGACCTTATTGCATCTTAGCATCTATGCATCAATGAATGGACATGTGAATGCATATTCATGGTATCAAACCAAGAAATACAAGGAAAACCCTAATCTAGCATGTTAAAGGCAAACAAGTTAATGAGAATCAACAAGCATTCAAGGATCCATTGCATGTTCCAGTTGGGCCTATTACTAAAGCAAGATCCAAGAAGATCAAAGAAGCACTTAATGGGCTGATTCAAGAGATTTGAGCTGATTCTAACGGAGGGCATTCCAAGCTTGGCCTAAAGGAAGATGAAGGCGTAATAAATTTAATCCAAGCTATTGAGGGCTAATTTGGCTTAATTGGGCGTGATTTATGGTGTGGATTAATGGCTAATTGATTTTCCAGGTCCATATTAGTTAATAGATATTTTTCCTAGTCTGAAGTATCTAATTTTGG
Source organism: Quercus suber (assembly GCF_002906115.3). Taxonomy (NCBI): domain Eukaryota; kingdom Viridiplantae; phylum Streptophyta; class Magnoliopsida; order Fagales; family Fagaceae; genus Quercus; species Quercus suber. The sequence continues at coordinate 1,029,820 of NW_027069549.1, forward strand.
ACCAGATCTACCTTAATTTTAGGCTTTTATTATTTTGAACGTTTTTAGCTATTTCTCCTATTTTGGATCTCCTAATTTTAGGCCAAATAACTTTTATTTAGGGTTTTATTATTTAGTAATTTTTTTATTTTTTTTTATATTTTCTATTTCCACTCATGTCTTATAAATAACATGTATTCATTGTAATAGAGAGATTATTGAATAAAAATCAGAAAAGGTGAGGTTTTGCTCTTCTTTTGGTTCTTCAAGAACTATGAACTTATTAGGGATTCTTCCTTGTGGCATTCAAACTTTATACCTTTGGTTCGTGATTCAATTATAATAATTGGGTTAAGATGATATACTCATACCTTTGGTTCGCGTTTCAATTATAAACGTTGGGTCAGGGTTTCTATCAAAAAACTGAATTTTAGCTTTCTTGGGCAAGTTTTCTAATATTTTTGTTGGGTTTTAAAGCGTGTCGATTGAGATTCGCATCACAAGTGATTACACAGAGGAACAGATACTCAAAAACTTACAAGAATGTTAAAATAGAGGTACACTATGTAAAAGAAAAGAAGAAACAAAAGCAGAAAACTCATATTAAGATTTATGGGCATGAGTATGCGTGTGCCTACATAGGCCTACGTACGCAGGCCAATTGTATGTGTACGCATACTTCAAGCCTGCATACGCATGCAAGAAGCATGCACATGCACATGCACATGCACCCTAAAGAACCCTAATCTTGGAAAACAAGAACACAAACAGAGCAAAACTTTAAAATGACAAATCTAGCAACCTAACATGCTTCTAAATATAGAAACTACTAAACCCTAGGCTAAAAATATATATCTAAACACAAACAAAGCAAAGAAACAAGATTGAAAACAAGATTAAAGCAGAAGTGAAAGGAAAAAAAGGTTGGAACATATACCTTAAAACAAAAAGCTCTTTAACTTGATTTTGACCATTTCCTTCAGTCAAATCTATCCACAACCAAACAAAAATAATTAGTAAACTTCAAAACTTAAGGATCAAAACCAAAAAAGGTCCCAATAAAAAAAAAAAAAAAAAAAAAAAGACTTGGGGATGTTTTGTAAAAAACTCTCTCTTTGATTAACTATTTCCAGTGAATCTTAGATTTTCCCTTAGGATTTTCTGTGTGTTTTTGAAATATACCATGTAAGGCTTTATCTAGCTGAAAAATAAGGGCTTGGAACAACTCCTAGTCAATATGAGATTTATTCCAAACCTCAGTCTTTCATGCAAAAAACTTGTCTTTCATAGGTTTCTGAAACCCTAGTTGTGTGCATAGGTCCGTGCCTGCGTACGCATGAATTAAACCTGCGTACACAAAATGAGGGTTTCCTTGGCCTTTATTTAAAAAAAAATAGATTTATTTTCTCATAAAAGTTATATTTTTCATTTTAACATCTCTCAAGCCAATTTGTAATCTGATCGAGCTCTAAACCAACCTTGGGCCTTAGAATTTCAACATTATAAAGGAATGAGGGCCCTAGTCATAAGGGGTACAAAATGTGATATCTACATTAGGGCCTCTGCTTCTAAGAGCTCCTTTGATAAAGAGCTTGACACTGGGGCCATAGGTATGAGTTTTCTATCTTTACCACTTCTTTTCTTCTTCTCTTTTTTTTTTTATTTATTTTTATGTCGTTGCATACCCCTCTTGCTTACCTTGTATGCTATCATTTCATGTAGTTGCTGATGCCCCTGAGGAGTCAAAGGTTGCAAACAAAGATTGTAAGCAAACATGAAGACACCAAAGACAAGGACAGACACGACAGCTTCTAAATAAGCAACAAACACACAAAACCACAAAGAACAAAGGATAACAAAGATGACAATAGGACACAGAATGGACTCTAAGAAAATAAGACATGAAACAAGACCACCCTAATATTCATGGTAAAAATGGGAACCGAACACTTGATTCATTGTGGATAACTTTCAAAAAGCTCAAACATTAGGACGCATCCTTCTTGTGGGATCCACCTTGCCCTTAGCTTGACCAATTCACTTTCTTTTCTTTTCCTTTCTTCTTTATTCTTTTCTTTTTTCTTTTTTTCTTTTTTTTTTCACCCTAACTTTTGCTTAGGCCACCCATACAGGTTTTCAACCTAGCCGGCATTTTTTACTCTTTTTTTTACTTTTTTCCTTAGGCCTTAATTTTTGCCTAGACTGCCCTTGCGGGTTTTCAGCCTAGCGGGCTCTTTCACTTTTACAAAAAACAAACAAATGAGATGCGATGAACAAGTGCTACAACTTATCCTCAAAAAATCTTGATGATTCAAATTCTCAATACATGAATTACACAATTTACATGATGTGATGTGGCTGCACCTCATATGGTTGCCTATATACCCATAAAGGATCAAGCCTAACGTAGTTCACACGAACAACTTCAATTGATTAGAGAGGACTTTTACTTGGCTTGTAATGAAAGGTTAGGTTCATGGTTCACAAAGAATGGATAAAAAAAGTATCGAACTTACTTTCTTTAGGGTTACAATTTGGTCAAGGATTACTTTTTCATCACTTTTGAACTTTCTTCACTTTAACTTTTTTTTTTTTTGGTCAACTTTTAATTCACTTCGCTTTGCTTCTTTTTTTCTTTTTTTCTTTTTTTTTTTCCTTCCATCACTTTATTCCACTTCTTGTCCCTTGTGTAGGGGGTAATCCTTGACAATGGTTACTTCAAAATAAAACAACTTTGAAGGCTCAAAAGAGGTGAGAAAAGGGAAATGTGTTTATGATAGCTAAATAACAACCTCTCTTCATCCCAATTTCCATTGTTTAATTAAAGGCAAAAATGCAACATCACATATTGAGAATCAAATCAACTTGAAATTTTGAGAACTTATCATAAAACTCAAATCATTGCAAACCACATTATTGATGAATTAAAGGAGTACATGAATTGAAAGACTCACATAATTGAAAGACATGCTTGAATTGAAATAACAAAGACTAAACTTCTTGATCAATCAACCCCAAGTAGGGGTAGGCACAACATGGCATTCTGAGAGAGAATTCTTTCCAATATGTGGCTTTGTAATCTTCTTTGATTCGATAAGGTCTTCAATGTCATGATGAAGACAAGCAAATTTATCCATATGGTGACCTTTGCTTTGATGGCTCTCACAATACTCATTGGCAAAGCAAGTTGGAGAAGAGATATTTGGAGTATACCTACCAATATCCAATGGCTTCATAATTCCTTTGCTTGATAAATCCTTGAATGCTTTTGACAAAGGCATGCCCAGTGGGGTTAGCTCTCCTGGTCCATTGTGAGCATGAAAAATAGTAACATCATTTGACTTGCCTTTGCATGGGCTTCCTGTCCTAATTTCCTTTGGGTACCTTATCTTCCTTTTTCCTTCATCATACTTTTCAAAGATAAGATCTTGAATAATTTTCCTTAATTGTTCTTGCTTGGTGTAGACACCGCAATTTGTATCCGTTAATAAATTTTGGTGCTTGGCCCCAATGATGAGCTTGACATATGTCAACCAAAGTTAATTAAGGAGTTCATAATAGTTTGAAAGTAATCACAACTCAAACGTACTCAAATCGCTTTGAAATCGATACTGAAAAATGATCTTTTCTCACTATTTTGACCATAACTTTTTATCCATAAAGAAAGTTTGTATGAGGTTTGTTTCATTGGAAAGTAAACATCTTGGGCTTCAATTTGAACATATTTTTTGCTTATGCATGGTTGGGACTTGCATATGCAGGCCGATTTTCTGAGTTCCAGAACTTCATTTTTAAGGGCCCAAAACATCATTCTTTGATGTGGGCGGGCCCCTAGACCCTTGAGAACATCCAAAGGCCATTAAACCCCCCTCCCCTCCCCCCCCACCCCCCCCCCCCCCCCCCCCCCCCCCCAAAAAAAAACCCTAATTTTAACTAATAAATACTCATCTTAGTTAGATCTAATGCAAAAACTATTTTTCTAAATTGATTTCTTAAAACCTTTTTCAAAACTTTTTGTTCTTGAGTTGTGATTACTAACTATTATTGTGTTCTTTGATTATCTTTGTCTTCTCCATCTAATCTTTGTGTTATAGTTATAGAGGGGTTGGTTAAACAATCTCAAATATGTGATTCTAAAGTAAGGTGAGTCTCTTTTTCCCACTTTGGTACATAGGATTCACATGATTCTTTGTTTAATACTTTATCAAGTGTTCTTACGTGTTATAGTTGATTTTATGATCCTTTTTTTTTTTTTTTTTTGACCGGCTTATCTATATGCATTTATATGATAGAGCCATTACTGTATGCATGATGCCTTTGTAGGGTCGAAAAGCCTTAGAGATTGGGTGTGATCTAATGTGTAAGCAACAAGGTTGCTTCTGCCCTAGGGGTCAATCATAGATGTTGTGTAAATAGGATGGATAGAACCTAGACTAGAGCACAACTTCTTCAATGCAAGCGAAAAGGGCTAACCTGATAGAACCTAGAGTAGAGCACAACTTCTTCGACACAAGCAAAAAAGGCAAACCTGCAAACGGAAACTGGACACTTTCCCCTTAACTCATTTTGAAAACAATCCTATGAAGGATATCCTACCGTAGGCTGGGATGTTCACTTGGCTTTGGCTCTTTCTAGTCCTCACGGGTTTTGACTTAGTCTAGGCCAACTATATGAGACACAACTTAACTAGTAAGTTGGTCATATTCTTAGGGGGGCACCTTGATCATCTAATTCTTCCCTTTATAGAAGTTGTGGGATAAAGCGGATCAAGGGAGGCTTTTCAGCATAATCTTGTCCACCCCTGGACCCAAGAAAGCCTACAATTCAGCAACCAGTAACTATCTAGGGTTTACACATCCAGCATTCACCTTCAACACTGAGTCTGGGTTCGACCCAATATGAGGGGTGATGTCATGCATTTTGAAATGAAAGGGGAAAGACTTTCCAAGCACAACAGATATATACACAAATAAAGGTGAAGCAGAAATTAAATTTTACTACCCTAGGTTCACACATGTGAAGGAAAGCTATAAAGCATGCTTTAGAAAAGCAATAAAGCTTTACACATACAAAAATACCTCAAATCTAGTTTTTGGAAAACCATTTGAAAAACATTTATGGAAAATATTTTTGAGTTTTAAAAAAAGTTTACTAGGATGTAGTAAAAGCATATTTCAATGTTTTTGAAAGCCAATGTCCTAAGATTAGGATCTTATCAAAAGATCTAAAGGCTAAATTCTCTAAGTGTCCCCAGTGGAGTTGCTAGTCTGTCGACACCTTGCGGCTGCTCAACCACCCAATGCTGTGACGCTCGTGCGCTTTCTCTTTTTTGTGTATGAGGAATGTCGTACCTCGGGTGTGTGACTAGAATATGAGTCGAATTTAAGGAAATTACTAAGGTTAAGTGAAGTCACCTCCAATCATTGGGTTTTTCTAGGTGTGATTGGTCACCTAAATCTATTTGATTTTATTACCAATTCAAGGCTAAGAAAAAGGTCGTTTTTCCTTATCAAATGTGGATGGGTAAAAAATCGTGATTATTGAGTTCAGAAGTCTAGTTACGTGTGAGGAAGGTGTTAGGCACCTTACAACGCCTGTTCGTAAACAATCCTTTGTTTTGGTAAAATCATAATTTTTGAACATTGGTAGTTAAAAACAAGCTATTGGCATTAGCTTTTGAGGCTTTAAGAGAATTGGGGTTTGAGGTTTAGATTTGGATAGGGTGTGATCTCGATCGACGCTTCCCAAATGTGTTTCGAATCATTGCCAAATTTCCATGTTGAAAATCTGGTAGCATTTTGCCTTATTTTCGTGGCAGAAATCCAACATTACTTTGCCTCAGATGCGTCATAGCACACAAAATGCTATTCTCACCAAGCTTTTGACGTGAGAATACGGCAATGGGGATGCCTTATTTTCATGGAAAAAATCCGACAGAGTTTTGCATTTAGTGCGCTATGGCGCACTGACAAGGTTTCATGCCTGTGTATATGGAACGTGCCAACAAGCTCCTACATGAGGAAACTGATGTCACTTGGTGACATGGATCAGGACGGTCACACCGTGGTGACTATGCACAAAATATGACATGAATATGTACTTGCAGTAAATGTCATAACCACATACTCATGCCATAAGTTTAAGAGCACTCATAGCTAAAGAGGGTTACTCACATAGCCACAAAAGTCCATCATACAATGTGCACGATCACCCACACACACGCAGGTATATATATATATATATATATGTAAACATACATCATGAACAATGCTATCATACGAAGTAGGAAAGTAAAATTGCCATTGCCAACGTTCCATGGATATGGCCAGCAAGGTACAGGAAATGTAAAACAGATATTGTCATACCCAAGGAACGTGGCCCAAGCAAGGAGCAGGAAAAATTAAGGGTACAAGGAGAAGGAGAACCCTAATACATGTTCTAAAGAAGAGGCTTAGAGAGAGAGAGAGATAGAGAAAGAGAAAACCACTCAAGAGGGGCTAGGCCTCCTAATCTACAGAACATTGCCCTTTGTGGGCTTGCATCTTCTTGCTTACATCCTTACCCTTTTGCTTGCATCTAGGAGGTTGCACCCCTGCTCCAAGTGTCCATGCTCCATATGTATGCATGCAATGAAAAAAGAAATAAGTTAGCAAACAAGCAAAGAAACAAATAGAAGGAAAGTATGCTAAAAGACAAGCTAGCAAAAGATGCCAAACTGAGCAAACAAACATGTTATTAAATAAAAGAGGGTGTCCTAGAAGGAAAAATGTAGGTTTGGATTAGGTGTCCATAATTCAATGAGATTGGAGTATGGACAACACACAGACTCATGCATGAACATGTAGGTAAGTGTGCAAAGAGGCAAAGAATCAAAGAAAGCCAAACGGGTGACACAAAACTAGAAAGGCAAGCATAACAACATTGCACAGAGCGGAGAAAGGTGTGTATCAAGCACACTGACACCATGGAGTTGTATCTCACAAGTGGTCACACCCAAACAATCCACAAAAGGGATGGGTACAACCACACAAGCAAGTGGCCCCAAAGACCGACAAGCACAAACCCATGGAAGCATAAAGCATGGCAAAACCTAGATCTAGACAGACAAACATGGACATAAAGCATAGAAGCAAGCAAGCATACATAGACATGCATAAAGGAAATGATCCAAACCCTTTGATATAGGCCTAGATCATAATATCTAGATATACACCCTACCAAAAGGGCCAAAACACAAGAAAAAGGAGATAACAAGAGATAGAAAGGCTTTAAAAGCACATGGCCCAGCAACCAACATGTAGATCTAGACACATGAACATGGCAAAGAGCACACAAAGATATATATCTTACCATAAGCATGGCAAAGAACACACAAACAAGGAGATCTCAACACAAACATGGCACAGAGCACATAAACACTTGGATCTAAGCAAAAACATGGCAAAAAGCACATAAACACATGGATCTAAGCAAAAACACAATATTTAGGCATATTCTAGCCCAAGAAGGTCAGGCCAACATCATCAAAGTATTAAAACATGGTAAAAAGCAAGTAGACATGCTTGGAAAACTGTAGAACAAGCTAAGAAGAAAGATAAAAGTAAGAAAAAGCTAAGAAAAGCAATAAAGCATATTATGAAGCAAGATAAAGCAAAGGGTGTAGATTGTAGCTAAAAAGCTACATCTACACCCTTTAAACCTCAAATCTAAGGTCCTAAGACCAAAAGGAGAGGGAAAAGAGTGTAATAACACTACCTCTTGATTGTTGAGGAAAGAAAGGAATCAAAGGTTTTTTAATATGTTTTTGGGAGAGAAATGTAGAGGAAAGAGAGAGAATTTGCCCAGAACCTAGTTACAAAATACCTTTTTTTTTTTGCTTTTTTTTTTTTTTTTGATCTTAGGGGGCCCTGGGGTATTTATAGGCAAAAAGTGACTTTTCAGCTCTAGAGGCCACTTTGTGGCTGCCAACCTGTAATGGCTTGATGGAGGCCTTCCCTGGCTTGGATTGGGTTGATCTTGGCTTTCTTGAAAAGGTCTAGATGTGTAGTTTCCGAAAAACTAAATAAATTAGAAATCCAACGGTTGGATTAAAAGTTATGGCTTGAAAAGTGAGCTAATGTGCCTTGCACAGCTTTCAAGATATCTCGACTGTTTTGACTCCGATTTTGACTCATGAATAGTCGCTGAAAAGGGAATTCAATAATCTTTTCGATGATGCTAGTTTCAACCCATTCTGATGGCCAAATCAAAATTAGGGTTTTTTGGTGCCCTCAAGAATCAACCTCGGGTCAAACTTGGTCAAAGTTGACGAAAATCACCAAGTAGCTCAAGTTTGGTGTAGAAACATGAAAAATGTAGTTTTGTGATTATTTTGGCCAGTTTTGACTTTCGGTAAACCCAGGGCTGACTAGGGGCATTTTGGTCAATTTGACCTGAAATGGCACTTTGAGTGCTCCGATGTCCGAACGGGTTGTGCCATGTCAATTTAGATGTTTCTGCAGCCCCTTGGAGAAAAGTTAATATTTTTAGAAATTTCAGGGTCAGACATACAAATCGAGGGCGGACAAAATACGGTATCTGCCCTTAGTATTAAGAGCAAGCCTTTCCAGCTCCTAGTGATCCCAAACTTGAAATCACGTTGAATAAGAATAGTAATTTAATTCAAACTATTGAATTAGGAATGTGGGTTGGAGTCCCTTCAGCTATTTTCTAACATTTCATGTCAGAGTCTTAAAGAAAATGTATTATTTATAACTGGTTGGTTTGACCTTTTGGTGCACCTAATTGTAGAAAGTCAACCTTATAGGATTGTCAATACGATTTCAAACTTGAACCAATAGACCTGCACGCTGCACCAAACGAGAGAAAAAAAAAAAAAATGAGAAAAGAAAGAAAGATATGTTTAAGGACAAATTGTCCAACATTTCAGATTTCCCTGTATTTATAAAAATTATCTCAATCTCTTGCATGTTGTACACGTGACATAAACTTGAGTCTATTCCGTTGTTTTTCTTTTCTTATAGCTAAAGCATTATTATCTAAATAATATCATTCAGTATCATGGGATTCTAATCCATTGTTAGTGATTACTATGAAGGAAAACTATTAAGTCTAGTATGATAAATTAAAATAATATATAAATATCTAAAATACCTTAATTTTTAGCTTTAATGAGGATTATAATTTGTCTATATCTATATACTAATAATATAAAATAAAAGGCATGATCATGAATTTTTTTTGTTGGCTTCTTCTAATTATGCCTTATAAGTTTTGAAATCCACATTTTTCTACGTCATTATAAAATATATTTCTAATTTAATTTTTAAAATTACAAATAGTATTTAACTATATTAGTTAGTTCTAATTAGAACTCATAATCTCGATAAAGCACCCCAATACTAACTAAATTGTCATTATATTACATTTTATCTTCTTGTAAAAAAAATTAATTTAAACTAATAAGTTTTTTTTTTTTTTTTGTTATACTTAATATTTAAATATGTATTTCTAAATATATTTTGTCAAACTTTCTTGTGTGTTGAACAGTTTAAAGATTAGTAGTATATCAAAGTCGAAACTCAATAAATAAATACAAATTAGATTTTAATTGCTCTCTAATTTTGTTTCTGGAGTTATTCTAATTACATTTCATATATGTTTTTAAGTTTATACCAAACTAACTTGTAACCTCATACATATGCATGGATACATTTAAAAATATACAATAAGATGTATAATATAATTCTTATATATATAATTTAAATATTATTGATAGTCATTTTTATATTTTTTTAACTCTTTAAAAAATTTTGTAAGGATATTATTATGTATAAAATGTAAATTGTCCATGTTTTTTTCATTTATTTATTAGTGTAAAGCTTTTTTTTTTTTTTTTTTTTTTACAATCCATTTATTCTAAACTCTTTGATTTTTGTACTTAATAACTCACTTGAATAAATATTTATGATGTGATCCCACATTTGATTCTAAAATTATGAAATAAAACTCTTTAATAATAAATAATTTAGAACACATGGTGTGAAATTGGAATTCTAATTTGAGTTGCTATTAGTTTCACCTACTATTATTATTATTATTATTATTATTATTATTATTATTATTATTATTATTATATATTTCCCTTCAATTTAAAACTACTTCTAACTCATTTAAAACCTCGTCAAGTGCATCTAAAACTAGTTCTAGCACATTCTATTCAAGACCATCAAGAAGGCATTCAAGCACACTATTTAAGTTAGAAGGGAGTTGTGCTGACAAATTTTAGAGTATTCTCGAAGTAATTTTGGGATTAGTCGATGTGAGTATGATTCAAGCCATATACCATTCAAAAGCCCAACGTTTATAACTTCTAACAATTAAAACTACTTCTAACTCATTTAAAACCTCGTCAAGTGCATCTAAAACTAGTTCTAGCACATTCTATTCAAGACCATCAAGAAGGCATTCAAGCACACTATTTAAGTTAGAAGTAAGTTAGAACCTTGCCTCAACTGTGTAGATATTTTCCTCTTTAGAGCTCATACCCCTCACTATTTTGTTCTCCACTAAAGCACACAGTAGTGGAGAAAAGACCTCTACACATTAAAAGGAGGTCACTCCTTATAAGCACATCCTCATGTGCTTCTTTAGGCGATGTGGGATTCTATGGATTACAAGACCTCCATTTTAAGTCTTTACAATCTACCTCCTTTACGGACACATGCGTTCTCACATGTGGGGCCCATACTTCCTGCTAAAAGGAGGGTCTTGCAATCCATGGAATCTCACATCGCCTAGAGAAGCACATGAGATTATGCTTATAAGGAGTGACTTCCATTTTAATGTGTAGAGGTCTTTTTCCCATTGCTGTGTGCTTGGGGGTAGGACAAAATCGTGAAGGGAATGAACCCCAAAGCGGACAATATCTACATAGTTGAGGTAGGACCGTTAAAAACAACATGTAATTTGGAGTTTTCTATTGGAAGTTATGACCATCTTATTAGAGAGTATTCGGATAGATAGAATGCAATCCTAAAATAGCAAATTTTGAATTATCTTACTTTTATCCATTGTTTCTTTACTTTTTAAGATATCTTTTCTAGTTCTTAAGTCTTGTTAATAAGTCTTGTGAGTCAATCTTAGATACTTCACCATTTTTGTTTTTTGGAGAGAGTATTTTATTTTTATTAAATAATTTTTCATCAAAATGAAAATTTTTACTACCTTGTGAGTGTGTACTTATAGTTCCCCTTTGCTTGGAGCTCATTTTCACTGTTTTTTTTTTTTTTTTTTTTTTAAATCCTCTTTTTTACCTTGCCTTCACTACTTCATCCCCAATCCTCGCTACTATTATATCCATGATTTTCTTTTCTTTCTTAGCTTTATGATCTTCCATTTGGATTTCTCTTAATCTTGCCAAGTTATTCCCAATTAAGCTTTGCTCATCAGTCATCATGTGTTCCAAAGCCATTTTATTATTTTAACATGTTCTTTGGTTAATTGGGCTGAAGCCCAAATCAATGAAAAGGCTACATAGAATTATTTATGGTTGGGGCTTATTTTGATGGCTTGGCCTTTTTTTTTTTTTTTTTTGGTGTATAGTAACGTTATAAACATAACAATTTTCATAATAATTTTCAATTTTTCACAATATTTGAACCGTTAGTCTTGAATTATATTAATCTGAAAACACCACAGGTATCTTTTTATCATCTACAAACTACAATCAACGATTCAAATTTTACCTAGTATTTTTTTTTTTTTTTTTTTTTGTTCTGAGAATGTTTTTTGTTCAATGTGGTGTCTTTTTACCATGTGGTGGTTTGAACTTTGTGGTGGTGGGTCTTTGTGGTGTTCGCATGTGGGCCTTTTGGGTAGCTATAGAATGGTGTGGAATGTGGATGGGGTAACTTGGGTTTAATCATTGGGAAGGAGCAGTAGTGATATTGCATTAAGGCCCAATAGCCCATTCTTGTGGATCGATGGTTCAAAACTGATACATCTTATTGGGCCTGGTTGTTTGAACTTTGAATTATTCCCATTAGATTGAGATTATGTTTTTTTTTCCTTGAGAAGGTGACCTAAATTTTTGGTTTTTGCACCAATGCTGAAAAGACAAGGACAAGGAAACAAAGCTTACTGAGCAAGAAACGATGAGCCGGCGTATTCTTTGTTAGATGATGAGTAATGAGTTTGCGTATGAGAATTTCATCACCAAAGTTATGATCGATGAAAAAAAAATCAAGCAGTAAAAAAAAGCCCAGAAATTGAGATATTGATCAATTTGATCTAATAAACAAGAACAATAGGCAATCATATATAGAACCATGTGAGACAAATTTTCAATCTTTCTTAGTATGACATGACTGTTTTTCCTATTACTATCCACCATATATATACTAAAGAGGAGAAAAATCACCACCGTCCATCATATAGAAAAAAAAGAGAATACAGCATCGTCCACAAGCTAACATCGTCCATATGATGAATGATTACAGCATATATTAAATGAGTTCCCATAAATGACATGAGTAACGGTTAATGTGCCAGACAGGTAAAAGCGTAACCAACGAACCAATGGGCAAAAAACCATTGAAGTCTATAATGCCTCCACATTCATTATTGATGAGTATTAATTTATCAAGATCGTCCGTCTCTCGACAGATTAATCAAATGCTATAATGCAAGGCAAATGTATGGACATCAACGACGAACGAAGTCATAAAAGACATTCAATGCCCAAGACAGCTAAGAAGTAATGCACACACACCAACGGATGAATAGACGTTGGCAAACAATAAAAGCTAGCCATTGATACCAACAGTTTCATATCCCATAAATGTAGTTATTCATTTAGACAATAAATACAAAGGCTATAAAACTCGAACAAACCAAAGGGAGGGGGTACACAATTCTCATCCCAAAAACTACTTTCAAGTTGAATTCTTTTGCGATATACTTTAATTGAATTTCATTCTAACTTAATTAACAGAGAATTTTTGACAAACACTACACCGGTGTATTTCTTTCTCTCTATGTTGTATCTTATTGCAGGTTTGTCTCTAGACGAATCCAACACCAGTCCTTCTACATAGATGAGAACTCAAATGACGGTTTTCTGCATCTTCACATACCATTCATTCATCATGTTAATAAGAGACAAGGGTCTCAAAACAGTTTAGTCCATCCAACTCCAAAGCGAACCTTGGTGTCTTTTATTGAATTTTCCTGACAGGCCCAAGTTGTGGTGGTGATACTGATGATGATGGGTCTCCATATTGCCTCTTGCTCATGTTATCTGTTGCTTTGTTGAGAACCCCATCATCATGTCTTTGCGCTTGGATGTTATTATTCCGATCGTCCTTGGTCTCAAAAGGGAAGGAGGCCCTCACTTTTTGGCCCAAGAATTCCGCACACAAGCGTCGAAGGAGCTAAAGATCGAATTCATGATTGTCTTTCTCGAAAAGAAATTGGTATCCCAAGTGGGATTTGAGAGGAAATTAAGTTAGAGAAAGTTGTAGGAAGAAAGGCTTTAGTTAAGTGTGAATTTTTGAGTTTGAGGAAGGTTTGGGGTAAGAAAGATTTATATATAGAAGGTAAAGACCAAAAGAGAAGAGAACAAGGGGAGGGATATCTGGAAGGTGTGTATACTGTTGCTTATACTTTTCCTAGTTGGACTTGGAATCTAGGAATTGTGTACGAAGCGAAAAAACTTGGAAATTAGATTCATTCAGCAAAAGAAAAGGCTTGGGAAGAGACAATGTAATAATCACTCTTTTTTTTTTTTTTTTCAAAAATAAAATTTACAAGGTTTTTCAAGTTTGAAAATTGCAATAAATAAATAAATAAATAAAAATTCTTCTTTAAGCTATTGATGGCCGCTTTTTTGAAAAAATGGAAAAGGGAAGGATCACATCTTTAACACCTTCAACACATTCAATTATGACATTTAACAAACCATCATCTCTGATCGGAGTATCAATTGTTACGTTCAGAGAATTTTCCCAATGTTCAACATTAGCATGTGGAATGGACAAGGTTTTAAAAACAATAAGCTTAAGGAAATAAATTTTTACAATCTCTTACAATCAACTATTTTTTGATGTTTCTCAAAAAAAAAAAAAAAAAAAAACTATTTTTTGATAGTTCAATAGTGAATGAGGGAAAAATGATATTTGAATCACAGACATTAAGCACCATAAAAAGTGCCACTATCATTGAACTATCAACCTCATTTTTTACACAATAGTTGAGGTAACATTTTACGAGTGGTGCTAATAAAGGTCGTTTTAATAATAAAGCCATATGAAAGTGGTGTTAATTAAATCACAATTCGCAACAATTTTGAAAAAGATTATGAAAAAATTTGATTTCCTAACTTTACTTTTTTTTTTTCTTTTTAAAGGGATTATAGAAAGAATCCATTTTGAGAGAGAGAGAGAGAGAGAGAGAGAGAGAGAGTGTGTGTGTGTGTGTGTGTGTGTGGCCTAGACTTATTGCTGGATCTTAACATTTGGGACATTGCGTGGAAGAAAGCCACACAAATTAAGATTTTTATTCAAATTACATGGACATAAATTGAAGTTAAGAATGTTTTCTTCTTTGAAATGGGAAGAGAGTAAGCTACTTTTGTATTAGAGCATTGACATCATGTGTGCCAAATGCCAAATTTTTGGCATTTGGCACACCAAAAACCATACCTCATGAGATGTGTCAAATGAAAAAAAATAAATAAATAAATAAAATAAAATACATTTGCTACAGTATAATTCTACAATTAGAACTGTACATTCAAAAATACTAAAAATGATCTTATTATTTTATTAAACTTCTCTCTCTCTCTCTCTCTCTCTCTCTCTCTACAATTAGAACTGTACATTCAAAAATACTAAAAATGATCTTACTATTTTATTAAATCTCTCTCTCTCTCTCTCTCTCTCTCTCTCTCTCTCTCTCATCGTCATTGATCTCAACCACACCTCTAATCTCAACGCCGATCTCAGCCCTCAACCAAGCACCAATCTCACCATCTTCCCTTAGTCATGCTGCTGAGAGCTTTGATCTCTCTTAATCAGAGGTTTTAGGTTGTGGTTGTGGTTTTTTTGAGTTGTGGGTATTTTTTTTTTTGTTGTTGTTTGATTTTGATGAGTTGGTGGTGGCCTAATTTTGGTGGGTTTCATTGGTTGTGCACTAATCGGCAACAGGTGGTAATTGTGTTGATTTTGGGTTTTGGTTATAGTGGTTGGTCGTAGTTGGTTAATTTTAGGTGGTGGTGGGTTTGCGGTAGTGGTGGGTTGTGATGGTGATGGGGGTTCCGATCTAGTGGGGTGGGCTGTGGGTAGTGGTGGTGGTGGTGGGCTGTGGGCGGTATTGTAGGTTTTGTATTTATTTATTTATTTATTTGTTTTTTTATATTATATTTTATAAGTTTTTTTAGGTTATTTTAATGTGTTGTATGGAAAAGTAAAATATCTTATGTAGGTGAATTGTAAAATAATGTGTTAAAATAGATAAAATAATTTTTTTTACCACAGCTAATGCTGATGCTCTTAGAGACTTGAACCTAAAAAGTCATGTATCACATGATACTTATTAAGAACCATTAGACCAACCACATGGGTAGGACTGTAAATAAACAAGCTATAAGGCATAGTTCCAAATTCTCCTTTGAATCTTTGATGGATTTATACGGTGATACCTCCGCGAGAAAAAAGACTAGGAGTTACCCATCTCACATTCATACTAAAAAAGACTAACTGAAGCTACAATAAATTCATGTATACCATACATGTACACATATCGTGTACCTTTTATTTGGACCAAATGATGTGGATTTATTTATTTATTTATGAAATTGATGTGGTTTATCGAACATTGTTGTAAACTTGTAATTAGACAAACTAAGCACTAAATGACTAAAAGATTACAACTGCTTTCATCTAAAAAAACTGAACAAATGCAAGAACCTCACTTCATGATCAAATGTCCCAAATTATTGAAGCTTCAATCAATTATTACAGAGCTCAGAGAGAGAGAGAGAGAGAGAGGAACCAAAAAAAAAAAAAAAAACCCACTTATTACAGAGGGTAATAATGAACCCACCTTTGAAACATGTTATAACATTCTCTACGGTAGTACTCTGGTGCAGTGTGACCAGCACCCTATACAATACAACAGGGAAAAAAAATATGTTACTTTTCTTCGTAGATCAAAAGTAAAGAGATGAATCAATAATAAGAGAATGGTTTACTTGCCTTTACAGTTGCAAATGTTAAACGAAATCCATTCTCAGAATACTTTCTTGTGTACCTAAATTAAACAAGCGGCTTAGCTAAGAAATGGATCTTTATTTTCCAAAATACTCAAAAGCTTATGAAAGATTAGATTGCAATGAATTACTCACCCTGCAATTTGACCATCAACAAGCCAAGGTCGCCAATCATTGACAATAGTCAAATTAAGTGACTTTATCCATTGTTCTGTGCCCACAAATGGTACAACCATATCGCGATCACCACTGTTGAAATGAGAAAATCTTTAGAAATGAGCAGCTAAAAATAATCTAATTGATGGAAACAATTTATAATTAGACTCAAAATTAGTGAAATTTAAGATCAGCAAATTTAACGTGAGTCAATTTCCTTTATCAAGTATCCTCCACTAAGCAATTTTCATCCATATTTTGATGGTAGGTGTAACATTCAGTAAATTGATACAGTAGAGGGGGGAATCAAAACTGACTTCAATGTTTATACACCAAATTTTAAAGTAGACATGCCCTTGGTTTCATTTTATCAGCTTGATATCAACTTAGCTTAGACAATTTTTTTAGTTTATTTTCCCATTTTGATGAAAATTTTATCAATTTGTGTGGTTCGATTCACCAACTGCCTCCAACTAGACAATGTTGAGTGCAGAAAATTGCAAGTGGTTACCTCTCCACCAGGACTTGTAAGCCTTTCTTACTGAGATATCGATGAACATCAACCACACTCAAAATATCCTTTGTGTATGATAAGCTCTTGTTGCACCTCTTCCAATCCCAGACAAAACCCTGGTGCCACAAGGATGGCTTCTCAATAAAATTATACAGATTCAAATAACATAACCCTGAAGAATTTATGTACCTGTCGAACATGCAGAGCGTCTTGGACTCTGTCATCATTGGACCACATGTATGCTAATGCATAATTAAAATTCTGCAGTTAAAAGCAAACTGGTTAATCACAGAGCTATATATTCAAGAAAAGGGTAATGTAGCTTTCAAAATGAATCACACAAGAACATATCTCACTATATGTGATGTGGCAATTTATAAGAGGGAATGTTTACCCGACACCAATATTCATGAATTCTTGGTGGAGAGAGTATGAAATCTGCAGAATTTTCTTGTACAGATCTTCTATCCAGTTCTGTATTAAGGCTTGGAGAAGCAAAAGCGCACTTTGGTTCCAAAATATCATTACGAAATAGATCTTTTATGCACTGCAGTTCCGTTTAATCTGTCAGTGTTTTGGAAGAAATTGAGTAAAACAATATTATCATTAAAAATCGACTCACTTTTTTGTAATATGCAAGAGCCAAGACACATGCTGTATTGGATGGATCTACATCCACATAGTTCTCTTGGCAACTTGTTTTAAGTTCCTGCAAAGATGTAAACATAAAACCAGCACCAAGGTGTTACAACCATAAGGAAGACATCAGAACCAATCAATATGAAAAATACGAAATCAGCAAATTCAATACAATGAAAGTAAAGCTCATGTGACATCTTTGCCAACATTTTCAGACTATATGTATATAATAAGAGTCCCAGGATGCCTAAAATGGCGAATTACCATTGTCTCAAATCTTTAAATTGTTAGTAAACATTCAATTTAATAATTTAATTATTATTCTATACGGCATGCCAAGTAAACTCCACTCACCTCATAAAGTTCATCTGATATCAGTGCCATTCGATGAGCGAATATTATTTTGGAATTTTCATCAATAACCGAATCTGTACGTGGGCTCCCAATTAAATACCCCTAAATTTATTTGAAAGTAGAATGTCATAATCACTATGCAACAGCAAAATGAAATGCCCAAATAATTTAAGTGAATTAATATAGGTCATGTACTTTGAGGTTCATTCGTGGCTTGACTTTAGCTGCAATACCTGCAAGTACATTTCATTCCAAGATCAGTAACTCAAAGGGGGATCAACTCCAATATACAAATTCAAGTTCCACAATTCTACAATTCCACAAATAGTTATCAATAAATTATCTTACCATCTATGACCTTCTTTGTCACTAATGGAACAATAATGCCTGAATAAGAATCACCACCAATAAATAGTTGAACTGGGAGATATTGTGGGTGTTCATCTAGCCACTGCAACATAGCTCAAACACATGAATGAGTATTTAAACTTGTCCAAGACCTCTTATTAATATCTGTAATGGAACATTTTGGATTCCTACATTTCTGCTATAATAATTTTCTGCAAAAATAGTGGAATTTTCCTTCTTGAAGGTATGAGCTTTTACGCACCTTCCTGAGGAATTGATAGGATTGTTCAGATGATTCTGAATCTGAGGTAGGCCAGCCTTCTGGAGTTCTTGCATAGGAGAATCCAGTGCCAACAGGTGCATCTAGAAATATAATGCTGGCTGTCTGGATAATGATCACCACAGATTAATAACAATTGTAAAATAAGAAACAAGGACAGAAGTAGAGAAGGTTGCTTGCTCAAAATAAGTACCTTTGTCCATGCATATGGGTAATATACCAATCTTGGTAAGCCCCCAGTGTAGTTGTTAATCTGAAATTCCAGTGGACCTGCACAGAATTATCAAATTAGATTACAGCCTTTTTGCTAATGAAAGAAGTCATTCAACTAATTAAAGGCAGGAAAGCCACTCAGACCACTCTTCACTAAATATCAGAGGCTATGAAACTATTCAAACAGTTAAGGTTGAATTTAACTTGTTCTAATATTTCCTTCTTCAAACCAAACCCTTCTGGGCCAAAAAATTTACAAAATAATTATAATGCTCTTTGATATTAATGAAATCCACCACAAAAAGTAAATTACATTTGTGGTCATCAAGTTACAATAAATTGAAGAAGTCTGAAGTCCTTCATTCAAACCTGCACGGTCGCAAACTTTTTACTTGAGCAGATCCAAGTTAGACCTTTTTACTTGTTTTATTTCCCTTTTTAAGCCTAGCCAACCTGTACTAAGACACTAGCCATCTCTATAAAAAAATGTACTCAATGTTAGTATATTCGGGCCACCTTTCCTTGTACTTTTCTTTCCTCTCCCTCCATTCCAAACATACTAAAAGTGCTTGTGCATAAAACATTATATCTCATTCAAATATACACTAAGGGGAAATGAATGTTAGTGCTTGTTACACTAACATGCTAATGGAATGGAAAGATCATAAGGGAATGGAATGGAATGTATTTAAACAAGGGAAAGGAATGGAATGGAATGGAATTAAGTAATCTTGTTTGGATGTTTTAAAATAAAGGAATAGAAATGAATGCAAATGAATGGAATGTAAGTAGCCTTGTTTGGGAGTAATATAAAAGGAAATGAATAGAATCATATTATGACAATATTACTATTAGACCCTTATTTTAAAATATAGAGGTATTTTGGGAGTTTTAGTAAAAAATTCATTAAATCTAATTTGATTCCATCCAATTCCTCCCAATTTCGGGGGAATGATTTGAAAGAAATAGAGAAGAATGAGTATTCCATCATACTCATTCTATTCCCTTCCACTTAAACTCTCAAATAAGAGAATGAATTTTCCATTCCCGTCATTAAAACTCCCAAACAAGAGAATGGAAGAATATACTAAAATTATTCTTTTCATTCATTTCCATTCCATTCTATTTCCTACTCCCAAATAAGGGCTAAACAATCTTACTTTCCTGCTTCTCTTCTTATCACATATTAGCCGGTAGACTCCTTAATTAACTTTGTAACCTAGCCTCTACTTCTTATCTCACATTAGATACTCTCTCTCTCTCCAACATCAAAACTCCATCCTCACACTTTTTAACCATCGGAACTCTTTCTCATCATTGTTGGAACTCCATTCCTCCATCAATCATTCTTTGTTAACAAGAAGGTAATGAAAATGTCTTTTTTCTCATTCAGTCTTTGTTAACATCACTATCAAGCCTCCATTCCTCCATTAATTTATGTTTGTTGGTGATGAAGAGTTTTGGTGATATTTGAGGGATTTCGTGTGGCTTATCGAGTTTGAAATTGCAATGAATGTCTGTTAGGGTTTTAGTGTCCAGACCTAGGCCTCTTATGCCAATGTGTCTTTGAACAAAAAATTTATTTTTCTAATTCAACCTTTTTCTCCACTATTTTGAAAATAAAATTTGACAAAATTGGAATATTATGTGCAATGTCCTAAATAGTAATCATTTAATGAACAGAAAATTAATAGTTGAAATACTAATTCAAACCATAAATTTTTTGTAGACTTGACAAAATTGAATCTAACTCAACTAACAAACCAACTGAATGCTTTGCTTTTTCAACTTGTGATGGGTTGAGTTGGGTTGAAAATTTCTTAGCCCTATCCATGCGTACCCCTAATCAGGGATTCATACCAATGTGATTTACCACAAACGAATCAACAAATACCATTAAGACACAAAACTCTTAACAGCATTTTTATTACAACTGCAGTGTAGTGTAAAAGCCAATGCCACACATAAAGGTAGGATTGTACAACCCAAACCCTAACTTGACAAACTTGTCCAACTTGAAAGTACCCAAGCCGAAGGCCTCTAGATCCATGCAACAAGTCAATAGACGATAAGTCCATGCTACCAAAACATGATCATCTCAAGTCAAGTGATGAGTTTCCCATCAAAGACCCTAAACCCAACCCATCCAAAGCCGTAGTTCTTCACCATTCCTTCACCCAGAGTTGTCGTTCTTTGCTTTTTGCCACTCTCCTCTCTAGCTCAAGCTTTGCTTAAGATTCTACTCAGATCACGTCGATTGGTGCCACAAAATCTTGATGGTCATAAAATAAATTGCAATTCCAATCAATTCAATTGTCAAAGCTCTCATTCTGTGACAATCAACCGCCTAGACTATCACGTTCAATAGTGGGTTGGGCATTCTTTGACCACCATGATCAGGTCAATTGTCTGACCACCATGATCAGGTCAATTGTCAAGTTGACACCAAATCTGAGTCTGGCCAACCAATGAACACCTTTTATTTATAGGAATAAACCAAACGAACACATAAGATTTTATTAATTTCTTGAGTGAAAGGATATGTTTAGAATAGCACAAACTTTTTCTATTAAAAAATTGACTAGCTATCTCTTGGTTTCAATTTATAGAGTATCAAATACACAAATGTTATATATCAAAATTAAAATTGGCCATAAATGTTAAAAGCTTTCAAAAATATTGTATGATTCAACTGCATGACACAGGCATATCAAATGTGTCTAGTAATGCTTTAGCACAAAAGCACTATCAAAAAAACTTATGATGTTTCAGTTTTTAGTTTAGTCGTCATCTATGAGACTAAAAGTAACCATTTTTAACTTCAAAAACTAAAATCACTTGTTTACTAAACTTTAGGAACTAATTATATATTTAATGCAAAAATTATCTAGGTTAAAGTTAAAAAATTTGGAGTAACTTTGGAGAGGAGAAGGGTTTACAATTCATTGTTTATGTTTTATAAATCTAGAACTTTAAGACACTATTCATTATAATTTGACAAAGACTAAAAATGCTAAAGTTTTTAGTTAAAACTCCCATATATCAGTAAAGCTCTGCTACTAAAATTGTAGTGTTAAACTATACTTCTCACAACAATAACAAATGGGTAGAAAGAAAATTCTTATTATTATCTTGGATTGCTTAAAAGAGTGTGTTAGACATAATATATCATGTCTCACACTCTCTTAAAAGTTCCCATTTTATTATCTTGGATTGCTTAAAAGTTCCCATTACTTTTGAGTGGATTTTGTGATGTGCATTTGTGTTAAAACTTTTATTCTCTCATCTTTGTGTGTGTTTGTATTTCAAAATAATAATTATTATAATAAATTAATAAACTTTCCTTATTTTCCTTTAGAAAGAGATTATTGTACCCAGGGGTGGCTCCCCATAGTGTCTAGGGTGGTCACAAGACCTCCCTGACTTGTAAAAAAAATAATTATTATGTATAAAATTTAAAAATTCATGATTTTTTTATCCTTAAAAAAGCCTTTGTGATCACCTAAAAAAATTTTTAAGCACAACATAATTAAACTTTTGATAAACTTTGGCAATAAATTTTGTTGTGGACTGAGACTACAACTCCATTCAATATTTTTTTATTAAATATGAATTTTGACAAATCCATAATTTTATTACACTTTATTCTTATATCCTCAATTCTTGCAAAATTTAAAGAAGATTAAAGATCAATAGCTATGTTATCAATCAAATGTTTAAATTTCAAATTTTTGTAGTCTAAAATTATACATAAAAAATAAGTTTATGGATCAAATGGTAAATAATATCCGATTGATATGAAATTTGACATGTTTTTTAAGAACATAGAAAATATGCAATTCAATGGTTAAATTTTCAAAATTTGTAGTAACGTTAATTTTTTTAGTGAGAGTTGTAACCTCAAACTACAACTAAGTTTGTAACCAAACTTTGTTTTTAAACTTTGGCCCCCTTAACAATATATTAGGTTCATACCAAAAAAAAAAAGTCCAAGAAAAAATTAATTAACTAATATTTTGAAAGAAATGTAGTTTGTGACGTTAATAATGAGACTATAATATAATAATTTCAAAATAAGAAAATTCGTAAAATAAAATTGTAAGACTTTATATATTTGCATATGTGTTTTTGTGTGGTGTGTGTGGTTTTTTTTTTTTTTGGTCAATATATGAAGTTCTCTTTTATTAGATTTTTATATAATTTAAATTTCTTAATGATCACCTTAAAAAAATTCCTAACCCCACACTAATTGTATCTACCCCCCCTCCCTTTTTTTTTGTTTTTTGGTAGAATCAGCCCCACACATGCGACATGAGACCGCAATTTTGGTCACAATATTTTATCTTTATTTTCAAACGAATAGTTTTTATCAGAATGTCACTACATTCTATACATTCGACATGCCTTGACAGTTAGACATATACTTTAGTTTTTCAAACCATCTAGTCCACAACCTAACAATCTTTTTTGCGCAAGTTTTGCATCCTGACCGGATGGTGCTCCAGAATTGAAACCATTTCTATAACTCTATAATTTACTAGCCCTTCAACAGCTGGGCCACAAAAAATTGAGATTGCTATCGTCGCATCTGGAGCCCTTCAATCAAAAAATTGATTTGGTGCCTCGTTCAGAGCAATTTGGTTCATCGATATGACTGATCACCAGTGTATATGATTATGTCTCACAACATAAAAGCACTATACAGAGGTGGTTTTAGCATCCTGAGTCAGGTTGGTAGAGATAAGGAAAAGAGGAGAAAGACATTGAGATTTCCTCTAATTTGGCATAGGGTTAAATGGAAAGAAAGGAAGAAGGGAAGGTAGGAGAGATTTCCTCAAATTATTCATTGTATTTCCAATAAAATGAATAATTATCCTGTCTTGTCAAGACTATTATAACTCCATGGTATTGCCTAGTCTAACCATTTATAAAAATTTTAAAAATACAATACCATGTCCTGTCGTACCAAATGTGAAAGGTTATTCCTAAATTGGTAATTGTTTTTTCATACTACACACAACATCCATAATTTTATGCATAATGTCACATGTTTTTTTATTGATAAACTTCCAAAACGACCATATGTGGAGCCTAATTGAAACTGAAGGCGTGTAATGCAAGTTTGCATCAGCTATGTGCAAATGCTAATTTCCAATTCTAGTTAAAATATCGAAAAGTGTTAATAGTCCTAAATGGTTGCAATGAAAGCAAGAAAAGAAAGAAATAAGGGTACCAATTTCATAGACAAGTCCACTAAAAGAGGAACAGCCAGGTCCTCCTGTAAGCCAAAGAAAAAGAGGGTCTTGTTGAGGATTTCCTTGAGACTCAATAAAGTAGTAGAATAGCTCAGAATCCCCCACACTTATGTATCTGAAACGAAAAACCCATTAAAATTTTCGCAATGAAACAAACCTATATATTCTACACTCAAAATGCAGTTCAAACTTCAAAAAACTTACCCTGTTTCGAGTTTAAATGGTAGTTCACCATCAAAGCCAGGCAGATACTTGACAATGGAGCCAGAGTAAACTGTGTTTGCTGAGAGAATTAACACAAGAAGCAAATGCAGAAACGCCCATCTTGGCAGACAGACAGTGTCGCAGGACTTTCTTGGAAATAGCATGTGAGATACCATAGCTGACCTCAAAAAAAAAACAAAAACAAAAGGTAGTGCCTGAAAATTTTTGGCTGCTTTTTTTTTTTTTTTTTTGGGCTGCTTTAGTGATACAGTGTGGGACTTTATAAAGTTGGAGACAGTAACCTAGGGGGAGAAGTGAATTTATGCGCTAAAAGTCTACTTATTTTTTTTTCATGAAAACTTGATAGTGTTTTTAGGATTACTATTTCTTTTTACCACAATTTTGTCATAAATCTGACATGACAAAGGGGAGTGGTCACCTGTTATTTTCACAGGAACTTACAAGACTCAAGTTCATAACTAGTCTTGAATTTATAATTGTTACTCAGTAAGGGCCCAAAAAAAAAAAAAAAAGTGTTTGATAAGAGTGTTAAATTAAGAGTGTACTTTGAGTCATAATTCTGAATTTATTGTAGTTAAACTTTAAAGCATTGTATTTGGAAAACACATCCGAACAGATTTTCAATATTTTTGAATAATAGCTCCCGAGTGACACAATTGCAAATGTCGAAAATCGTGACACCCACGTTAGCCCAAAAGACTTCTTGTGGGACAGTGGTGCAGTTATCCGATGTTTTCAGCTGAACTCTAAATTTTCGAAAAAAAAAAGAAAAAGAAATTATTAAGGTAGTTTAGCACGTGGTTTACCCAACAAATTCCCCAACAGGCCTGCTTCAATATTCAAGTTGTATCAGACCAAGAGCGTCGGTGTACACGTGACCCAAACCATACGGCACCATGCATTATCATGTACTACAATAGTTGACCGAAAAAAATTAGGAGGAACTGGTATCAGAATTGGGACATGATCTACCAAACTTTCCTTTGTGATAATACATTGTTTTCTTTTCTTTTCGTTTTTTGAGAAACAAACAATACATTGTGTTGGATTGTCATGATCTAGCTTTTCTCTGTAAAATGTAACTTCTTCTGAGGTTCTACAGCCCCACCATTAAATTATTATAGTTATGTGAGTGTGACCATTGATTTTTGGAAGGCTATTATGTGTCCGTACTAGAAAGGAAACTTATCGAATTTTGACTGTGTTGAAGTAGAGTTAGCTGCTAAAGCAATCATAGATATCTCAGGCAATCTTGATTATGAGAATAACAGGGAATTCTAGCTTTTGGCCTTAATTTTTTTTTAAAAAAATTAGCAATAAATCACTATTTTCAAACTATTTAGGTCCATGTATCTATTTTGAAACTCGATTTTAATAAAATCAAGTTTTAATATAAAAGTCAATTGGTTTAAAATCGAGTTATGCTAAATGAATCTTAAAAAAAAAATAAAAAAAAAATAGAAATTGTGGAACTCGAGTTCCTTTTTTTTTTTTTTTTTTTTAATCGCCCCATACTCGAGTTTCTACAAATTGAGTTTTACATTGAAACTCGATTTTGAGAAAACTGAGTTTCAAAACAGGAACATAAATCTAAATAGTTTCAAAACATGGACATATTACTAAATTTTTTAAAAAATAAGGGCAAAATGCTAGAATCCCTGAGAAAATAACATTGTGTCTCTTATTTTGGATGATTGTAGACAGCTACTTTTCAGCTTCTCGAAATCTGGCTTAAGCATTGCTACCGTGAAGTGAATTGATGTGCCGATAAGTTTGCTAGGATTGGTTCAAGTTATAATTAGATTTTATTTATTTATTTATGATTCAATGGGATGTATCTGAACATGCTTTCTCCTGAGATTTTTGTTTTCTAGTTTTAATGAATTCTTCTTTTCACCCCCAAAAAAAAAAAAATCATAGGATCCACCACATTCCATTTATTTCAGCATAGATCTGTCCCTTGAGCCCTAGCAAATAAATATAAAGCTGCTATGCATAATTTGAAATGGAAAACGTAAGACTAAAATACAGTTGACCCTTAAGATTTGGGATTTTTTTTTATTTTTTTTTTGACCACTTATGTTTTAAATTTTATATTTTGTCTTATAAAGTTTGGAAGTGTTTTCATATTGGCTCTTTATGTTTCAAAATTTTCATTCAACCACCACGCATCTTTGGTACAATGGTCACTCTATAAGTATAAGTATATACACTTAGATTAAACTAGAGTAGAATTTCTATCTTATATAAATATAAAAAAAAAATTATTTCATTATGTCTTTTAAAGTTTTGACTTTTTTTTTTTTTTGGGAGAAAGAACACTGTAATTTTATTGATGAATAGCCGAATCACCTTGAATTACAGAAACAAGTTGTGGAGGAACATCCTCCATCCACACCATAAACTCACTAACATGTCTCGCATGTCTAGCAATGTTATGAGCTAACTTGTTCGCTTGTCTTGGCACGTGTTGAAACTCCATTGCATCCATCTAATCTGCCACCTCCTTAGCATCAACCAGCAGATAACCATACTCATTCGGGAATGAATTCGTACTCTTTAGACCGTCAATAGCAATCTTTGAGTCACCTTCAAGGATAATTGAAGATAGACTGATATCTTTGGCGAACTGAAGAGCTTTCTTTGCTGCTATCACTTCAACAGCAACAACTGAGAAAGGTAAGTGGAAAGTTTCTACCATGGACGCCAACACACAGCCTTCTACATTTTGGACTACAACTCCCACCCCAGCACGTTGAATCTCTCGAAACACGGCTCCGTCGAAATTCACTTTAACTTTTAACCACGGTGGTGGATTCCAAATAGACCGAGGATCACTTTGAGGCATCTGTTCAGGAGGACGAGGTGGAATGGTTCGAACAAATGACGTTCTTGCCTTCTGCACTTCTGAAAAAACCTTATAAACAAGAATGTGCTTACCACTGGTTCGCATCGTGTTTCTACGGTTCCAAATTGCCCAAACCGTTGTTGCAAAAAGGTTCAAGTCCTTCCCTGATTCAACGATGGTTTCCGCCAAGTCTTGGAAGCTAGAAAAAGGTGGGCTAGAGACCGAGCTATCCCACATTTTTATTTGGGACCATACCTGAGAAATGAAAGGGCCCGACCAAAGTGCATGGACCACATCCTTGGACTCACCATCGCAGTGATCACAACCATCGTCTGTAAGTACCATTCAACGTCTAAGACTGTGTTTTCCTGGGATTAAATTCTTGATGGCCCTCCACAAAAAGTTTCGGACATTGTGCTGGACTTGGATTCCCTACACTTTCTTCCACATTTTGTTGTCATCCAGATTGTACTCACCATTGTCCAAGCACCTAGCTTTGTAGAGAAATCTATAGCCTGATTTCACAGTATATGACCTAGTAGGAGTGTAAGGCCCACTAAAGCATCATCCACCAGTTTGCCACACAAAGGAATAGATTATCAACTCCACATCTCTTGGACTGAACAGCAATTTCAGTGTGTCATGCCACCACCCCTGATTAGAGTAATTTAGTAAAGAAGCCACTTTTGCCTCCTCCTAACCCGGCACCATAGGTGAAGAAATGAATGGCATGAAGGTAGAAGGCAGCCACAGATTAGACCAAATTCTAATTGATGACCCATCACCAACCCTCCATCTCATACCCTCTTTTAACACTTCTCTTCCTTTTAAGATACTTCGCTATGCATAAGAACAAGCTTGAGATTTCGATGCCTCCATGAATGAACAACTGGGAAGAATTTTGGCTTGAACACCCTATAGAGTAGAGAGTGTTTATTTTGGAACAACCTCCAAGCTTGATTAGCTAGGAGTGCATCATTGAACAATGCTAAGTTTTTGAATCCCATTTCCCTTCACTCTTAAGCTTGCACAATTCTTCCCAATGAACCCAATGTATTTTCCTTCGATCTCCTCTTTGTCCCCACCAAAACCTCCTAATGAGCCGCTCAAGTTCATTACAAAATCCAATAGGCAATTTGAAGCAATGCATGGTATATGTAGGATGGCTTGGACCACCGCTTTAATGAGAATTTCCCTACCCACTTGAGAGAGTAATTGTTCTTCCCATTCTTGTAATTTCCTCCAAACCCTCTCTTTTATGTAATTGAAACTTGCTTTGTTATTTTTTCCCATCAATGAAGGCAAACCAAGGTACTTCTCATAGCTCCTTACTTCCTCCAATCCCAAGGTATTTTTGATCATCATTCTCCTTTCTTCCGATGTTGAGCGACTAAAGAAGATTGTGGTTTTGCCTTGTTAATTTGCTACCTGGAACTTAATTCATAAACTCGCAAAATTTCCATAATCTTTTGGCACTCCTCCGGATTAGACCTGCAAAAAAGCAAGCAATCGTCTACAAATAAAAAGGTGTGTTAGTGGGGGGCTTCTCCTTAATTAGGAAAAGCCATGGAGTTCACCTCTAGCTGCTAATGTGTAAATAAACCATGCATTCCCTCCGTACATAAGAGGAAAAGAAAAGGGGAAAGGGGGTCCCCTTGTTTGATTCCTCTAGTTGGCTTTATGAATCCATGAGGAGCACCATTGATAAGGATAGAATAAGAGACACTTGACACAAAGCATCATGAGGGTTATCCACCTTTCATTGAACCCCAATTTTTTCATCACGCATTCCAAGAAAGGCCACTCCACTCTATAATAGGCTTTGCTCATGTTGAGCTTAATGGCCATATAACCCTCTTTGGTGGATTATGGTTTTGCATATTGTGAAGGGATTTAAAGGCAATTAATATATTATCAGAAATAAGGCAGTCTTTTGTGAATGCACTTTGGTGTTTGGTGATAATATGGGGAAGGATTTTCTTTAATCTGTTTGCTAACACCTTAGAAAAAATCTTGTACAACACATTATGCAAGCTAATGAGGCGAAATTGAGAAACCAATTCAGGATTTTTAACCTTGGGAATCAAAGTGAAAAAGGTGTGATTTAGATGTTCAGGTAGTGTGGCTGAATTTAAGAATGATAAAACAAAAGTAGTGATATCCTTACCCACTAGCTCCCAATAATGTTGGTAGAACAATAAAGGCATGCCATCGAGGCCAGGTGCTTTGAGTGGTGCCATTTGATTGAGGGCTTTCTTAACTTCTTCCTCGATAAATTCTACTAGCAAATCCTTGTTCATATCTTTAGTTACTAGGCATGGAATTGCCTCCAAAGCTAAATCGGGTTGGCATGCTTGTGTTGTTGAAACTAATTCACTGTAATAATCCAACAACTCCTTTGCCACATCCTTTGGATCCGAACACCATTGTCCCCTTGCATTATTTATTCCTTCAATCTTATTCCTCCTAAATCTTTGAGTGGCCCTACTATGGAAGTATTTTGAGTTTTTGTCCCCATGAATTGCCCAAAGAGCACGTGATCTTTGGAACCACATCCTCATCTCTTTATCTAATAGATCATTCACCTCATTTCTTAAGCCCCATGCCCGAAATTAACTCCAATTGTAAGTTCTTCCAATTCGGCTTGAGCTAGGAATTTTTGCTTCAGCTTCAATTCCTTTCTAATATTCCCAAAGTTTGTACTACTCCACTTCTTCAATGCCTTGCCACAACTCTCAATTTTTGGAACAATCCCAGAAGCAATATCCCTATTGCTTTGCTTGCTCCAAACTTGTCTTACCATATCCACACCCCTATTCTGCCAACCACATTTCCTCAAATCGAAAAGGCTTCTCAAGATTTGTTGGTACCACTGCCTTAGGCTCAATGAATAAAGGGCAATGGTCTGATGTACTGCAGGTCAAATGGTGCACTGTTGTTCCTCCATACCTTAATAGCCACTCATTGTTTGCCAATCCCCTATCCAACCTCTCCACAAAGTTTGTCCATCTCTAAAATATTTTTTCCAAGTAAAAGGATTGCCTTTGAAACCCTAATCAATGAACCCACACACATCCATAGTATCCCGAAACAGCTGCAATTGTGAATGACTTCAGTTTGAACCTCCTTGCTTCTCTGCCCCTTTTACAATTTCATTGAAATCCCCAGCACAAAGCCAAGGAAGGTTGAACTTTGAGTGCAATTTCCGAAGGAGTTCCCATGACTCATGGCATTTATGAGTTATAGGTTCTCCATAAAAACCAGTGAATCTCCATGCTCCCTCAATCCCTCCTCTTATGATACAGTCAATATGATTTTTTGAAGAAGTTTCCACCCACAAATTCATTGACTTCTTCCAAAACAACATAAGTTCCCCACATCTACTGATTCTTGGTACACTAAACATGTGATCAAAATTCAATCTACGTTTCACTATCTTTAGCCTAGCTTCATTCGACCATGTTTTGGCAATGAACATGATGGAGGGATCTTTTGCCTAGACATAATCTCCAAGCTCTCTCTCTGTCACTTGGTTCCCAAGCCTACGACAGTTCCACACTAATAGACTCATGGTTCTTGGCGGGACTGCCTTGCAACCTGAACCATTGTTTTTGAGATTTCATCAAAATCACACAGGACCTAAATACGTTTGTTTGCGTGATGTGGTTCATCAATTGGATTGAAGCTTAACTTCCTCTTCTTTTCTGATTTGGGTTGGCTAGTAGATACTCCATTGTTGCCTTGTCTCATTACACGTTTCCATGTTCTGAGACTATTGTGTTGCCCTAAATTTTTAGTCATAGATTGAGATGCTTGGACTTCATCCTGATCGTCCAATCTGTGAAGCACGGTTCCTTGGGGTAAAGGGGCTTTGGTTTCCTCATTAATTAGTGTCGTGCATTGAATGCTTGATAAGGGAATTGAATTAGCATTGAATTGAGATATTCTAGCCTTTATTTTCGTGATAATGGGGTTGCCAATTACCTCATTTAATGTCACCTTATTTGGATTAGCTGACTTCGGATTTTGAACCAAGACTGAATTTGGTGCAAAGGCAAAATTATGAGGAGGAATTAATTCCACATTAATGCTAGGTTTAAAACTGTCACCCAACGGAAATTCATTCTCAACGCACACCTCGTCCTCTATGATTGCTGCATTAAATTCCACCGGATTCAAGTTAATGCTCCCTCCCATCTCCATGGTTTCCCTCTTAGGTATTGCTAGTCCTAGTGGTGGAGCAGTTGCAGTTGCCCTTGCCGCCATGTGAGCTGCCATCTCTGATTTTTTTTCTCCCTAGTCTTGTTGCTTCTTTCCTCATAGTACCCCGGCATGTAAATCACGGCTCTCCCGGATGATTTGTATGGCGAAGCTTGAAGGAAGGAACCAAATTGTTGCTGATCCGTCTTCAAAGTTCCATTGCTTTGAATCCATAGATCACAATCTCTATCGTCGTTGTCCAACCATCCACACCAGTAACATATGCTTGGCAAGCGCTTGTATCTGAATTTTATCCAATGTTTATTCCCGTTTGGTAGAGTGATTACCCTACCTCTACATAAAGGACTTGTAACATCAACCATTACTCGTACCCGAAAAAAACTACCTCCATCATCATCCACTGCTCCATTTGATTTCTGAATTTCACCCACTGTTTCACAAAGTCTCTCTGCCACCTTTCTTGTTTGAAAGCTAATAGAAATTTCGTGAACTTGTACCCAAAAAGGAACTTTGTCAAAAGTAAGGTCCGTAGCTGGAGTATCATTCGTATAGCGTTGCATGACAATCAGGTTTGTCGAAACTCCATGGTTGACTCTTCAGAATTTTGGCAACCTCCACTAGACTGTTAAACACAAATAGGACCAAGTTGTTTCCTTGGTTTTAGATCTTAAACCCCCCATCAGTCCTCCATAGTTGCTTGAAAGTCCTTGCAACTACCTCCATTTGAAGAAAACGGAGGTTAGGAATTATGCTGCAATGATAAATTCACCTTTTCGATGTTCTTTAGGAAGGATGAACTCAATCTGTTCTTTCTCTGACAGAGACATATTATTCCAACTCTCTGTTAGTTGCTCCATCACTAGTCCATCACAATTGCCTTCTCCAATGCGAAGGAGAGTATACAAGTTGCTGTTTCCCCAAAACCCCACAAGAAAAAACCGCTAGCTTTAAGAGTATACCTGATACTCCTAAAGAACACTAAACCACACAAACTCTCCTTCGTTGAAGGGACTAAACTTCTATAGCCTTAGAGACTAAGAGACTTTCCTTTGAAATTATATGGACTTGGTTTCATATTGACCCTTTATGTTTCACAATTTTCATTTTCATGAAAGGTCAAATAGATAACTGAATAAAAAATGAATGGTCAAAACGACAATTTTGCAAGTATAGGAGGCATACCTAGTGCACAAAACTTCCACTTTTGCATGGTCTGAAGTAGACATGACAAAACGGGTCAGAATTTTCTGACCTAACCCAACCTAACCTGAAAAATACCTGACTCGAACCCGATTTTTTGACCCAAAGCAAAAATGGGTTGACCCGTGACCTAACCTGATTTTTTTGCAAGTCAATCTAACCTAACCTGGATAACTCGTGACCCGACCTGTTAAAAAAAATTCGTTAAAAAAATATTTAGACTACATTCTGATAATAGGTGCATAACGCACAAATTACCAGAATCAATAGTCAATAGATTATAGATATAAACAACAAACAAGACAAGAAAATAGCTTCACATTCAATTTGACTATTTGAGCTTCACAACTAATAAGAGCTAAGCTTCATAGACATAAGAGAATAAGACAAGACAACACAAGATTATCAAGACAACCATTAAAATAAAAAAAATAAAAAAAAATCTCATTCAATTTGATTAGCTGTAGTCCAAAGCCAAAGGCACAAACGTGAAATGTGACAAACCACAAAGGCCAAAGCTTCCTCAGTTCCTCTACTCTTGTGCCTCTGCTACTTTGATGGCTTACCTGTTTTGTTTGTTTTAAGATCTATATCTTTTTGAAGTTGTAAACTTGTAATTATATGCATTTTGACTTTGAACTATTAACATTGAAGACTTTTTCCATCATGAATTTATGACCATAAATAATTTTTGTCATACTCAAAACTATTAGAATTGGAAGGATATTAACAAGTGGCATTAAGTGCAATTCATTTCCTTAATTGATTATATTCATTCTCTCTAAACAGATTGTTTGAAAAATATGGGTCAACTCGACCGACCCAACCTGCAACCCGATTGACCCGTTTAAAAATGACCCATTTTGACCCGTGATCCAATTGACTCACAAACCTAATTGACTCGACATAAACCCAACCCGCCCCGCCCGTTTTGGCACGTCTAGTTTGAAGGAGTTCTTGGTAGTCAGTTTTCTCCTTTATATATATATATATATATATATATAGAGAGAGAGAGAGAGAGAGAGAGAGAGAGAGAGAGAGGTTCAAGTTACACCTGGTGTAACTCCACAAGAGTTGTACCTTTTTTAAGTCATAGATTTCCAAAAGATTAAACGGTTAAAAAAGAAACGCATTTATCTATTATATTATCAAATACTTACCTAATTAATAGTTTCCAAATTATCTCTCTCATTAAATATTCCTTTTGTCTCTTTTACTCTCTTTATTAATTATTTCTTTCCTTTTTCTTTGCAATTCTATTTTTATTTTTTTTTTAAGAAACTTTTTCTTTGCAATTCCTCATACGTTTCTACTCAATTTGAAATTAGTGCAGTTATGAAGATTTTTTTTTTTTTTTTTGAGAAAAAGGCTATGGAGTTAATAGTTTCAAGTTGGTGTCCATTTTTTATTATTTTCTCCAACAAGTTAACGTTAGAAGTGGTTTAGTTGTTACGGTTTTACTTGTTTACAGTGGTGTGGCTATTATGAGTTCGTGTTTATTATTTGTTTAGAGTCCTGATTAGTTGTTAACTGAGCTTCCCAAAAATAATTAGTACAAACATGTTCGTTCGGATAAAGCAAATTAATGAAAAGAACAAAATAAAATTTTAAAGGAGCAAGTACTATAGTATCTGAATTCCTAATAATTTTTCAAAAAAATAAAAATAAAAATTTTAAAGTTCAAGGATGCCCATGATTAGTGATGATTAGAATTGAATAGGGATAGAGGTTGAGGAAAATGCAGAAGAGAAAAATGGATGAATATGGTAACCAAGTCTTTATCAAATTGTATAAACTAGATAAGATAGAAACTGTCCAAATCTAATCAGAATAGAATTTGTTTGTAATTCAAATTCATCTAAATGTTTAGCCTTACCATATAATAATAGTATTGTTAGAAGTTTTTACAAAGTTTTATTTATTTATTTATTCATTTTCTATACAAGATAGAATTCTACTCTAGAATAATCTAAATGTATATGTGTGTGAAGCTCCCTCCTGGAGACTTGAACCCCGGCCCTTGCCCCTTAGACTTCACAAGTCCACAACCACTTATACTTGTGGAGTGACCATTGCACCAAGGGTGTGCGGTGGTTTTTTACAAAGTTAAATACCTCTCTCTTGATTAAATGTTTGAACATAGAGTATTAAATGAGGAAAGAGAAAACAAATGCTCTTAAATTAACTTAAATGATATGATAGTTGACTCTTTCTAACCATTATATTTCTCATAAATCTACGATGTATAAAAGGTGTAACTCTTGTAGAGTTACACCTGATGTTATTCCCAAACTTGAACTTATGACTTGTCGTTTTTTATGAAAGGTGCTTATTATTGCACTATGGCCTTAATCTATTTTGAAACCTAAATGGCCAAATCAAAATAACCTCAAACTTTGAGGGTAAAAGATGTACTTTAGTGAAAATATTAAAGATACTTCAAAACTTACTAGGTAACTTTTACAAATTGACAGAACAAAAAATATATTTGGTTGATTTTAAAACATAATCAAGCATATTCAGCTTGAAACTTGTCCTTTTAATTTTTAGTGGGAAAAGGCTAATTTTCATGGATATTGAAATCATAGGAGTTATTTTGTTTAGGTTTGGCTTACCTTTACTGCTATTATGCACTAAAGAAGACACAAGCACAACAACTGTCAACCCTGTGTCCCATTTAGTGTATAAGAGCACTAGATGTAAGTTTTACTTGTTAAGTTTTAATTTCTAGGCAAAATTGGTGGTCGCTTAGTATTTTTCTCTTTCTTATGGAAAACTCACTGTTTTTCCAAAATAACCAAAAATATTATTAAGCCAAACAAAAAGAATTAAACAATCAAAGATGTCACGCCCTGAAACAAGTAAGAGTTAGTCACGTGACAATAGCCACACACTTATAAAGTTTACATCCTACAAGTGTGAAAGGCCTTCTTAACAACTAAAGAATTATTCTCAAAGAAAATTTCATCAATAAATCCAAAAATATCTTCAATAGTGCAATTCTCAAAGGATCTCCAAAATAATAATCTTCCAACATCAAAATAAAAATAAACTAAATCCTTTAAGACTAAAAGTCTACAAAAACAATAATTTTAAACATAAAAGTTCAAATCTTATTCCATTGATTTCCTAAACTTCACACATGCGCACATCCCATTGGAAGCCCAAACATATGCTACTCTTCCTGATCAGAATCTGAAAGGAGAAAGAGGGGGGTAAGTTGACAACTTAATAAGTAACTGTTATGACATATGTGATTCACTTGTTAGGAACATATGTCACTACTTTATGTAATTGGCTAATCCTTTGACAAAACGAACTTTACTTGTATTTGGGTAGATCTAGGATGTTTTTAATACTTCAAGAAACAGTGTTTCAAGATCAAGTGTTGAAGACATGCAAGTCTGTCAAAAATTCAAGTTGAAGAAGTGCCTGTCATTAAAGCTCGACAACTTTCCCGACAGCTAGCCATCTATCGAGTTGAAGAAGCTATTCTAGCCCTGTGGCTCGACAGCAGCTCGACAAATAGGCATTTGTCGAGGTTTATGAAAAACAGAATTTTAGATTTGTTTTAACTCTAATCCGTGATTATGTGTTTGGGTTTTCTTTTCTCACAACCCTAGACAAATAAAAGGATTATTTTAAGGGCCGTCAAAGAGGAAACAAGTTGCACAAGTGTCGAGTAAAGTTTGTTCAAGAAAATTGTGACTGGAGACAGAGTTTTGCCCTAGTTCATCATTCTTGTGTAGAAGTTGTTGTGTTTGTGCACCGTAGGGTTTTGTAACCAAGTATCTTCTTGATCTTCATTGTGGATGAACTGAAAAACTTTGTAGCCAACAACCTTCTCTAGTTGGTGATTAAAGTCACGTACTGGGATCCGCACAATTAGTTAGTTACGTACTGAGAGCCGTGCATCAAAAGGAGAAATTGTCACTCCAGAACAAGTCCAATTGGGTATTGGGGTAAGGGTTGAATTGTAGGTTGGTATAAGATACTGAGATTCCTTTACTTGTAACCGCTTGTTGTGATAATAGTGGAATTTCGGGAATGGTGACCTTAAAATCACCCAGTGGGGTTTTTACCATGTAGGTTTTCCCCATTCGTAAACAAATCACAGTGTCAATTTATTTTTCATTGCATACTTTTAGTTTAATTGGTGATTTGTTTGTGCTACCACGTATTTGCATGTTAATTTGATAAATTAATTAAACTTGTCTAATTAATCAATTAATTCATCATAATGGGTCAATTCGGTTTTGGCCTATCAAGTGGTATCAGAGTAGACACAATCTGATTAGGGTTAATCTTTGCTATGTTGATCCATTGACACCTGTTTGTCATGGATAGAGGACAGTCATTAATTATACCTCATTTATTTGATGGCACTAACTATGCATATTGGAAAGTACGCATGAGAGCTTTCTTGCAGTCTTTAAATGAGAAAGTGTGGCAAGCTATTGAGATAGGTTGGACCAAGCCGAAGGAAGCATCGGCCGATTAGGATGATGCCAAGATCAAGGCGATAAACTTCAATAGTAGGGCATTGAATGCTCTATTCAGTGCAATTACTAATGAGGAGTTCAAGAAGATATCCTTTATTGAAACTACTAAGGAGGCATGGACCATTCTCTAGACAACCTATGAGGGAACCAAGGTTGTCAATGATTGAAAGCTTCAGAGGCTCACTACAAGTTTTGAAGAAATCAAGATAGAGGAGGATAAGTCGTTCGATGAGTTCTATGCCAAGCTCAAGGACATAGTGAACTCAGCCTTCAATCTTAGGGAAACCATTCCTAAACCCAAGATTGTGAGTAAAGTGCTCAGATCTCTACCCAAGAGATTCCATGCCAAGATTATGGCAATCGAAGAATCAAAGGATATTGACAAGATTCCTTTGACAGAACTGGGTAGTAATTTGCAAACCTATGAGCTGGGGTTAACAAGAATTGGCAAGTCGGGTGAGGGCAAGAGTGTGGCATTGAAGGCCAAGAGCAGTGACACTAATAATTCTTCAGATGATGAGGATTCTAAAATGAAGTACTACATTACAAGGAAATTCAAGAAGTTCATGAAGAATGCCAATAGGAAAGGCTTTGACAAGGACCATAGGCAATCTAGTTCTTCACAGTTCAAGAGCCAAGATAAAGGGAAGAAGGATGCTAGGGATTATGGTCAGTACATTGTTCCCACAGGACCTAAGTGCTTTGGGTGTCAAGGCTTCGGTCACAAGAAACAAGAGTGTCCTACATATCTCAAAAGCATTGGGAAGAGCAAGGCACTTGCTGCTACCTTAAGCGACACCGAGCCTAGGGATGATTCTGACAATGAGGATTATGGAATCTTGAATGTCTTCACTACCACTGTCAATCCTACTGAGGGGATGGTTAAAGTTATGGATGAAGAAGAGGAATTAGTGGAATCTAAGTTTGAGAAGATGGATGGACAAGATGACATCCACACAGCCTATGCAAAGTTGTACAAGGTCTTAGAAAAGTATGAGAAGTTGTATAGGTTGACCACCAGGAAGCTCAGTGATGTGGAGCTTAAGCATGAAGAGCATTCCACAAAGTTTGATAAATCTAATTAGACTATTGGAGCACTGAGGTTTGAGAACAACTTCTTGGCTAAGAAGATTAAAAAGCTTGAGGTAGAACTGTTCCAAGTCAGATTTCAGCTGGAAAGGACTTCAAGTACGAAGCTTGACGAGATGCTTAACATTCAAAAATTTGCTTTAGATCGAACAAGTTTAGGGTATGGTCTTTCTTCTTCTAATATTGCTTCTACTAGTTCTATTGTTTTTGTTCCTCTTGCTAATAATGTTGAAATTGAGAACAATGATGTTAAAACTGATTTAGCTAGTGAGAACATAGACAAGGGTAAATCTATCTTAGGAGCACCCCCTAAGCAAGATAAAAAGGAAGCTAAAAACCCTAGGGCCAAGAAGGCTAACTCTCAAAAGCCTAAACAAAAGAAGCAGCATTTCTGTTATCATTGTGGAGTTGCTGGTCATACTACCAAATTGCTATAAGTGATTAGCCATTCAACATAGCAACGGCATGATAGCATTTTGGAAACCAAAATCAGCTTCAGTCATCTCTTGCTCCTCTTGGAGATCTTCTCAAACCAAAAATAGCATTTGAACGGTTTCAATTCTTCTCCCTCACTGCCGATTCAAGGGTTTAATCAAAGGAAAGGTTCTTTCAAGATGTGGAAGAAAAAGGACTCCAAGTGATTCTATCACTTTTCTCTCTCTCTCTTCTTGTTTTTGTTTCTGCATAACTTATGTGTTTTGCTTTTATTTTGAGTCAGTCTAGTTTTTGCTTTGCTTTGTTTAACATATTTTTGTTTAGTTTGTTTTCAGTTTTGTTTTGTTTTTTCTTTTCTTTTTTTTTGATATAAAAATTTAAATTTTTTTTTTTAAAAAATCAGAAAAATACAAAAACAGTGTGGGTTTTATGTACATTGGTACTTGTGTACCTTCGATAGCCATTGAAACAAAATTTTTAAAATTTTGTATCTTTTGTAACTTAGATGAGCATCTTTATGCACAACTAAGTAAGTGAGCTTTGTGGCTCTTGTTTGTGATGAGTAAGATTAAGTTATCTCTTATACTTAACACTTGTATCACTCTTTTTGACGGAAATGACTAGAAAATCCTAAGAGAAAGACATAAATAATCATCTCACCACTATTGCCCGCCAATTATGAAATGACATCTGTATGCTTCGGCATAGCAAAAGTGCAATGTCAATGACATTTGTGTGCTTTGGCATAGCAAAATTGGAATGTCAGATGCTTAACATAATTGGGTATTTCTTTTCTATCTCTTATATGTTCATGCATGATTTGCTTAAAAAGAAAAATATGTAAAGAAAAACAAAAAACAAAATGAATAAAAATGCTTTATATATGATTGCAAGCGTGTATTCTAATAGATGTGGGATGAACGGTTTTAAACCCCTTAAAACACAACCAGATTGGTTGGCCTAGATTAATTAGCCAAGTTGTTACTTAGTTAAATTATGCAATTCTAGGTTAAAGCAATCAAATAATCATATCAAGATATAAAGCAGTGGAAAATAAATGAACACAAGATATGATGACCCAGGAAACCACACGGTAAAAACTTGGGGAGGATTTGACCTAGCTATCCTCAAGGTAAACCTGAATTCACTATGCGAAAGAATCGAAGTTCATATAGAAGGACTATAAGCTCCCCGCTTGACTTCCTAATGCTACCCACCAGTAGAACTTACTGACAAGACCACGTGCAACCTCCGAATCCACGAACTCCTTCTCTTTTGGATTCTTCAATCAGCTACAAGTACCCCCGCTTGATATTCTTTAAGTTTCAATGGTAACAACCAAGTTGATCATCAAAATGTAGATAAGATCTCCAACTTGAAAACCCTAAGCTTTGTGTAAAGGAAAGCTCCTCTAGATCTTACAAGAGATTTACATAAAACAGCAATGTATGAGTAACAATACAATTGGAGCAACCCCCAAAAACGTGGCTAGGGTTTAGTTTATATACCTAGGGTAAAAACATAAAACCCTAAACATTTAATGAAGTAGGGCTGAGTTAGAAATTCTGCAGAAAAGTCAACCTGTGCGATTTTCGATTAATCAAGTCTATTCTTCGATCGATCGAGCCAGGCCGAAAGTCCCAAGTACTTCTACAGCCATTCGATTCCAACTTTACAATAATAAACCAACTTTGAGCAAGCCTAAACAAGACTAAATACATTGTTTTGATCATGGTTTGCCAACATTACAAATTAGAGTTCTAAATACATAAAATCCTAAGACCTTAGAACCTAACAAACTCCCCCTTTGGCAATCCATGACAAAACCCTAATTAAAAGCTCAAAGTTTTACAAGTAAAAAGCCCTTTACAAAAAAATGCTCATAAACTTCAAATTCAGCCTAACTACTATCCATCGGTTGCAAGTGTAGAAAGCAGCTTAGTTGAATCAACTTGTATATTCCTGAAATACTCAACAAACGCATAAACGCATGTGTGACAGAAAAGAGTAAAACAACAGGTATAACATTCTTGTAAGATTCACACAACACAAAATAAAGACATATATAAATGATCAACTCATAAATATAAATCAATGAGCAGTAAATCACAAATCAACAAGGATCAATAAAAAACATGTATATCAATCAATGTTACTCCCCTTAACATAAATATCTCCAAAAATGATATACAAAGTGAAGCACCTAGATACAATCTAAAAACTCCACAAGCTCCTCTCAAACAAAAAAAGGCAAAGTTTCTTACAAGCAAGTTTTCTCATTTGCATCAATAGTTTAACAGGCAAATTTTTCTTTTAAGCTCAAGAGTCAATTTTCTCAGGCCAAGTTCTACATTCATAGCATCTCCTAGCAGAGAGTTTATTGTAGGCCTCTTGAAGATCTGCATCGTCAGAGAGTTCCCCATCAGAAGGGTTCTCTTCAACAGATATGCTTTCATTGACTACAGCAGTAGCAGTGAAAGCAATGAAGTTTCCATCCTCATCACATCCGGACTCATCATCGGAAACCTCATTATCGCTAAGGGTTACAGCCATAGCTTTACCCTTAGTCCTTAAGAATGTAGGACATTCAGATTTCACATGACCATACCCTTGACAACCAAAACACTGAGGGCCTAAAGAATTATTTGAAGACTGACCAACATTTTCTTTTGGTTTTTCAAGGTTATTAACCTTAGTGGGATCATTCTTCCTAAAATTTCTAGGTTCAGCAGTGTATGTACCTCTTGCCTTTCTATTGGTATTTCTAAGAAAGTTTTTGAAATTTTTGGCAAGATAGGCAATCTCTGTAGCAGAGAGCTCATCATCAAATCCACCACCATCAACATCATCAACTGACTTAAGAGCCATTGATTTGGATT
The DNA here is from genome assembly GCF_002906115.3 of Quercus suber. Taxonomy (NCBI): domain Eukaryota; kingdom Viridiplantae; phylum Streptophyta; class Magnoliopsida; order Fagales; family Fagaceae; genus Quercus; species Quercus suber. The sequence continues at coordinate 1,071,227 of NW_027069549.1, forward strand.
TGTTCACTTTAGGTAGGTCAGACTCATAGGACTGAAGAGATCCTACAAGCTCATCAACAGGGATGGAGTCCACATCCTTGCTTTCAGTGATGGCAGTCACTTTGGGTCTAAAGTCTTCAGTTAAGGATCTAAGTATCTTCCTAACAATTTTAGGTTGATCATAGACTTCACCCAAATTAAAAGCA